>NW_005359757.1:1293509-1298956 GCF_000412655.1 Myotis brandtii
GGAGTACTATTTTTAATTTATTGTTTAATTTTAATCTAGTTTTTTATAATAAATGTTGCATTCTATATTTATTTTCTTTTGCTACTATTATTATGGGACAAATTATATTCATCAACTGCTACTATTATTGTGGGACAGAGGGAGTAAAAGTAAACAAGACTTTTAAGTAGAATTATTTAAACTGAGCAAAATTTGATTCTAGGTCAATGCTATCATATTACTGCTCATCACTATTCTTGGAATAACATCCAGCACAGAGTATAGCTACTTATTAATAGGAGTTATGAAATTATTTTTTGTTCTATTACTTTTTCCTTCTTTTTCTCCTCCTCACACTTATGTCATCAACCTCATCCACATTATACATTCTTTGCTTTAGGAATCATTTAGTACAATGATTCCTGAAGTTTAAATTCTCCTTTCAATGTTCCCACCAGTAGTTTAATACCCCTCACAAAAAAAAAAAAAATTCTCCCTACTGCTGCTGGTGATTCTGTTTTTGGAGAGCTCTGACAATAAGAAAGTTTGTCTTATGTTAAAGCTAAGATTATCTTTCTGTGAGTTTCATTCACTATTTCTAGTATAACCCCATGACCTCCCAGAATGAGTCATTCTCAAAATGCGTTTGCTGAATAGACCAGTGTACCTCACACAGAGTAATGTGCTTGCTAAGTAAATATGGTTAAAATGTCATGATTTTGTACTATTGGTAAGTGGGAAAAGGATACAAGGGAAAGAGGGAAAAGGAGAAAAAGGGAGAAATAATTTAAAAGGTTTTGACACAGATTATATTTAAATGAATGCAATTCCATTCTTTTGTGAAGGTTAGGCAAGCCAGTGGTTAAAAATAGAAGCCACAAAATTCCTCAGATACATCAAGAAGCCTAAAGCTTTCAACTAGTTTTTGCAAATGACACCACCATGTGCTTCCTTAAAAACAACTTTCTTAAGAGACTGCTGCTTTTATGTATTGGATTCCATTGACATGAATTTGTTTGGCAAACTTTTTTTCATAGATGTTAAACATAAAATATTGATCTATTTTAGGAGATCAAAATTACAACTAAATTATAGAACTACCATCATTCAGAACTGCCCAAAATCTGGCTGAATGGAAGTCCTAGAACTAGGGAAATAAAGAAGAAGCCACACTGAAACTAGTAGAAGGGGCAGAAACACAGAATAGGCTGGTCCCAAACCCACATGTGGCAGATAAAAATTGGGAGGGATTTCTCGGCTACAGAGGTCCTCCCTGAGGAGTGAGGAGTCCTAGTCCCACACCAGGCCCCCAATCCCAAAGTTCCATTGCCAGGAAGAAAAGTCCCCATAACTTCTGACTGTAAAAACCAGAGAGAATTGTGGTTGAGGGCTTCTGGAGTCTCAGGCAGTTCATCTTAAAGGACACAGACTTACTTGGACTCACTTCCTCTGAACTCCAGCACTGAGGCCACAGTTTGAAAGGCACCAGAGATATATGGGAAGGATCTGAATTGTCTGGAATCAGGGTGAGAGCTGGGGGGTGGTTTTCTCCCAGACAAAAGTGCTTGCAGATGCCATTGGATTTTTGTTGAGCCCTCCTTGCCATAGAGTTGGCAGGCAGGCACCATATCTGAGATCCTAGCCAACATTATTTGCCCCACCTTGGTCATTTCCGGAGGCTGCACCCCACCCAACTTTCAGGCTCACCCAAGCTGTTTCCAGTGGCTCTTCCATACAAATGGCCTGTCTTGATTCATGCTTCAGATTTTCCTAAAATCTCTCAAACAAGCAGCATCTGGCCTCAGCATGCCCTGTACCTCCCATTAAGTGGCTCCAGCCTCAGCACTAGCAACAGCTGGCCTTGGTTCACAGGTTGGCTTCACTTTGGCACCTTCAAGCTCAGCACAAGTAGAAGACATCTGCAGACCATTCTGTAGCTTATGCTGGGTGGACCTGGGCAGAACACAGGCAGCAGCTGACCTTGGCTTGCCCCTCCCTGGAGGCACCAGGCCAGCACACCTAGTGGATAGCTTCAGACTACATCAAAGCATCATCACCCAACCACTTCCACAAGCGACACACTCATGGGGAAGACTCGGTGAGCACCAGAGGCCCACTGAAGTAAGTCCTACAGGGTGGGTCCCTGCACAGGTGATCCTCACAGTGGTCAGAGGTTGGAGGTCAGTGGTCACATCCAGTCCTTGCAGTTGATCAGCCTGGAGGTAAATCCTTCCCATTGATGTTCCCACAGTAATCAAGGCTCAACTACAACATGAGAATGTACACAGCCCACATGGGACACATGTGGAGTGCCCAACTCAGGTGAATGGAGAGGCTGTGCAACTGGACCCTACAGGACACCCACTAGATTAGGCCACTCTACCAATTCGGGAAACATAGCAGCTCTACCTTATACACAGAAGCAAACACAGGGAGTCTGCCAAAATGAGGAGAAAAAGAAACATGTCCCAGATGAAACAACAGAACAAAACTCCAGAAAAAGAACTAAACAAAATGGAGACTATCTCATAGATGCAGAGTTCAAAAATAAATAAAATTAAATTAATTACCAAACAGTATGTGAACTATCATATTATTTTGTAGAATTAAATTAAAATGTGTGTATAAAAATTCTGGAAAGACTCACAGTAAATGCCTTTGGTCAGGTGGGTATTTGGATGATCTCTACATTAAACAAATATTTATCACATTTATACAATGCGGTTCTTTGGATACTAATGTTCCAGCTTTCCATTACTATAAACAGTTTAGAGCAGGAATAATTATCTGAAAGTGAATTATGAAAGAACTCTACTGCTCCCCACTACTGCCAAATTCTGAAAAGCAGACCAAAATGATTAAAGAAGTGCAAATTAGCCAAAATTTGAACAAGATGCCAAACACTGAAAATATCTCTTTATTTTAAAAATAAGTCATTACTAAGATTACATTATAATGTTGACTAACTTGCTTTTACTGAAATTGTTTGGACAACTGTAGCCAAATTATCTAGGGTTCTTGTCAAAAATTGCCTAGTGTTTATATCTTTGTAAGACTTTTTTTTACTTAAAAATGTAGAAATCACAAAAGCTCTTGGTTAAACTCTGAAAAAAAAAGGTCATTGTAATTGCAGAAACTCTAAGATTCTCCTTTGGGTTGATAACAGACCCCTTGAGAGAGAGGCAGCATATCACAGCAATATGCAGAAGTATTTCATATTGCCAACATGAAATGTTGGAAAGGCCCTTTCCCTGATAAAAATGTGGCATGCAGAATCTTTTCTCTTTGCAGGTAAAATGGAATGGTGCTTTGGTAAGTGATGCTGCAGAGGCTATATAGACCTGGTCCGTTGAGAGCCTTTGGAAACCTTACATACAACAATCACATCAAATGCAGACAGTTATATGAATTTGATAGCTAATTTTATTTTGTTAGAAGTTAATTATCATTTAAAATTTCCAGTTTGAACATCTACATTCACAAGATTAACAGTGACAGAGTATAGGGGAGTGGGATAATATCAAGGGGAAAAATGAGATTTTGTTGAGAAAAGATAGGAATTATCAGAAGGATTGACTGTCATCAGGACTCCACAATAAAAAGAGAGAACATGAAGTTGTGGTAGAGAGCAGTGTATATGGTGTCAGAGGTCCTACGTTTGAGGTTAGGTTGTCATTTACTGGTGTTACGGCCTCATGTGAGTCATTTAACTTCTGTGACCTCCAGTTTTCTTATTTCTTAAATATAAATAATAATAACAGATGCTTTCTCTACTTACGCTAAGTAAAATAAGGCAGTCAGAGAAAGATAAGTATTACATGATCTCACTCATATGTGAGATTTAATGAACAAAATAAACTTATGAACAAAATAGATCTAGAGACATAGAAGCATAGAACAGACTGTGGAATCTCAGAGGGAAGGTGGGGGAGGTGAGTGGGTGGGAAGTGATCAACCTAAGAACTTGTATGTATATATGTGTAACCCCTGGACAATAGGGTGGTGAAGGCCTGGGGTAGAAGGTGGGGGAGGGCTAGGCTAGAAGAAATCAATGTGGGGGGGAGGGAAAGGGAACATATGTAATACTTTCAACAATAAAGATAAAAAATTTTTAAAATTTTTTAAAAAACGATTGAATCTAATAACATAGAGTTCTCTCAGGAAATAAATGTCATTCATCCTGAGATTAGATGAGAGAGAGAGAGAGAGAGAGAGAGAGAGGTATAGGAATACACACAAAAAAATGTGAGGGAATCTCTCTACTTTTGGAGTTAGGCGATGGAGGTAGAAAGAGAGTAGGTGGTGCTGGACCTAGTAGTGAAGACCCCTCTGGAGCTAAACACCCTGGCACTGTAGATTAGCATTAAGGAACATGTCTGTGGGTATTACCTGAAAGAGCTTTAGGAACTAAATTGATGAAACATTGAGAGTTCCAACCTATAGTATTATTAGCCTGATCATAAATCATGCTCAACGGAGACTTCTTCCACTCTAAACCCAGAGAATCCTGTGTTCCAACAGCAATAGTAGAAAGCAATGGAACTCCTCAGTTATCTGGTCATATTTTCTGATTTCTCTCCTTTAGGTGACAGTAACTGAGTTGCTTGCCTTTTTAAATTGCAGAAGAGTTATCACAAGTAGGGAGATCTGGAGAGGAGAAAAGGGACATTCTTGCAACAAGTGGGATGAGAACTCAGAATCATTTTATTTGAATATTCAAGTGAGTAAGTCCCATTTTGTATTTCAATCTGGTTATGAATATGTACGTGTGTATGTCTCTGTGTGTGTTTTGTGTGTGTATATAAGTGCATTGAGCTTTGGAAACTCTGAAGTATTATAAAAACTCCTTTGACTATATTACTCCAACAGGTGGAAAACTTGGAAGTTGGGAATAATATATGGATGGTATAAATGATTAAAATGATAAAATTATGTTGAAGGGTAGACCAGGAGGAGCACCAGAAATAGAGGAATTTCATTCACTTCAAGAGGCATATTTGGTAGAAGGAGGCTATTATGGACTTAATTGTTTCTTCCACTTCAATTCATATGTTGAAGCCTCAACACCTAAAATGACTGTATTTGGAGATAGGGATTTTCAGGAGGTAATTAAGGTTAAATAAGATCATAGGGGGCCCCTAATCCAGTAAGACTGGTGTCCTTGTAAGAAGAGGAAGAAGCCCGAGCCAGTTTGGCTCAGTGGATAGAGCTTCGGACTGTGGACCTAAGGGTCCCAGGTTTGATTCCAGTCAAGGACATGTACCTTGGTTGCAGGCTCCTCCCTGGCCAGGCCCTGGTTGGGGCACGGGAGGCAACCAATCGATGTGTTTCTCTCACATCGATGTTTCTTTCTGTCTTTCCTTCTCTCTTCCACTCTCCCTAAAAATCAATGGGAAAATATCCTCGGGTGAGGATTAACAAAAAACAAGAAGAAGAAGAAGAAGAAGAAGAAGAAGAAGAAGAAGAAG
>NW_005359757.1:1300210-1305677 GCF_000412655.1 Myotis brandtii
AGGAGGAGAAGGAGAAGAAGGAGGAGAAGAAGGAGAAGAAGGAGAAGAAGGAGGAGAAGAAGAAGAAGGAGAAGAGACATCGCTCTCTTTCTTTCTGTGTCTGCACAGAAGGAAGGCCACATGAAGGCACAGCAAGAACACAGGAAGAGATGCCTCACCAGACACCAACCCTAATAGCCCCTTCAGATCTTAGACTTCGGACATGCAGAACTGGGAGAAAACTGATTTCTGTTGTTTGAGCCACGCACTCTGTGGTATTTTGTTATAGCAGTTCAAGAAGACTAATACAGGGGACTTCCTGTTTGGATGGCACCAAGACCAATTTATGATAATCATGACCAAATGGGAAGCAGTATGCCTGACAATCCCTGATTAAGTATTATTGGAATAATGGATTGAATTGAAGAAACAGAGCATGGTAATTCATGGTTTCAACAAATTATGGAGTCAGTAGCAGCAGCAGCAGCAGCAGCAGCAAAAGTATCACTAAATAGAGAGGCTGCCCAGCATAGTGGGTAAGTGTATGGGGCTGGCCCCAGACTATCCATGTTAAAAGTCTGCTTCTGACATTTGCTAGTTGTATGACCTTAGTCAAGTTACTTAAACTTTCAGTTTCTTCCTCTGTAAGATGGGATAATTATAATGTACCTGCTAGGAAGTTTTATTGGAAGGCTTAACTACATAAATATATGTAAATTAATGCCTGAGTATTATCAGCATTAGTTATTAATGTGAATAAAATATTTCAATAAACTGCACATATCAGAGTTTTCCTCTTCTCAGAGTCTGAGTAATAATCACTCACTACCCTAAAAACCCCTCTCTGACAGCTTGCTATTGCCATGCTAAATCGCATAATTCTCACTTTCATATAATAAACTGGAAGTCCTACAATTAGATTTGCATGCACTATAAAGATATTTTCTTTTGTTTTCAAATAAAAACAATCAAAAGATTTATTCTCTAGGCCCAGCTGGTGTGGCTCAGTGGTGGAATATCAACCCATGAATCTAGAGGTCCCTGATTCGATTCCCTGTCAGGGCACATGCCCAGGTTGTGGGCTTGATCCCCTGTGAGGGGCATGCAGGGGCATGTGTCTCTGTTATTGATGTTTCTCTCTCTCTCAAATCAATAAAATCATATTTTAAAAAAAGATTTGCTCACTAGATGACCATCAAAAGACCACTAGATGTAATTATTTGCATATTCCCTGTGAATTACACCCCATTTTTATTGTTTAAATTCTGGAGGATGCTTTATCCCCAATATTGCAATGAATTTTGTCTCGATGACATAACACCTTGTGTCCTAGTCAAATAGTAATTTGGATAAATCAATATCAGGATAGAGAACATCATCTGATGCCCCCAAACTGGGGAGGACTTAGAAAGGCAATGGGCAGGTGTCATGGAACTCATCCTAAAGGGGTTCTTCATGTCTTCTCCTTAGAATTCATTCAGTTTATACTTACTAGAATCCTGGTGTTATAATTTCTGAAAAGGTTAATCTGCTGTGTCAATATACTGAGAAGTGGTGAAATTTGTACATCACCATGTACACTGTAGGTGTCCAGAAAAATCTGAGCAAAAGTGCTATAATTAGGTTAGAAAGCAGTGGCAAATGATAGAGAAATAGGTTTGCTTCTCTTTAGAAAATATTTCATGGTAGGACTTGAGTCATTAAGCTCATTTAGCTTGTTTTATCTGCTAATCTGTAATCTCCTTCAAGACGAATTTCCTAGTAAAACTGCTCATGTTAGTCATTATAGAATTAAGATGGTTTGTATCCCATCTTAATACATGTATAAGAAACCCCTCTCTGACAGCTTGCTATTGCCAGGCTAATGGAACTGCCTGGGTTTATGGTTACAAATGGACATGGTTACCCTGGTTGGTTTGGCATATAATATCTTTCTATAAAAAAAAAAATCTTACTTTTTAAAAGTCTCAATTAGTGGTTTTGGCAAACTTGGTTTTATGATCCTGTCCCAAAAACCTGTCCTGCGTCTGGCACTTAGATGTTTTCAATGAATAATAATAGTAACTATTGTTGTTATAATTATTATTATTATGCAGTACTACTGTGGGAAAGTGTTATATACTTTTTTTTAACTTGGGAAAAGATATTTTCTCCAACTTCAAAATATACTAGAAATACCACCATTTTGAATGTTAGGAAAGAAAAACAATAATCATTTTCTGGGAATTCATTCACGTTAGGATAATGCAAAGTGCAAAGGAACAACCATGACTTCTACTGCTTATCGGGCTGTCCCATTTGGTTACTGAACACATCTGAGCAAAACTCAGTGCCCCACATGCTGAATCTGAATTCTCTGCCATTTTTAATGAGCTATGCTCCTCCTGGTCAGCCATATTTAAAGACTTAGTTTTGTTACTTTTCTGATCATGTAAATCACCTCCTCTAAGCCTTTTATTTTTATTTTGCTTTGTTTTAGGTGATCTCTGTCTTTCAGACTGGAATAATGTTCCATCCATCTATCCTTTCCTCTCAGTTCTGAATTTTTACATTTGAGTTTCACTAGTTTGCCACTGATACTGCTTATTAAGATGTAACCAGATAAAAAACAACAATAATCGTCTCAATATCTGGTACCAGAAATTCACTTATTGAAGATAATTCTAGATGTTTAAGAAACTATCTTCATGACTATGAAAAGAGAGGCCTGTAAGTAGAGTCGGGAAGAAAAAGACAGAATAAAAAGGTGGAAATGCTCTGGTTACAGTTTATATAGTAACAATATAAACTTGACTTTTTTTTTGCCTTTGAGAAAGAAAGAATAAAGGTAGAGCAGCTAAGCAAGAGGCTGAAGGGAAGGCTAGAGGTCAGAGACAAACAAAGTTGATGAAAATGCCAAGGGACTTTAAAACACTAGTTATCTGATATTTAATTATACATTTTTTAGCATTGGCGCTACCTTAATTCATTATATACTCTACAACATGCACAAACACATGGTGTGAGTGGGGTTAATTTGGTAAAAATCATAGAGATAGGATATGTGGGTTACCTGGTGTGGGGTAGAGACAACATATGTAACACCTCAAATTGGTTCATAAGTTGAAATAGGAGCTTGAAGCAGATGTAACCAGGAGAGCCACCGACCCTTACTCCTCCTGCTGTCATTGATATGAGTTATATGTGTTTTCTGTGTTCCTGTAAAATATTAACAGAGATTTTGACTTTTGTTCCTTTTATACTTTCTGCTTCGCCAATAGAATATGAAGCTCATAAAAAATATTTTAAATATCTATTTGAACAATAAGGACATTTTCATTGATGCAGGAAGACAACTGAGGTTCATTTTGGCTGAGGTCCAGTTTCATTTTACATATCTGTCCTAACCCCTATCATCAGATATATATCTTTCAGGTACCTGATTTCCTAATATGTAATTAAAGCTTTGTTCACCATTAATGTTTCCTGTCAATTGTTGGTGGAAACTAATAGGATAGCTATGAATAACTGAATAAGAATATAGTTGAAAGGATAGAGTGAGTAATTGTCTTGGTGACTTACATGGGCAGGAAGATAGACTTACCTTGAGAAAAATCTAGGTGGGTGTGTTTGCTTAATACTCATTCATATCTCATGTACCATAGTTCAGTATATTTTTCACTATTTTGATACCATATAGTCTCTAGTTACTGTTTCTGTTTTTTTTTTAAAGGCATATGAGTGTTATTTTGCTAAGTTTTCCCAAAGAGTGATTTATTTAAAAAGCTATAAGATTAATGAATATGAACTTCCTCCAGTAATGTGAGTAGATAGGAACTGTGAGAAACAGATCTATAAAGAATGCAGACTAGTTAAGTTAAGCCCAGATTCTCCCAATGCTTATAGTTAGGAAAATTCAAGGGACGCACAAATCTAGTGGATCAATTCACTTAATAATATTCATTATCTGCTATATGGAAATTATGGTTTTGGTACCGAGTTGAAAGCAAATATGAAGAAAACAGGGTCCTGTATTTAAGAATTTTATAACCTAGAATTAAAATCTAGTTTATACTCTAGGCATTGAACTAACAATGTCACAAAGTGCCCTGAGAGAAGCTGAAATAATGAGTTAAAGGGTTCAGAAGAGGACCTGTTTTCTTCTTCTTCTTTTTAAGTGCTGAATACTGGTCTTATTTTTTTTAAATATTTATTGTTGAAAGTATTACATATGTCCCCTTTTTTTTCTCCCATTGACCCCTCCCCCCACCTCCCAACTTGTTTTTTCCCCCTATGGCTTGATTTGGGGAGATGAAATTTGAGCTGAACCTTGAGGTTGTTGGGCTTAATAGGTGAACACAGGTGAGGAAGAGAAAGTGAAGGGGAATCACAAGTAGAGTGAAAGACATCTATTAGCTTACAAAAATCTCTCTGTAGTTTGCCTCTTAACATCACTGTCACTGTATTCATCAATACTCTTATTTCTTCTTGCTTCCCTATGACAATCACCTCCTTAATAGGTCTCCTTGCCTCCAGTCTCGCCTCTTCTAATTTATCCTCTGAAATATATTGCCAATATGTACCCCACTACTAAAAAACGTTAAATGTTTTTCATTGTATACCTAAAAAATAAAGTCGATATACAAGGCCTTTTATAATCTGGCCCAATTCTACCAGTTATGTTTTGCACCCTCCAGGGGACATTTAATGACTTGTAGAGACATTTTGGTTATCACAATTCAAGGGAGCATGCTCCTAACATCTAATGGGAGAGGTCAAGGTGCTGCCAAATATCCTACAAAGCACAGGATAGCTTCCCATCACAAGGAATTATCTGGTCCAAAATATCAATAGTGCCAAAGTTGAAAAACTCGGTTTACATAACACTTAATTCAATTGTGTAAGAGACCACTTACACTTAATAAATGTAAAGCTCAGCCAGCAGTTATAGAATTCCATGGGTAAATAGGACAATCCTAATATATAAAAAGCCAGGGAACAACCGGACGGACAACTGAACAGCAGGCTGCATGGGGTGACCAGGCCATCAGGGGGGGCAGTTGGGGGTGACCAGGCCAGCAGGGGGGGCAGTTGGGGGCAACCAGGCCAGCAAGCAGGTGAGCGGTTAGGAGCCAGAGGTCCAGGGTTGTGAGAGAGGGGTACCGGATTGGAGAGGGTGCAGGCTGGGCTGAGGGGACCCCCACCTCTGTGCATGAATTTCATGCACCGGGCCTCTAGTATAAATATAATATAAACCTATTAGCTTATAAGCATTAGCATGTCCTACCCATCAGTAGTTAACACAGTCAATACAGTTTAATCTCCAGTGTTGTTTTAGTGGATGTTAATTAAGGAAGCTTTTACTTGTACTAGTATTTTCCCAAACAAACTACATCTCCTCTTATTGCTAGACTGTGGCACACAATTTTCTCTCTGCCTGGAATTCTCTTTCTTACTCTTTCACCTGGCAGACTTACACCTATTTGTTAAAACCCAGGTTAAATATCAT
>NW_005359758.1:0-749 GCF_000412655.1 Myotis brandtii
CATATCCTTATAAGGTGTTTCTATTTAGTAGTATTAATATCAGGTGTACAGCACAGTGATGAGACAATTATATCCTTACAAAGTGTTCCCTCCAATATTCTTACTACCCACCTGGCACCTTATATAATTACTAGAGTATTACTAACTATATTCCCTGTGAATATAACTATATTCCCTACTTTACGTCCTTATGACTATTTTGTAACTATCAATTTTACTTCCTTTTAAAAAAATGTATTTTTATTGATTTCAAAGAGGAATGGAGAAGGAGCGAGAGAAAGAAACATCAATGATCAAAGAGAATCATTGATCGGCTGCCTCCTGCACGCCCCATACTGGGGAGCGAGCCCACAACCCAGGCATGTACTCTAACTGGAATCAAACCATGACCTCCTGGTTCATAGGTCAATACTCAACTACTAAGCCACTCCAGCTGGACTCAATTTTACTTCTTAATCTCTTTACTTTTTTCACCCACTCATCCAATCCTCCTCCCCTCTGACAACTGTCAGTCTGTTCCCTGTATCTATGAGTTTGTTTCAATTTTGTTCTTTAGATTCCATGTATAAGTGAAGTCATGTGGTAATTGTTTTTCTCTGATTGGCTTATTTCACTTAGCATAATACAAACTAGACCCACCCATGCTGTCACAAAGGGTAAGATTTCATTCTTTTTTTTTATGGCGTAATACTCCATTGTATATCTGTACTATCACTTTCTTACCCATCCTCTATTGATGGGCACTTGAC
>NW_005359759.1:0-934 GCF_000412655.1 Myotis brandtii
TTGTGGGGGTTTTATCCACCACATTAAACTATTACAAGTAGTGTAATGCCAAACTTAAACAAATAAAATGTTGTTTCCTATTAAAGAGTGTTCTTAAAGTAATGGAAAATACCTTACTGTGAGTCAGACAGCAAGGCAGTGTATGAGAATAGAAGTGAGTTTATTAGAATACTCTTTTTTATTTGATTTCTGTATCAATATCTAGAAATACTGGGAATTCATGAAAGAATTTGTGCAATGACAGAATTGAGGTGGGATGAGACTGTCCTATTTGATTTAGACAAATGCCACCTATCCAGATGTTGGCTTATTGTAACCAGAAAAAACAATTAGTGATCAGATCTAACTGACTGCTAAATACCTCTTGCATCCAGAGAAAATAAGAGAGGCAGAGGAAGGAGCAGATATTTTATAAAATTCCCTGGTTCTCTTCTTAGCCATACTGGATCAGAAGCTAAACTGGACAAGTCTAGGAGTCAGAATTGTTAGTGAGACCTCTTGTGATTCTTAAGTAAATTAAGAAAATGCTGTTTTCCAAGGTCTTCTAAATGAAAGGCAATATCAAAGGTTTGTGCCTTTAGAGTTAGGAAAATGAAGGGAGTAAATGAACAGTGTTTTTTCTAGCAGGTTAGTTACAACTGTGGTTAAGTGGAGTTCACTCCTTAGTGAGACTCTGAAGGTAGTGTGCAACATAAAGGTCAGATTTATCCTGCTCTAAATGCAGGGAGCTGGCATAATTACATACTAACCCTCATAAGTCAATGAGTGAGAGGTGACCACAAGATGTGTTGACTTTCTGGTGCTTCTGACACTCTGTGTATATGGGCACAGTATTCAGAGAAAGTCCTTTCACAAAGAGTTGCAGATACTGGCAGTTGGAAGCTGAGCCCCATGAATTGAGCGGTTGAGGCCAAAAGGATTTGAGCAGGACATG
>NW_005359760.1:0-814 GCF_000412655.1 Myotis brandtii
CTCAGTCAGCACACTGTTTGCTCTGCCTTGGGGATTCGCTGAGACCCCAACCCATTTGCAGCTGCTTTTCCAAATGAATGGCCTGTCATGGCTCAGGCTTCAGACTCTGCTAAAATCTCCCAAACAAATCTCTCAAATAAGCAGCAGCTGGTGTCAAAGCTATCAACAAAAGGCCCAAGACCCAGCACTAGCACCAGCCTGCCTTGTTCCACAGCTGGCCAGGCCTTGCCTGGGCATCTCTAAGCCCAATACAGATAGCAGATCTCTCTGTAGTTCCTGCTGGGTGGCCCCAGGCAGTGGCCCTGGAGCCAGTGCACCCAGTGGACAGCCTTAGACCACAGATTACAATTCTACCCACCGAGAGGCAGACTCAGTGCGCACCACAGCCCCACCAGCAAGCCCTGCTGCATAGGGGTGTTTCCTGCACAGCAGCTCTCCACTGTAGCTGCAGCTGGTCCCACAGCCTGGCCTGGGGGTCAGCTCCTCCCAGTGACAGCAACAGCCATCAAGGCTCACCTACAAGACTGTGCACACAGCCCACACAGGGGTGCACCTAGAGTGCCCCCCAGCTCAGGTGACTGGGGAGGCTGAGCCATAGGACCTCTACCATACAAGGGCACTCTACCAATTCTAGGAGACTGAGCAGCTCTACCTAATACATAGAAACAAACACAGGGAAGCAGCCAAAATGCCGGGGGGGCGGGGGGAAAGGAAGGGAGGAGGAAGAAAGAGAAGGAAGAAAATATATTGTTCATATATTTTATCTATCAATAATCTAATCTAAAAATCAAAATGAACAATAAATCTAATGAAC
>NW_005359761.1:0-1437 GCF_000412655.1 Myotis brandtii
GTACAGGTCCTTTCCATCTATCCTTCAAGTATTTTTTTACAATTATATTCTTGAAGCCAAATCATAGTGATACATGATTTTTGGACTGGAACATGCGATGTTCCCAGGATTTTTTGTCGGAGTTGAAGAATGAATCCACAGACTGAAGATGCTATAGCAAAGGTGGAGATTTATTTAGGAACTAGAGGCCCAGTGCACGAATTCATGCATGGGTGGGGTCCAGCTGGCCCTCCCCGATGGGGGCCAATTGGGGGCGAAGGGGCCCGCAGGAGGTTGGCCGGCCCACCCCTGATTGGGTTGGGGGGGCCAATTGGGAGTGGAGCTTGCTGGGGTGAGGGGCCGCAGGAGGTTGGGGGGCTGATCAGGGCCCCAATCAGGATGGTTGACTGCTGCAGTGCTTGTCATAGTGACCGGTCTTTCCTGGTCGTTCTGGTCATTCTGGCATTCAGGTCACTTAGCTTTTACATATATAGACAAGTACAGACTCCCACATGGGGAAGGGAAAAGAGTCCTGCTGACTTCCTGTTTCCACAATTTATAAAGCTGCAAGTCCCTGTGTCCTGATATCCCTTCTGATTGGTCAATATTCCCTTTTGAGTTGGTTACTATAGTAACTCATGAGGACCTCCTCCCTCATTGTCCTCCTATTCCTTCTAGGCTTTCTTCCTCCTTCTTTATTTTGTAAATATAAACCTTTTGACTACTCCCAGTTCTCTTATCTTATGGAAATGTAACTTTCCCAGTCTGTAGCCCTGTGTTTTTTCCACTAACCTCCAATTCTAAAAGTTCCCTAAATCTGCATATACTCCCCTAAAATTCCTATTTCAATAGTATTGTTGGTGGGTGTTTATTTAAATTGCATTGTGCTTCTAATATTATTCTATTTTTTTCCTATTTTTGTATAGTTATTATATGCCCTCCAATTTTTGCTGTCACCCAAGTGTGAATAAACATCCCACTACATGTGGTCTTATCAGATTACTAGAGACCCAGTACACGGATTCATGCACCTGCAGGGTCACTCAGCTTGGCCCTGGGGATAAGGCTGAAACTGGCTCTCTGACATCCTCCGAGGGATCCTGGATTGCAAGAGGGTGCAGGCCAGGCTGAGGGACCACACCAGTGCCTGATCGGGGCCAGGGAGGGATGCGGGAGTTTGGCCAGCCAGGGAGGGACCACAGAAGGGCTCCAGGACATATCTGACCTGTCTCGCTCAGTCCCGATCAGTTGGACCCCAGCAGCAAGCTAACCTATTATCAGTTGGATCTGCCCCCTGGTAGTCAGTGCATGTCATAGCAATTGGTCGACCGGTCAACTATCTGCCCCCTGGTTGTCAGTGTACATCATTGCAAGCGGTTGAGCGGCCTTAACATATCATGCTTTGATTGGTTGAATGGACTACCAGACAACCAGACACTTAGCTTATTAGGCTTTTAT
>NW_005359762.1:0-518 GCF_000412655.1 Myotis brandtii
GTAATAATTTAAGCAATAAAAAAATTATTAAAAAAAAGAAGCTGGGGGTGGCAGGGGCACATTGTGTGTCCTGGGTGTGAGAGGAAAGTGTGAAGTGGAAAATTGTCCTGACAAGTTCCTTTGGGATCATGCACCAGAGGGAAATCTCCACCTGGTTAGGAAGGGTGGTTTCCTGCACACAGTCTCAGTGCCATTGGACAGTATGAGCACTAGGCATGTTATACCCATTATCTGCACAGATTCCTACAGAAATACAGTTACTGGGCCATGAGTAACATGATGGCCTGGGAAAGCCTAATTGGGATTGAATGTTAATGATCTTGAGTGTGATCTGGCCAATCATCATCAAGGGGTAGATTTTGGGTGGGGGTGAAATCAATGAAAGCATTTGTTTGGATGAAAGAGCAGCTTGGACAGCGAGAAAGAGTTGTTCCTAGATTCTCTTTCTAGCATCTTGTGTGTGTCCAGCTAGGAAGGCCCCCCACACCTGAATGTCAGCATACATCCATGAATTGGGA
>NW_005359763.1:0-2692 GCF_000412655.1 Myotis brandtii
TGGGGGAATTTGCCAGAAGCCGATCCACCCTTGCTGCATGACATACTCATACCTCTAGATCCCAGGATTGCCTTTCCTGTCCCAAGTCTAATCCCCTCTCCCATAAAGGTAAACATATGCTGGTGATTAGTATGCCCTGATTCTAATGATCATTTCTTAAAATTCATAGAAATAAGATCACATAGTAACCACCCTTCAGTGTGTACTTTCATTTGTTTAAAAGTATGTTGGTGAGCCCAGCCAGAGTGACATAGTGGTTGAGTGTCAACCTATAAACCAGGAGGTCACAGTTCAATTCCCAGTCATGGCACATACCCAGGTTGCAGGCTCGATCCCTAGTAGGGTGCGTGCAGGATGCAGCCAATCAATGATTCTCTCTTCATTGATGTTTCTATCTCTCTCTCCCTCTCCCTTTCTCTCTGAAATCAATAAAAATATATTTAAAATTAAAGAAAGGTATTTTGGCGAGATTTATGCACTCCCCTGTGTGTAACACTTGTTTTTATTATTTTGTCTCAGGGTATTTCACTATATGATTGTACCACATCTTGGTCATTCTACTAGAGAAATGTCTAATCGGGCCTTCGGGCTATCTTTTGTTGTATTGTTTCTCTTCCTTTTGTTGATTTGTATGAGTACTTTATATAATTTGGATATTAACCCTGTATCAGAGGTGGCCCCTGCTTCGAGCTCACTGAGCCACAGTCAGGAGGTGAAGGCGCTGAGCAGTCAGGGCCCCCCCATGTCTCTGAGCCTCAGTTTCCTCCTCTGCTGGAAGCCGGTCCATCCTTGCTGCTTGACACAGTCACTGCAGGGAAGAAACATCTGCACAGCACATGTTTCAAGGGACCTGGCGTATATGGCATGCTGTTCTTAATATGTTTGCTCACCTTCTTGGTGCTATGTGTTTTAACCAAGGTCACCTCTCCAAGAAAGGTTGTTTCCCCAGGTAGGGACCATTGCAGAGGAAATCTTCCAGGATGGCGAAGGGGAAGAAGGGCAGGAGGCTGTAGAGGCCCCCATGGCTCCTGCAGAGGAGGAAGAGGAAGATGATGAAGAGTCAGGTATGTGGCATCAGGCAGGGAAGCCAATGTTTGGGTGAGTGTTGGGATTTCCTAGCCCCTAGGAATAGGATGGGAAACCAGATACAGGCCCCCAGTATTTGACACAAAAAAGTTTCTCTTTAGGAGCTTCTCTAATCTTCTCCACTGGCCACTCATAATAGAAACTAAAGCCACCTAGTCCTGGCTCATCTTCTGCCTCTGAGCACTAACCCCTCCCTTTCCTGCCCAGACATTGACGACTTCATTGTGGATGATGATGGACAGCCTCTGAAGAAACCTAAGTGGAGGAAAAAGCTTCCTGGATACACAGATGCGTGAGTGGGGTCTGTTACAAGGTGGTGATAATGGCATCTGAGTGAACCCAGTCAAGACAGAGTCAGCTCTAGCCAGTTTGGCTCAGTGGATAGGGCATTGGCCTGCATGCAGACTGAAGAGTTTCGGGTTCAGTTCTAGTCAAGGGCATGTACCTCAGTTGCAGACGCGATACCTTGCCCCAATCTGGGCTCGTGTGGGAGGCAACCAATCGATATTTCTCTCTGTCTCTCTCTCTCCCTTCCACTCTCTCTAAAACAAAACAAACAGTGGAAAAAGTATTTTTGGGTGAGGATTAACAGATCCACTGAACTGGATAGGAATCCATTTGCCCTGTTGCTATTTGATCCCTGTCACTAGCATTTGTCAAAGATGGGCTTTTTATCCTTCATAAATCATACCCCTAGAAATATCCTCCAGCTAAGCCTTTATTCCTCATGAATATGCTTTTTTAGTGATTTTAGAGAGAAAGAGAGGAAGGGAGAGGGATAGAGATAGGAACATCAACGAGAGAGAGCATCATGGATCAGCTGCCTCCTGCATGCCACCTACTGGGAATTGAGCCCACAACCCGGGTATGTGCCCTGACCAGGAATGGAACCATGACCTCCTGGTTCCTAGGTCGAAGCTCAACCACTGAGCCACACAGGCCAGGCTGAATATGCTTTTTTATTTGCCTTTCTCTTAACTTTTTAGTTGCCTTGGAGCAAGTAAAGGATCAGTGCAGGTGCTGCATTTCTCTCCTCTCACCAGAACCTGAGCCAACGGCCTTTTGCTGTCACCCACAGGGCCCTGCAAGAAGCCCAAGAGATTTTTGGTGTGGACTTTGACTATGACGAATTTGAGAAATACAATGAATATGATGAAGAACTGGAGGAAGAGTATGAGTATGAGGATGATGAAGCCGAGGGTGAGATCCGAGTGCGTCCCAAGAAGACCACCAAGAAACGTGTGAGCCACAGAAGCATCTTTGAGATGTATGAGCCCAGCGAGCTGGAAAGCAGTCACCTCACAGATCAGGACAATGAAATCCGAGCCACCGACCTGCCCGAGAGGTTCCAGCTCTGCTCTATCCCAGTCAAAGTGGCTGCAGATGATGAACTAGAAGAAGAGTCTGACTGGATCTACAGGAATGCTTTTGCCACACCAACTATTTCTCTGCAGGAAAGCTGTGATTACCTGGATAGAGGGCAGCCAGCCAGCAGCTTTAGTGGAAAAGGGCCCAGTACAATTCAGAAGATTAAAGAGGCCCTGGACTTCATGCGAAATCAGCATTTTGAGGTGCCTTTTATTGCCTTCTACCGGAAGGAGTATGT
>NW_005359764.1:0-1472 GCF_000412655.1 Myotis brandtii
TCTAACATACTGGAGAACACCAGCAACAGTAGCACAGTCAGGGACTATGATGACAGCATTCTCAACATCACCAAGCCCAAGCTCAGGCCATATTTCTAAGACCTGTCACATTTCAGTTTGAAAATGGACATGGGAACATCCATGGTGCCCAGAGGCAGACAGAGCTTCCAAGCCCTACCAGCTTTCATTCAGGGCTAGAACCTCAGCCCATGGACTAAAGAGTCCCAGGATTAGTTCTGGTCAATGGTACCCATGTTGTTTACCGGCTCAATCCCAAGCCCTGGTTGTGACACATGCAGGAGGTAACCTATCCATGGTCTCTTTCACATTAATGCTTGCCTCGCTCTCTGTCTCTCCCCTTCCCTTCCACTCTCTCAATGAAAAAATGTCTTCCATTGAGGGTGAACAAATTAACAACAACAACAACAAAAAAAAAACAGAAGGAGCTTCCTAGTCTGCCTGAAGTGCCCGAGAAGACCAACCCCGGCAGCAATAGTGAGTGACAGTGTCTCCCACTTAGTGCCCCAGAGCATGCCCACCCAGGGGAGCAGCCAGCACAGTCCAAGGACAGTCCAGAGGCAGAGACCTCAGCCCTGGATATGCTCACCAAGAAGCTGCTGCCCAGTGGGCGCATCACCATGACAAGTCTCTCATCATCCCCTCCACCAGGTCTAAGGGGAAGCAGCCCATCCATGCTAGCTTTGGCAGGTACAGGAAGGAGTGGCAGACACCTCATCCACAAAACAAGAGGGCCAATAGCCTAGATAATGAGTGCTGCCCAGACCCAGGGAGCCAGCTGCAGATCCCCAGAAAGACCATGTACAGCCAGCTAAACCACATCCTCATCTCTGATGACCAGCTGCCTGAGAACATCATCCTCGTCAACACCTCTGACTGGTAGGAGCAGTTCCCCTCAGACATCCTGCAGGGGCACACGCTGTATCGCTGTGCACCTGCTCCATGGCTGATGTCCAGATGGCCTTCAGCATCATCATCTCTCAGATGCAGAGATACTGTAACTGTAATGGCCAGGCCCTGAAGATGGTGAAGATCCTGGTGGCAGGGGCACAGCACTACTTCAGCGCTGTGCTGCGGATCTTCCTAGTGCAGCTGTCCTACAAGATGCTCGACTTGTTGGGCTACGTGCACTTTCTGGTCATCTCCCTGGGTTCCCAGACGTGGCCAGGTACCATGGCTCCATGCATTACCGCTACAACAACTTCTTCCAGGAGCTGGCCTGGCAGGACCCATTCCATAATATGGAGTCACAGAGCACCAAATAGGACACGCTGGACATCATGGTGAAAACAACAGGACATCACAGGGCCAACTGTGCCTACCAGTTGCCTATTGAGTATGCCATGCCCTCCTACAAGCAGAAGAGCCCCAAAAAGGAGTCCTGGCAATTCATTTCCTTCGTGTTGCGGGGGGAGGAGGGAGGTGTTAAAATTTGGAATAGTGGAACTGTCCTC
>NW_005359765.1:0-293 GCF_000412655.1 Myotis brandtii
GTTAGTGTAAGTAGCTAAATATTAATAAAGGAAGGGAATCAGACCTTTAGAAGCCTAATCTACTAGGAAGCTAAGGCTTCACACACTCCCTAGGGCAGCGGTTCTCAACCTGTGGGTCTCGACCCCTCCGGGGGTTGAACGACCCTTTCACAGGGGTCGCCTAAGACCATCGGAAAACACATGTATAATTACATATTGTTTTTGTGATTAAATCACTATGCTTTAATTATGTTCAATTTGTAACAATGAAAATACATCCTGCATATCAGATATTTACATTACGATTCATAACA
>NW_005359765.1:581-796 GCF_000412655.1 Myotis brandtii
GGCACTTATACTATGAGGCATGCACAGTAGGAACTAAGATGGCAACCACAGATGCCTGTCAGTCTAGCCTGGGAAAAGGATGGGATTGGATAAGGTCCACAGAACCCCAGAAGATCTAGCGAATCAATAGGTGAGGAGGGAGGCCCAATACCAGCCCAAGGGATTTTGAAATTGATTGATTGATCAGTTTGAAAGAGTGCCTGGTCCTTCCCAAG
>NW_005359766.1:0-838 GCF_000412655.1 Myotis brandtii
ACCAGTGCATGAATTTGTGCACTGGGCCTCTAGTTTACTAATAAAATGTGGATGAATGGACAAACGATGGATGGATGGATGGATGGGTGGATGGATGGACAAGTGGGTAATAGGTGGATAAACTAAGGCCTTCAGACTGCAGGGAAGGTGCAGAAAGGCAAACTCAGAGGCACCAAAGACCAGCTGTGTGTGGTCAGGACATTCTGTGTCTATTTGAATAATCCTTCATTTGTGTGGTGAAACTGGGGGTCCAGCTTTTATTTCCATTGAGAAGAATGAAAGGTATCCCCATGGCAGAGACCACGAGGCACAATACCATAATCATTTTCCTCCTGCTTCCTCAGCATTGTTAGAGGATAACCAACTCTTCCTGGTTTTCCTGGTATTGTCTCAGTTTCAAAACTGAAGGTCAGTGTCCCAGGAACCTCCTCAGTCCAGAGGAAACCAGGACAGTTGGCCACCCCACTAGGGACACTGCTGTCAGGATAGAGTCTACACGTCCAAGCCCGTGCTGCTAGGAGAGAGCATATGACTGAGTTATTTCCGATGGATTGTCGGTGGAAGTGGCCTGTTCAATCTCTGGAACAGAAGAAACTTTCTATTAAAATTTATTTTGGAAAAAAAATCACAACTTCTTTCTGTAATGACAAGGAGGAGATTCTATCATACAAAGATAGGGTGGTGAGAAGCAGCCAGAGCTTTCCAGAGGAGCAAGGTGGAGTGTCCTGCTCTCCCTCGCAGCAACGGCAGGTCCCTCCCTCTAGTGCACTCCACTCATCCTCCTTTAAAAAAATATATTTGGATTTCAGAGAGGAAGGGAGAGGTAGGGAGAGATAGA
>NW_005359767.1:0-1117 GCF_000412655.1 Myotis brandtii
GGCAGAACTTAGCTGAGGCATTAAACTCTGACATATAAGGGTAGGCAAGTTAGGTTTACAGTTGTGAGTATTTGAAACATGAAGATTATTCTTGTATTATTATTTGTTAATTGTTGTATTATTTTTCATGCAAACAACTGTAAACCTACGTTTGCCCTCACCCTCTGTGTGTGTGTGTGTGTGTGTGTGTGTGTGTGTGTGTGTGTGTGATAGATATGAAAATGTTTGAAAATCTGCATTTAGTCCGGCCAGCATGGCTCAGTAGTTGAGTGTTGACAAATGAACCGGGAGGCCACAGTTCGTTTCCCGGTCAGGAACATGCCCAGGTTTCAGGCTGGATCCCCAGTTCGGGGCGTGCAGGAGGCAGCCGATCAGTGAGTCTCTCTCAATGTTGATGTTTCTGTCTCTCTCTCCGTCCCCCTTCCTCTCTGAGATCAATAAAAATATATTAAAAAAATAAAAAGAGAGAAGGGGTTGAGGGAGAATGACAAACCTGCAGCTCTGCCCGTGGTCCCCGAGAAGAGCAACTGGATCCCCTCATCCCAGCCGGCCTGGATGTTGTCCTCGCCTGTGTCCCACGCGGCCATGGGTGGACGCCCTAGGATTCCCCTGCCGTCTGCACTGTGACTTCCCCATAGGAGGGTAGGGCCACCCCAAGGTGGGCTTGATTCCCTCGCTCTGTCACGGGCTCCCTCTGTCCTGACCCAGAAAATCCACGGGGCGGGGAAAGCAGGGTTACAGCTGTGAGTGTGTGGAACATGGAGTTTATTCTTGTGTTATTATTCATTCACTAGAGGCCCCAGCAGCTGCAGGCCAGGTACTGCCCACCTTCCCCTGGCAGGCCCCGCCCCCTGGTCGAATTCCCAAACCACCTCCTGGTTCAGGGGGCAGTTTGGATACTACGCTTTCATTATATAGGATTATTGCATTCTTTTCCACATGAACAACTGTAAACGTGCTTTTGCCCGCCCTGGATGTATGTTGGGAGGAATGAGCCTTTGGGAGGCATTGCCTCTCACACGATTATGGATTCTAGAGGCAGGGAAGTCCCCTGCGCTGCTTGCCTTCTGCAAGCTTGAGAGCCAGTCAAGCTGGTGCTGCCATTCAGTGTCAGCAC
>NW_005359767.1:5095-5504 GCF_000412655.1 Myotis brandtii
TTTGTTGTTAATTCTCATCCAAGGATATTTTTCCATTGCTTTTAAGAGAGAGTGGAAGGGAGGGGGGAGAGAGAGGGAAACATCGATGTGAGAGAGACACATGGATGGGTTGCCTCCTGCACGTGCCCCGACCAGGGGATCAAACATACAGCCGAGGCATGTGCTCTTGACCGGGAATCGAACCCGGGACCCTTCAGTCCGCCAGGAGGATGAACTAAGAGTGGGATCTAGGGATGGAGAGAAAGCGGCAGAAAAACTTTGAGAAAACAGCCTTTGCATTGCTCACGAGCTCCTGGGCCCACCTCTGAAGGGCGCTTGTGTGGATTGGAGCTCAATGAGCCAGGGCAGATTTCAGAACGGAACCAGGAGGCCGCCCACTGCCCACCCCACGGGGACCACTCGGTGCTGC
>NW_005359768.1:0-776 GCF_000412655.1 Myotis brandtii
CACAAACTCTCTCCAGTGGTTTATAAGTCCGTAACTATACCACGCATCACCTTAGCCCCACACTCTAGAAATTCACTTCGTAGCACCAGGGCCCACCAGGGCCCACCAAGGAAGCCACTGTCTAGATTCAGGGATGGTGACCACCATGAAATGAGCCAGCAGGAGATTGGCAAAGTTGCCACCCCTCCCATGATGATGCCTTCCTATAAATTCTTCAATGATGTTTCTCCTTCCCTTAGGCAAAATAGTCTGCTTAGGTGTCAGTAGCTCATGCCCTGAGGTCTGTTATGTCCTAACCTGCTGTGGAAAATCGAGTTCAGGTGCAGGAAACAAGAGCTTGGAGGTCAGGATGAAACCTGGGGACCTCTGGGGACATACCATGCTGACTCACTGAAGAGTCCTTGTTCCTGCTCTCTGATACCCTTAGAACATGCTCCCATGGAGTAAGGGACTGCTCAGACATTGGGCACCCTGGGACCAGGCCCACCGCTGAGCTCCCAGGTCAGGCCCCCCAATGCACTGGCCTCCATGCTTCAGCCTGGCCCCTCTGGCCCCAGTTATATCCATATTTGTGTCAGCACCAGACCTCTCTGGTTCACTTATTTAATTTCTTCTCACCCCCACACAAAGCCTCCCAGGAAGGATACACAGAAAACCTGGAGCACGAGTAGCCTTCTGGCATAAGAAGTGAGATGGCATGCCCACTTTGTCCCTGTTGTAGCTTTTGAAATTTCAATAGTGTCAAAATACTTTAAATTAGTTTTTAATTAGTTTAA
>NW_005359769.1:0-823 GCF_000412655.1 Myotis brandtii
TACATACACATGACCCTTCTACAAAAAACACAAAAAGAAACAACCAACATATGTTGACATCACTGGCTTAAAGACAAACACAGATAGACAGACAGACAGACAGACAGACAAAGACAAACCTCTCTCTCCCTATCAGGTGAATTGGGGCTGATTTGACCAAGAAAATATAGGTTGCCCCTGTCCCATTCCCTCGTTGAAAGCAGACAGATTCTGATTTTAAAACAGCCGTCGGTCGGTTAGGTACCCCTACCTAGTGCTGTTGGCACACAAGCTTGACTCCCAGGGAGAGGGAGACTTGGTTGGGTAGGTTAAGAACGGGTAAAGTAGCCCCGGTGGGTCAGTGTCTCCGAGAGCTTCAGTGCCTTCACCTCTTAGGATCATTTCCATTTTCCCAAAAGCAGTGAGTGAGGAGAAGGGAGATTCCCTCTCACAGTCCTCGGAGCATCCCTAGGTTCGCTTCTGTCTGTTCTCTCTTTGTAAATCCAATCTCTGTCTTCTTGTGTGTTTTTCTTGTTGTTGTTGTTGTTGTTGTTGTTTCCTACACTCTTTCTAAGGGTGACCTGGCCTTTGATAGCAGAAAGAAACAGACCTCTACAGTTTCACAGCAGACCTCATGGACAGATGCTGTTGCCTCGCCCTCAGAAACCAGCAGGTGTATACATCGTGTTCACGTAAAAATCATTGAAACCCGTAGAGAACTTTCATGAGTTTACTTGAGCCAAACTGTCCACACTTTCTGGGAAGCATAATCTCAAGGGTTTGGGATAATGCTCCAGAGAATGGCTGTTTTTCACTTTCTTTTATTCATTCTTTTTAAAAATTA
>NW_005359770.1:0-508 GCF_000412655.1 Myotis brandtii
GTGCCAGGTGGGGCTGCAGGGCTGCGAGGCTGGGGGCGCGAGCTGGGCCACCCTGCAGGTCACCCTGAGAGACCCCACTCGTGCGCAAATTCATGCACCAGGCCTCTAGTCTATATATATAAATGACTAAGCGACCATTTGACTGTTCGACCATTTGCTATGATGCACACTGACCCCCAGGGGTCAGGTGCTCAATGCAGACCTGGTGGTCAGTGTGCTCCCACAGCGGGAGCACCGCTCAGCTGACCTATAGGCGCCAGAAGCAGGGCTCATGACTGGCGAGTGCTGTGGCAGTGTGAGCCTCTCCCCCAGACACTCCCTCTGCATGCCCCTCCCCCATCTGGACTGGGACTGGGATTGGGACAAGCACCAGGAATGAGTGGGTGCAAGCCTACGGCCGCTTCTTGATCATGGGAGCTCTGGTATCGCCCTAGGACGGGCATGCGGAGAATGCAGTGGAACAGCAGCGAGCCTCCTCCCCAGCCGCCTGCTGCTTCATGCACAACTA
>NW_005359771.1:0-255 GCF_000412655.1 Myotis brandtii
TACATTTACATAATGGAATACTACTTGGCCATAAAAAGGGAAGAAAAATTTACCCCTTTGGATAGCATGGAATGACCTGGAGAAATATACTAAGTGAAATAAGTCAGAGAAAGACAAGTACCATATGATTTCACTCATATGTGGAATTTAATGAACAAACCAGACTAACAAGCAAAATAGAGACAGACTCATAGAGAGAAGGCAAACAGCTCTGGGGGCGGGGGGAGGGGGCAGTTGGGGTGATGGAGGGATTGA
>NW_005359772.1:0-831 GCF_000412655.1 Myotis brandtii
CTGGTCCTCATTCACTCGGGTGGATGTGCAAACCCACACGAACATCTGGCTTCAATGATCACAAAACCTTTGGTCTGATTTTTTCCCTCTGAAGGGGACCCTTGTGGCTACAGGTATGTCCCAGCAGATGGCTCAGGGTAACCCCCACGTCAGCACCCTTAGCTCCCTCATCCCCACCCTATCCATCTGCAAAGTCCTGTCATATAAGGACACCCCAGGCCCCAGCGATGAGAACCTAGATATTCCTGAGGTCAGGGTCCAGCCATCACAGTCCCCTGAGAGTCAGGGCCTCCACTGCCCCTCAGGAACCTGGGATGAGATTCCTTCCTGGGAACTGGAAGTTGTGCACATGAGAGTCGAGTGAGCATATGTGTGTGCACATGCTAATTTGTCTAGAATTCAGCCATGACACCTGTCTGTCTGGGATGCACGACACAGTAGTTTGGACCTCACCTGGAACCTGGAACTTGGGTTAAATTTTAAGTCAGTGCTTCCTTATCTGAATGACTGCAGATGTTATGTGTGGCTATTTCAGGAAAAAGGGAGACAAATTGAACTGGGAAAACCATTAGGAAATCACCACACAATGAAGGGACAATCAGGTGTGCCTGCTCAGACGTGGTGAATTCCCGTCCATGGTAATTCCCCTCCAGGCTCAGGGTGGCTTTTCCTGTGTTGCACATGGTCCATCCAGTGAACGGGCTTCAGGTCTTGGGGTTGCCAATCATGTACGGACACGGTGAGGGCACTGCCAAGAGCCACATGCAGACCTGAGTAGGCACTGGAGAGGAAGAACATGGTGCCTCTGAAATGAGCTGCTGATGAAGCAGG
>NW_005359773.1:0-528 GCF_000412655.1 Myotis brandtii
CTGGGGGTCTAAGGGTCCCCCTGAGCACCAAGCCCGGGGGAAGGGGGGGCGCGAGGTTGCTTCCCACGGAGCCTCTGCGGCTCAGGGGCCCCTGGCTCGTGTTCATGGGAGAGGAGCTCAGAGGGGATGGGGTCTCCGGATGGGGCTTGGCAAGGAGAGGGGTCCCTGAGAAGGGGGTGGAAGCGCGCCCCAGGGGGTCAGGGTTCCTGTGCAGCTGAGTGGTGCTCTGGGCCTGTTTCTGGGCCGAGGCCCCTGGGCCAGGACCCTCCAGGGAGGGGCCCCGGTCAGCCCGAGCCAGGCTCCTGGACAGGGACACCGTTGTCCTCCAAGGCCACTGAGCGTCAGGAGCTGGGGCTGCTTCGGGGTTCAAACCCCTGACGGGGCCGCCAGGGAGGGGAGGAAAGGAGGGCAATTCTAGGCCCCGATGGGCTGGGGGCCCAGGAGGGCCTCTAGAAATAAATGCTTCTATTGGTTTTTCAGAGAGAGAGGAAGGGAGAGGAATAGAAGATGGAAACATCCATCAGCTGC
>NW_005359774.1:0-784 GCF_000412655.1 Myotis brandtii
TTTCACTTTTACATGCAGACAGGCTCTTCCTCTGATGTTTCACAGTTAAAAGCAGAGCGGACACAGCTCGTTGGCCTCAGGCACTTCCTCCCCAGGGAAGTAGACAACAGATGGTGAGCTTTTAATGGCTTCTCATGTGCAGGTGCAGGGTGGGCCTTTCCTGTCTGCAGAATCCCAGAGCAGAAAAGCTCTTTCAGAGAATCCACTATTGGAAACACTGATGTGAGGGATTCACAGACTAGTAGATTTAAGGTCATGAAATAAAGTTGGGGGATGTATTGATTTCTGAAAAGAGGATATAGTGAGCCCGGGCAGGGTGGCTCAGTGGGTGGGAGCATCGCTCCGTACACCAAAAGGTGGCGTGTTTGATTCCCCGGCCAGCGCACATACCCAGGTTTCAGTTCAATCCTCCATCTGGGCGGGTACAGGAGGCAACCAATTGATGTCTCTCACATCAGTATTTCTCTCTCTCCCTTTTCCTTTCTCTAAGAGCAATGAACACATCCTCAGGTGAAGATAAAAATAATGTTAAACTTGAACACCTAGTTAAAATTTATCGTATCATTAAAATGCTTCTACTTGTTTGATTATATTTAAAACTACATGCATACTTTTAATGATAATTTCCTTTATTTGTCATGTTAATAACAAAAACCATATTACACGAAATTGATTTTTTTCAATTTTGCAAGGACATTTAGTCAAAATGCGTATAACTCAAGCCAGAATCTTGATAATTACAGGTTTTTTTTTCTGATTTTTAAAAATGTATTTATATTTATTG
>NW_005359775.1:0-535 GCF_000412655.1 Myotis brandtii
ATTTGGGCACCTCCAAACCCCAAACAAGGAAGGGTAATCTGCAGATATCTTCATAGCTCCTGATGGTTAGCCTCAGGCAGAGGCTAAATTAGCACCTCCTTAGATCCAAGAGCCAGTGTACCCAGTGGTCAGAGTGGGACCATCCAATTACAACTCCTCAGATCCATAAGCGACACACTCAGGGTGCAGACTCAGTGAGCACCAAAGCCCCACTGAAGCAAGTCTTGCCCCAGAAGGGTGTCTCCAGCACAGAAGTTCTCCCACTGCAGACAAAGCTGATTCTCACAGCCAATTGGCCTGGAGGTCAATTCCTCCCAGTGATACCTACAACAATCAAGGCTTAACTACAACAAGACTGTGCACACAGCCCACAAAGGGGTGCACCAAGAGTGTCCAACTCAGGTAATTGGGGGGGCTGAGCCACTAGGCCCTATAGGACACCTAGCACACAAAGCCACTCTACCAACACAGGGAAACATAAAAAATGGGAAGACAAATAAACAGGCCACAAATGACAGAAATGGAGGAAAGCAAA
>NW_005359776.1:0-759 GCF_000412655.1 Myotis brandtii
TATACTAATAAAAGGGTAATATGCTAATTAGGATGGATGTCTTCTGGACATCCTTCCAGATGTCCTTACGGATAAAGCCGAAGTGGCTGCCTGAGGCTCAGGCAAGCCGCGGATGGCAGCTGCCGCTGCCAGGGCAGGCCCGAGGCTCAGGCAAGCCATGCATGGTGGCTGCCGCTGCAAGGGCCTGAGGCTCAGGCAATGAGGGCCAGGCCGAGGCTCAGGCAGCCACAGTAGCCAGCAGTGGCTGCAGCAGAGGCATGATGGGGGTGTCACCTTCCCCTGATCAGCCCGGTCGCCTCCCCCAGAGGGAGGCCAGACTGCGGCTTTGGCTCGCTCCCCCTGGGGAGCGGGCCTAAGCCATAAGTAGGACATCCCCTGAGGGCTCCCAGACTGTGAGAGGGGGCAGGCTGGGCTAAGGGACCCCCCCACCCAGTGCACAAATTTTCATGCACCAGGCCTCGTCTGTATATATAAATATATATAGTTTCCCCCAGATGTTCCTGATGTTCAACCAGGTTGGGAAAACATGCTTTTTAGCCACACACTGGGGATTTAGCCTGTAACCTGGGCATATGCCCTGACTGGAAATCTAACCAGTCATAGGTCGACGCTCAACCACTGAGCCACGCCGGCTGGGCAGAAAACATGCTTTTTAATTTTATACTTGACTAGAGGCCCAGTGCATGAATTCATGCACCAGTGGCATCCCTCAGCCTGGCCTACGGGATTGGGCTAAAACCGGCTCTCTGACATCCCCTG
>NW_005359777.1:0-2664 GCF_000412655.1 Myotis brandtii
TGTATTTCTTGACCCAGCCCCTCTCCCAAATTCCTGACGTATGCATCTCACTGTCTACTTGCCACCTTCACGGGCATCTTAAATGGACGTGTCCCAGCCCTGGCTGGTGTGGCTTAGTGGTGAGAGCATCGGCCCACCTACTGGAGGGTTGAGGGCTCGATTCCCGGTCAAGGGCACGTACCTGGGTTCCAGGTTCAATCCCTGGCCCCAGTCAGAGCACATGTAGGGGGCAACCAATCAATGTGTCTCCCTCACAATCGATGTTTCTCTCTGTCTCCCTCTCCCTTCCCCCCCTCACTCTCTCTAAAAACCAATGGGCAAATATCCTCGGGTGAGGACAGTTGCATGGTTGGGGGATGTTCAATGGGTAAATGGGAGGGTCAATGGATGGAGAAGCGGATAGACAGATAAGGTGGGTGGGTGGATGGATGGATGGATGGTTGGATGGATGGATGGACGAACAGAAGGACAGACAAATTAATAAATGGATAGATGGATAGATGAATAAATGGATGGATGGATGGATGGATGGATGGATGCTGAAAGCTGGTGTGTCGCTCTGTACCATGGGCTGTTCCCAGGGCGTGAAGCTTCGTCCCCTCCCGTGGGAGTTCATGGATTGAGATTTTGAAAGAAAGAGGCAAAACTTGAAGGTAAACTTTAATTGCAGTTGGTGACAACTGCACATCGGATGGGACCCCCCGCCACGGAGCAGTGCGCCCAGGTGCCCAGTTACTGCTTGCTCAGGGCACACAATGCCCGCTGAGCGTCGTTGTTAAATGGAAGACCTGGACAACACAAGCAGGACTGAGATTCCCCTCACCAGACAGATCGCATGTAAAACGCTCACAGATTAGAAGGATGCGTCTTGCCGCTTCAGAATGAAGCTAATTGCAACACAATTCCGTCCACGAGCTTTGAATAGAACCTAATTATATTAAAATACACACAATGAGTTTCAATGTGATGGCATTTCAGAACAAAGGCGAGAAATTCTGAAACAACAAAGCTTTTTGTAAAGAATCATACCAAGAAGTGACACGGCGCACAATACTCTTCGTCTTCACTACTTTTATTTTTTTTCTTACAGAATTTAGTTTCTCATCAACTCGTTCCTCCCTTGCTCAGGGTCATAGACTGAAAGTGGGGCACGCGCCGTGTCTTGGGGGGCTGTGAACGTTTGTAGATTCTGTGCTTGATTTTCAGGCAGGTGCTCACCTATGAAGTCAGTCACCTGAGACCTGGACCCCGAAGTCAACTGATTGGGGCTCAAAGATCAGGAAGTCCACATCCTCCATAAGAAAGGGCCGAAGGTCGTGACGTGCCCACTTCCTCTATGGCCGTGAGCGATCTTCCTCCCTGTAGTCAGTCCCCTAAATTCTGCTCACTCAGTAGCACGTAGCCTCAAGGGTATCGTTTTCAGACACTCACAACACCAACCCTTCCTTAGAGGAGGAGAACATCATGACAAATAGGCTCTTCTAAGTTGGAAGCCACATGATCCATCCCATCCTTCCAATCGTCTATACTAATAATAGAGGAATATGCAAATTGTCCGGGACGCCATCACAGTAACAGTAACGACCAAACGACAGGCTGCGTGGAGTGACTAGGTTGACAGGGGGGTTAGTGAGGGACAACCAAACAACTGAGCAGCAGGCTGTGTGGGGTTACCAGGCCAGCAGAGGGGGGCAGTTAGGAGCGACCAGGCCGGCAGGGGGAGCCAGTTAGGGGCGACCAGGCCAGCAGGCAGAGGTGGTTAGGGGTGATCAGCCTGGCAGGGGGGCAGTTTGGGGCAATCAGGCAGGCAGGCAGGTGAGCAATTAGGAGCCAGCGGTCCCAGATTATGAGAGGGATATCTGACTGCTGATTTAGGCCTGAGGGGTCCCAGATTGAAGAGGGTGCAGGCCTGGCTGAGGGACACCCCGCCCCCCTGTGCATGAATTTCGTGCACCGGGCCACTAGTAACTAAATAAAACTTGAAAAACATGTTGAATGGGCCAGTGAAGCAACGATTGTCTCGTCCTCCCCAGGCTCTGCCCCGACTTCCCCGCCACCTCCCGCGGGACCTGCGCCCTCACCTTTCTGGTCACCAGCACCGGCGGGCACCCTCACCGCCACCCAGTCCTGGAGGAAGGCGGCGCGCCGGTCCCAGGCCCTGCTCTGGTCCCAGGCCCTGCTCTGGTCCCAGGCCCTGTTCTCATAGGGCACCCTGCTCTCGTAGGGCACCCTGGTCTCGTAGGGCGGCAGCAGCAGCTGGGTCATCTCGGGCTGCATCAGCCCCCGCAGCTGCTCAGGCCGCAGACTCTGCATGTCTCCAGGAGGTCTTCTCCTCAGTGCAAAGGTCCCGTCGGGTCCCCTGGGCGCAGGCTCGGAACCTGAGGACCAACAGACATTCTGTCATCCAGCAAGTACGCACGGAGCGCCATGGGTGCCGGGCGCTGGTCCTGGGCACCCAGGGACGCACTGACGGGAGCGGAGCTCCCTGCCCTCCCCTCATCGGGTTACGGTCTAGTGCGGGGAGAGAGACAGACAGTGTGTGGAACGATGATGTGTGCTCTGGAGACAAATAAAACAACACACACAGAGACACACACACACAGACACACAGAGAAACACACACACACATACACACACACAGAGACACACACAGACACACACACA
>NW_005359777.1:3480-4974 GCF_000412655.1 Myotis brandtii
TTGTTCATCAGTTTATTTTGTTCATTAGATTCCACATATAAGTGATATCATGTGATACTTGTCTTTGTCTAACTGGCTTATTTCACTTAGCACAATACTCTCCAGGTCCCTCCACGCTGTCTCAGAGGGTGCGAGATCCTTCTTTTTTACGGCTGCATCGTATTCCATGGTGTAAATGTCCCACAGCTTCTTTATCCACTCATCCACGGATGGGCCCTTGGGCTGTTCCCTGATCTTGGCTACTGTAAATTGAGCTGCTATGAACATAGGGGCCCATACATTCTTTCTGAGTGGTGTTTTGGGATTCTTGGGATATATTCCCAGAAGTGCACTGCTGGTGGGAATGCAGACTGGTGCAGCCACTGTGGAAAACAGTATGGAGCTTCCTCAAAAAATTAAATATAGCCCTAACCGGTATGGTTCAGTGGATAGAGCATCGGCCTGTGGACTCAAGGGTCCCAGGTTCGATTCTGGTCAAGGGCATGTAACTTCGTTGCGGGCACATCCCCAGTAGAAGGTGTGCAGAAGGCAGCTGATTGATGTTTCTAACTATCTCTCTCCCTTCCTCTCTGTAAAAAAAATCAATAAAATATATATATTTTTAAAAAACTCATCCTATTTTTTTAAAAAATTTAAATATGGAACTGCCATTTGACCCAGTGATCCCACTTCTAGGGATGAACTGATTAGAAAGAGAAAAAAAAAACCCACCTGTGGTACATTTACACCATGGAATACGATGCAACAATAAAAAAGAAGTGTTTTTTACCCTCTGAGACAGCATGGAGGGACCTGGAGAGTATCATGTTCAGTGAAATAAGCCAGTCAGAGAGAGACAAGTATCACATGATCTCACTCATATGTGGAATCTAATGGACAAAACAAAATAGATCCAGAGACATAGGAGCATGCAACAGAGTGACCTGTCTCAGAGGGAAGGGTTGGGGGCGGGAAGAGATTAACCAAAGAACTTATGTGCTCATATGCACAACCCATGGACACAGACAATAGTGGGGTGAAGGCCTGAGGTGGAGGGAGGCTAAGGGGGGATGGGGGACATCGGTAATGCTGTCAACAATTAAAACACATATTTAAATTTAATATATATATTTATTTTTTTAAAAAAGTAGAAGGAAGACAGTCTGGGAGCCAATGAGCACAGGCGGTGGGCTGGGGAGGTGCAGGGGCTGGTGGGAGGAGCCACCAGCACAGACACAGTTTCCAAGAAACCCAGGCAAGCCCCGGCCCGGTGGCTCCGCTGGTTGGAGCGTTGTCTTCTACACCAAAAAGGTTGTGGGTTCGATTCCCGGTCACATACCCAGGTTGGGGATTCAATCCCTGGCCCGGACAAGTGTGGGAAGGCAACTGATGGATGTCTCTCTCTTTCTCCCCCCCTCCCTTCCTCCCCCCTCTCTTCCTCTCTCTCTCTCTCTCAAATCAATAAAAATATATCCTTGGGTGAGGATTAAAAATAAATAAAAAAGAAAACCCAGA
>NW_005359777.1:6311-7307 GCF_000412655.1 Myotis brandtii
CCGCGACCCTTTAATACAGTTCTTCATGTTCTGGTGACCCCCAATTTCATTGTTACACATTGAACATCATGAAAGCATAGTGATTCATCACAAAAACGATATGTAATTATATATGTGTTTTCCGATGGTCTTAGGCGACCCCTGTGAAAGGGTCGTTCGACCCCCCCCAAAGGGGTCGCGACCCACAGGTTGAGAACCGCTGCACTAAGGCAACCACTTGGCTCTGGTCCCGATCAAGGCAGGGGGTTGGGGAGGAGGGAGGGAGGCGCTGGCGGGAGCGCGGCAGCCTGGGGACCCTGGGGTCAGGGGCTGGCTCTGTCCTTTGCCACTCCCATGTCGTGTCGTTGCCACTTGTCATCTCCGTGCCTCAGTTTCCCATTCTGTTTAGAAAGAATATGCTTACTCCCTCGCAGGGTTGCTGTGAAGGTAAAAAAATAAATAAATAATGCTTATATGCTGTTTAATAGCCAATAGCTGTTAGCTGATAGCGGCTCTTGTTATCGCGATTATGCACCTTGAACAATGCAGCGACTACCTCCAAACTGCTCTCACGGAAGCCACGTCGAAATAAAATTAAAAAGCCCTGGCCGGTGTGGCTCAGCTGGTCGAACATCATCCCGTGCACTGAGAAGTCGCTGGTTCCATTCCAGGTCAGGGCACATGCCTGGGTTGTTGGCTCCATCCCCAGTAGGGAGCGTGCAGGAGGCAGCTGATCGATGTCTCTATCTCTCTTCCTCTCCTTTTTCCTCTCTCTCTAAAAAATCAATAAAAACATTTTTTTAAAAAAATACAGATTTTTATTGATTTCAGAGATGAAGGGAGAGGGAGAGAGAGTTAGAAACATTAATGTTGAGAGAGAATCATTGATCGGTTGCCTTCTGCACGCCCCTTACTAGGGAATTGAGCCCACAACCCGGGCATATGCCCTTGACTGGAATCAAACCCGGGACCCTTCAGTCCGCAGGCCGATGCTCTATCCACTTAGCCAAACCAGCT
>NW_005359777.1:8175-12868 GCF_000412655.1 Myotis brandtii
ATTCGGTGCCTGTGCTTCTGAGGTTCACACCAGGAGAGCCTGGACGGCTGAGATGCCAGCATTCGGAGACTCTGGGGTGAGGGTGGGGAGTGGGGTCAAGAATCTGCTCAGAAGAGCACAGGCAGCTAGAGAAGGCCTCTGGGAAAGCAGGGCCCTGGCGCTGTCCGCGGTGCTGAACGCCATATAGATAGGCCTGCATGTAGTTTTTAAGCCCTGTCCGTGGTGCTGAAACCACTCCCTCACAGACCTGCCCGTGGTGCTGAAACCGCTTCCTCACAGACCTGTCCGTGGTGCTGAAACCACTTCCTCACAGGCCTGTCCGTGGTGCTGACACAATTTCCCCATAGATCTGGCCTGCGGTCCCGACACACCTGTCCGTGGTGCTGAAACCTCCCCATAGGTCTGTCTAGCGAGGGGGGGGGTCTGCTGAACTGTCCATGGTTCTGAAGCACACGGCCCTGTCCGCAAGGCTGAAACAGATTCCGAAGGCTCTTGTCTATGGTGCTGAAACCCTTCCCCCCTAGACCTGGCCATGGCGCTGAACCCTCTTTGGGATCGACCTTGTCCCCATATATACACTGTCCGTGGTGCTGAAATCCCTTTAAGACAGACCTGTCTGTTGAGCCAAGCCGGACAGACCCAGCTGTCCGCCCCATGCCCTGTCCACGGTGCTGAAACCCACTTCAGACAGGCCTGTCTGTTGAGCCAAGCCAGCCAGAGCCGCCCGCCCGTGGACCTGTCCATGGTGCTGAAACCCATATCAGCTAGGCCTGCCCATGGGACTGAACTGTCCGTGGTACTGAACCCTTTCCCCATAGACCTGGCCCTGGCACTGAACCTCATTGGGGGACCCGTCTTTGTTGCTGACTCTCTAGGCAGAATGCACAGCTCTATCTCTGACGTCTTCAAAGAACCCATCCGCCCTGCTGTTGCCTAGAAACAAAGCTCTCTGGGCTGTGAGGAGCGTGAGATGAAGTAGACGAGGGCAAAAACTGCACTGTCATTTTTAAGAGGCAGCCTTGGCTCTTAGGACAGCAGGGCCTGGCTACAACCTGACTGTAACTATTAACAGAGTCTATAAACCATTTCTGTAGGAAAATGATGTATCCCCCCACCCCCACCCCCCGAAAAAAAGGGAAAACGGGAGACAGATGCGTCTCTATACTGGTTAAGTTTGTTTACTTGCTGTAAAGTGAGGAATAGGAGCCAGAAACGAAGTGCTGGAAGGATGATGGGTAGTTTGAGGGATTACAACCTTGGAAAGCACAAAGCCCAGGGTGGCTCCAAAGAACACCAGCCTCACACCTTTAGGGTGTTTCCACCGCGTGACACAGACACAACTGCATTTCAGACTCCAGAAAATTCGCTCAGCCAGGTCCATCAGAACCAGATGGCAGGGCTGGCCAGTTACGCAAAAGAAAAGGAGAGATGGTGTCATTGTAAGAAGGGGGGCAAGAAAAAACAGGCAGATAAAGACAGAAAAATATATAACTTAGGCTTTATTTTTGATATCACAATTATGAGTTTATGCTAGAATATAGGTCTGCAAATGTTTTTTTCATTTAGTATGGCACAGTTATTTCTCTATGCCTATATACACATTTATATTTCTTTTTTAAACAACTGCATAATTCTATTGAATGAATACACAATAATTAACTTACCCACTTACCCATTACCCCAGTGGTCGGCAAACTGCGGCTCACGAGCCACATGCAGCTCTTTGGCCCCTTGAGTGTGGCTCTTCCACAAAATACCACGTGCGGGTGCACACGTACAGTGTGATTGAAACTTTGTGGCCCATGTGCAGACATCGGTATTTTGTGGAAGAGCCACACTCAAGGGGCCAAAGAGCCGCATGTGGCTCGCAAGCTGCAGTTTGCCGACTACTGCTGATTACCCTAATAATTTACCACTTAAAAAATTTTTTTTGCCATCATATGTTCACCTACCTTAGCACACTTTGGTTTCTGAGGAATTTTGATTCAAATAATATATACATATGACAACTTGTATAACTGACCATGGAATTGTCTTTTCACACTTTCACCAAGTATTATCACTCTTCTGTGATTTAAAATCAATCTATTGGGAAAAAGTGGATATATCATCACTTTATTTTGTATTTTTCTCCCTACTAGTGATATCGTGTAATTTTCATTAGCTGTTTTATTTCACCTTCTTTGACCTGGCTGTTAGCTTTGTCCATTTCTCCCACTGCAATGAAGAATGCTTCTTTTTCTATCGAGTTGCCCATGTGACTATGACTGAGCTGTATCAGTGCTCTGAATGTCAGAATTACCCTTCATTTGTTGCAAACATATCCTTTCGGTCTCTCATTTGTCTATTAACTTTGACTCTGATGTTTTCCGCATAAAAATCAGCTCCTGGGTCGTGCGCAGTGCTCAAGAGGATCTGCCCCAGGGCAAGATGATAGGAATATTCTAACCCTGTCTGGTACCTTAACATCTTACCTTTACATCTTTAACCTTTCAAGCTTTGGCAGTGTGCCAGGGAGAGATCTCGGTCTCCCTGGAGAGCTCAGTGTTGCTCCAATTCTCCCACTGCAATGAGCATGCTTCTTACCACACATATATAAGGAGGGTTTGAACCCTCCACACAGGCGGGAGAAGCCCGCGTCCATCTCCTGTAGAACAAGGAATGCAGTGCTCCTAGTTTCTATGCCAAAGTAGAGGGGCCATGTCCTCTGGATAAGAGCGCTTCTCATGCCCTAGCCAGTATGGCTCAGTGGATAGAGCGTTGGCCTGCAGACTGATGGGTCTGGGGCTCGATTCCCATCAAGCACATGTACCTCTGTTGCAGGTTCGATCTGATCCCTGGCGCTGGTCTGGGCACATGCAGATGTCTCTCTCACATTGATGTTTCTGTCTCTCCTTCTCCCCTCCACTCTCTCTGAAAGTCGATGGAATCCTCGGGCGAGGATTAATAAATAAAAAAGAGAGAAAAGAGGTCCCCTCACAGGGCCCTCCAGTGGACTGCAGCAGTCACAAGGGAGCCCGAGAGCTCAGAGTACTCCTCCAGGGCGGGGGAAGTACTAAAGGACACGGGCCCCCTTTTGGGGTGAAGAAAGTGTTCTAAAAGGAATTGTGGCGATGGCTGCACAACTCTGACCACGTCCGTGCGTCGTGTACTTCAAGTGGGCGAACTGTGTGGCATGTGAATTACATCTCAATGAGGCTGTTACAGATACACACCACCACCTGCCTCTCAATCACTATTGCTAATGCGTGAACACAGCATCGGTTCTCTTCCTGCAATACTGAAGCCTCATACTCTCTGCCTTGGGCCATCGCGACTGCTCTCCTTATGCCCTTTGTGTCCGACAGTTCCTGCTGCTCTGCCCCCTCCCCTGCCGCTACTGCCACATGTTCTGGGGGTAGGAAGGCATTCTTCCCAGAACTCCCTAGCTCCTTCCTTTTTAAAAAAAATTTACTGTTTTTTTTAGAGAGAAACATTGATGTGCTGTTCCACTTATTTATGCATTCATTCGTTGAATCTTGTACGTGCCCTGACCGGGGATCGAACCTGCACCCTCCCTGGCATGTCGGGATGACACTCTAACCAACTGAGCTACCCAGCCAGGGCTCCTAGCTCCTCCTTTAGATTTCTCATGATGGTACATGTCACATACTCATCACATACTGTGTATTTCACTTCGTGTCTTCCCCCACCTGACCTGTAAGAGCAAAAATTCTTTGTACATTTTGTACCCTAGTGTGTCCTCAGCATCTGAAACTGAGAAAGTGCTCAATCAAGGTTAGCGGAGCGAGTACTACGTTCCTTGTTTATCACAATTCTATTGCTGCCTTTACAATATACAGGGACTTTCACTGGAACATCAGTGAATTTACATATTTAACGTGGGGAGAAATACCTTTGCCAGACTGCGTCTTTCTGTACAGACACGTCTACCTTTAAAAAGTAAGTTTACATTTTAGCGTGTACATTTATAGGTTGATTGCAGTATATGTTTCTCTGTTTTGGGATCAGTCTTCAGTTTCATAGAACAAGATGGGAAGATTTATATTTATTTTACGCTCTAGAACAATATAAATATCTCAGGAATTGTCCATGATGCATTTCAATCGGTCACAGCATTGAACTACCTCTTCCAGTTTGTTCCATGCTATGAATCTATTTGAGTTTCCTAGCTTGTTTGGGTTAGTGTTTAATACTCTCCCCTGGCTAGTCCTCCATGTTACCAAACGACTTTGTCCTGATTGGCCTATTCTCACTTCTAAGTGCACTGAGGAGCCTCCTCATCATCAGTGCTACTCATATTTATTCACACGGAGGGAGCGGTAAGCCGCCATGTCACCCTGCGGATCACAGACTCCTTCAATTCTCAGTGTGTTCACCTTTTGTACCTACAGGCAGAGTCGAGAACCCTCTGTCTGCTCTGAAGACTGCAGGTTCGTCATCTTGACCTACTGGTTCCTTTTCCTTGCAGGTGGACATATCTGTAAGGCAACTTTTACTCTAAGGGCACTAATTATGTGCCAAGGATTATGTGCTGAGCCCTTTAAATGGATCTCCTAACAGTCTTCAAAACCTGTGTTTTGAATGGAAAGTAATATGAGTACATTTTAGTTTTTAAGAGGTTAAGCTGGCTACAGTGTTAAAACTATGTACTTGAGGGGAGCAAGAGGGAAAATGGCTGTAACGCTATTTG
>NW_005359777.1:19249-19919 GCF_000412655.1 Myotis brandtii
TGGATAGAGCGTTGGCCTGTGGACTGAAGGGTCCCAGGTTCAATTCTGGCCAAGGGCACATGCCCGGGTTGCAGGCTTGATCCCCAGTGGAGGGTGTGCAGAGGCAGCTGATCCATGATTCTCTCTCATCATCGATGTTTCTGTCTCTCTCTCCCTTCTCCCTTCCTCTCTGAAATCAATAAAAATATATTTTAAAAAAATAAAATACTTTAAAAAAACGATTTCCCCAGAAAGAGTCTATGTGGCTTGCGGGTCATTGGACAAAACTGTCAGCAGACCCTGGTTCTCATTTTGCTTTGTGACAAACAATAATTTTGAAAAAAAGTCCCTTGTCTCCCCTGAGGCGAGTTTCCTCTATCAGGAAAAGTTCTGGTATTTTCCCTCTAAACTCCACAGCTTTGTGAAAGCATCATTATCTATCTATCTATCTATCTATCTATCTATCTATCTATCTATCATCTACCTATCTATCTATCTATCTAAAACCCTAAGCGACCGTTTGCTATGACATGCACTGACCACCAGGGGCAGATGCTCAACGCAGGAGCTGCCCCCTGGCGGTCAGTGCGCTCCTACAGCGGGAGCACTGCTCAGCTGACCTACAGGTGCCAGGCGCTGGGCTCACCACTGGTGAGCACGGCTACGGAGGTGTGAGCCTCTCCTGCCTCAG
>NW_005359778.1:0-1481 GCF_000412655.1 Myotis brandtii
GCCTGGCCAGGCACCCCTTTGAGTCGCCGCGCAGTATGGACTCGCGAGTGAAGACTCAGCATCCGGATTGCCACGGTTTCACCCGCCCGTGAGACAGATTGTTGTGAAGGTAAGCAGACGAAACTTTTCAAACAAGAATTTCAAAATACCTCTTGAGAGCCTTCACCCTCTTTGGCACCCTCTTTGGCTGGCCTTTTTAGTTTTCTTGATCTCCCTCCAGTCCACTAATAAGCCTTGATCAGAACACTGTCTTGCCTCCATTCTTTCGTGTCCCTTGTTTGTCTCATTCTCCTAGGGTGTCTCTGCGTTCCCCCGTTGTTGTCCCGCGGGTCGGGACAGTCTGGCGCCCAACGCGGGGCGACTTGGGGACCCCCTGCGAGAACGTCTGCTTGAAGCGCCTGGCCAGGCACCCCTTTGAGTCGCCGCGCAGTATGGACTCGCGAGTGAAGACTCAGCATCCGGATTGCCACGGTTTCACCCGCCCGTGAGACAGATTGTTGTGAAGGTAAGCAGACGAAACTTTTCAAACAAGAATTTCAAAATACCTCTTGAGAGCTGGGCAACTCATTGAACTCTCATGAGGTATTTCTAGGTGGGCTCAGGGAGTCCCTCAGGACATGGGGAGTAAGGGTTAAGAGAAAGGATCTTAGACAATTCTTCTCCTTTACTGTTCAGAGAGATTCAAAGGTGGAAGGAGAAGACAGAGCTTTCGACTCAAAAAGACTAGCTTTATTTCAAAATTACCGGAGAACATCTTATGATAACCAAGCTTTGGCTAAGATAACCTTGGCTGCTAGCCATTGCTTCAGAAAGCGAAATAGGAAAAAATTTAAAATGTCTTTTTCTATTAAGCATGACTTTGGGGAAAATACGCCATCTGAGTCATTTACTAAAACTTTCCCCAAGCAGGATGTGGTGGAAAGGAAAAGGGAGCACATGGCGATCCAATATGGACGCCTCCTCCCCAGTATTCCAATTTAAAGTCTCCTTCTCGTAATTGAAAAATTTTACAAAATTTAAAAAATGCGTCTGGGATTTCTGTTCACGTGTAAAGAGAAAACCTGGCTTGAAACTAATGCGCGCACTGTCCGATTTTGGACATTTAGATAGAGTTTTAAGCTAAAAGTCTCTTTACAACTGTACAAAATAAAACCCAAGACTGATTATTTCCTAAGGAAAATGGCGAATTTGACCCAGGGTAGAAATTCTAGCAACAAGATTGGTATTTTTCCATAATAAAGTGATTTTTGAAATGTTAATGAAGCCTGTTCCAAAGCTAACTTTAAGACCTCTAAAAGGAAAATCAGTAACATTGTCTCTGTTACAAAAATTTGCTAAAGTAAATGCCTTAAAATAATTGGATTCGAATCTCAAAAATTATTAAAAATTTCTTAATTTCAAAAATCTAAGTAACCCAGTAAAAAACCGGCCCTTTGTTAATTGGAAAGGCTGGCCAAAACATTTCTAATGAGGAAAGGGGC
>NW_005359779.1:0-600 GCF_000412655.1 Myotis brandtii
TATTTAGTTTAGTTTAATTTTTAAATGTGTTTTTATTAATTTTTAGAAAGAGGGGAAGGGAGAGGGAGACAGATAGAAACATCAGCGATGAGAGAGCATCATGGATCGGCTGCCTCCTGCACGCTCCCCACCGGGGACCAAGTCCCCAACCAGGGCCTGTGCCCTGACGGGGAATCCAGCCGGTGACCTCTCCGTTCCAGGGTTGCCGCTCAACCCCTGAGCCACGCCGGCCGGGCCGGAGCGTATTTTTCCTTCTCTTGGGCTACACAGGTGTTTACTGCTTAAGACGGGGCAGACTCTGATGTAGCGAGTTTAACAAAGCCCAGACTTAGCACGATCGGCCATTGGCTTCCTCTGCCTCCGTCCCAGCCCGGCCCTTACGCGTATCGCATTCACCTCACGCTAATGGGGTCCCCCCTGCGCGGCTGGGTTCGGGCACCCCTCTCCGTGCAGCCTGCAGGGAGCGGCTGTCAGGGTGAGCCCCGCCTGAGTGTGATCGGCCCCGTCCTTCCTCGCGCTCCCTCCCAGGCGTGAAGAGCGCACACGGGCAGCTCCGGTGGCTCCTCTGCCAGGACCCGGGGCGGGGCGGCTTTCACAGAC
>NW_005359780.1:0-477 GCF_000412655.1 Myotis brandtii
GGGCCACATCTTTCCATCCCAACATATACATCCAAATGTTGGTCAATTTCTCTCTTCCCTCCTAGTTTCACTCTTAAAATTTCTGGATCCTGCCCTCCACTGGCCAACTCGCTGTTTTGTCAAAAAATTCTGCCGAAGGGAAGGATGTGATTCTACATATCTGCAATGAGCCTCCCAATGTTAGAGGCTTCATGTGGTACTGGGGGAAAGGGGGAAATTACAAACATAATATTGCACGTCTTGGAATGTTCCTAGGAATACTCATTATACGGATGAGAGAAACCACCCAATGGTAGCCTGTCACCCTTTGTGACACTAGTGGTCAAACTATGTTCCTTATAAGCACGAAGACATTGGTGTCAGCATGGGAGGAGGCCACACCTGTCCTTGTCTAATCCAGGATGTGTCACTTCCATCTGTATTGGATGCTTCTCTCCTGACCTGAACTTATGTTGGTGGGTGTGGTAGAACCCAGGT
>NW_005359780.1:931-2548 GCF_000412655.1 Myotis brandtii
CCTGAATGGTCACAGATGTGGATGGCACTATAGCTCATACTTTGCTTAAACTGCTGATCACAAGAGTTGATCCTGTCTCTGATGTCACTGTCATCACTGATATCATTGTCTTAGAGCATCACCGTTAGCAGGCATCACTTCCACCCTTTGGAGCACACGTGTCTTACTAAGGCATTTAGAAACCTGCAGTTTTGTTCACCTTTAGCAGGAAAGCTTCTAGATCGCACCATTTTTATGACTTGAGTTTGGGATTTAATTAACTTGGAGTACAAACACATCCATTTGCCCTGGAAGGGAGGGTCGCTTCATAGGCTGGTAATATGTGCAGCCACTTAGAAGCTCCTGTGGTAGGATTAATAGTCTGCTTTTGTCATCCTGAAATTCTTAATTTGAACTAAAGCCCAGAACTTTCACTTGACTTTTCATAGTCCTGCCCCCAGACCTGATCATTGGTTGGGAAAATTCTCTAATGTGACCACCAGAGAGCAATACAGCAGCAAGGAAATCTGGAGAAGCTGTGAAGGGATGTAGAGAAGTATTTGGCTTTTTCTATTCTGTTTATGGCATTACAAGTGTCTAATGAGCATGACCATCCCACGCCCACCTCTGTAGCTCACAGAAGGAAGGTTCTCTGTCCATGAAGTTCTCTGGAGATTCAAATTTAAAGAAATCTCAGGTAGTTGCTCAAATGTGAATGGCATTAAGCAGACACAGTAAGCCTACAGTAAATATTGGTCTTTAGGAAAATACTGAAGAGACAGGATGGAGGGAGAGAGAGAGAAAGAGAGAGAGAGAGAGAGAGAGAGAGAGAATTGGTGATGAGAAAGAAAGCAGCTGAGTTTTCATCTTCCACGACGAAAGACCTTACAGTAGATAATGCCAAAATGTAAAAATAATAGTAAATAAGCTCAAAGAATATCATTTTAAGAACTTCGCTTCCATCCAGGGGATCTCTCATTGTATGGGGCAGACATCCTCAGTATGGCCCAAAGCAACCAGAACCTTCCTGTGATAACTTTTAACAGAATACAAAGAGACACAGGGCTTATCAGGCAACATTCAGTGTTGTCACAAATACAAGACAGACCATCCAACAGGAGAGAGCTGGGACCTGGCTTTGCTTACAGTGTGAATATCAGACATGGAATAAATATTTCATGTTCCACCTGCAGAGGGAGTAAAATCTCCTTGGGTTGTAGAGGGTCACCTCAAAACAATTTACCTTCTCTGGGTCTTACAAACTGATTAAGATTTGTCCTTGAATCCCAAATGACTTGGCTCTATGTCCAAATGATATATAATGGGCACTGACATATTCTTTGTATTTGTTTTGTTACTTTTTTATATCAGGAGGATAAAATTAAAATAAATAGTGATAGAAAAAAATAAAATAATATAAAATGAAAAAGACAAAATATACTATTCTCAGTTCATTAACCAGACCATAGGTGGTCTTCCTTCCTTTTCAAGAAAAGTACTATTTATTTAAGTTTTATGTATTGGGAAGCAGACTAAACTTGTAGTTTCCCGAATGATCTCTAAGGGCAGGACTGGAAAATTGATTTTCTAAAGCGTTGCTATTACATCCTAGATGAAAACACTGGGATATGGACATGC
>NW_005359781.1:0-1059 GCF_000412655.1 Myotis brandtii
CAGGGGTTGGGATGGGGAAGGATGAATAGGTGAAGCACAGGGTTTTTAGACCAGTAAAATGATTCTGTACAGGACTGTAATGGTGCATATATGTCATACAATTGTCCCAACCCACTCTCTCGACACAGAAACTCAACCCTATGTAAACTGTGGAATTTAGGTAATAATCATGTATCAATATTGGCTCATCAATTGTAACAAATGTTCCCCACTGAACTAAGAAGTTAATAACAGGGAAACTAGGGGATGGGGGAGGGAGGATATGGGGACATTCTGTACTATGTGCTCATTTTTTTCTGTAAACCTAATATGACGTCTATTTAAAAACAGCTTCGGTGCTCTCCCTGCAGGAAGCACGCCTGTCCCATTCCCTTCTCCCTCTCTTTCCCCCACAAGCACGTATCTCCTTTTTTAAAAAAAAAAACAACAAAAAACAAATTTATTTTTATTGATCTCAGACAGAAAGAAAGAGGGAGAGAGATAGAAGCATCAATGATGAAAGAGACACATTGATTGGTTGCCTCCTGCATGCACCCAACCAGGGCCCGGGATCGAGCTTGCAACCCAGGTACATGCCCTTGACCAGAATCAAACCTGGGACCCTTCAGTCCGCAGGCAGACACTCTATCCACTGAGCCAAACCGGCCAGGGCAGGCACGTCTCTCCTAAACTCCAAGGGACCCCAGGAGACTTGCAACCAGGGGAGCAATGGACAGTGGCAGCTCAACCGAGGCTAACCCCTGACCCTGTCTCCAAGGCCCCCTTTTCTCTGGCTCCCAGGGAGCCAGCCCAGCCCAGCCCAGCCCAGGCTCTCCTCCTTTTTCTTCTATGTCCTTCCTTGTTTCACTGTCCTAAGTGTGTTTTTGCTTCAGTCAATAAATCCTTGCTTGCTTTGCTGGAAAAAAAAGAAAGAAAGCTTTATTGAGGATAACTGGCATAAACACGGACACAAAAGGACAAACACTGTAGGAGCCCACTCACAGGAGGCACCTGGAGGAGTCAAGGTCATTGAGATAAGAAGCTGAGTGTGGGTGCCGGGGGCAGGTGGAAGTTCATGTT
>NW_005359782.1:0-1554 GCF_000412655.1 Myotis brandtii
TTGGGCCTAAACCAGCAGTCGGACATCCTTCTCGCAACCCGGGACCGCTGGCTCCTAACAACTAGCCTGCCTGCCTGCCTCATTGCCCGTAACTACTTGCCTGCCTGCCTCATCACCCCTAACCACTCTGCCTGCCTGCCTCATTGCCCCTAACCACTTGCCTGCCTGCCTTGTTGTCCCTAACCACTCTGCCTGCCTGCCTGCCTGATCACCCCTAACCACTCACCTGCCTGCCTGATCTCCCCTAACCACCTCTGCCTTGGCCCCCACTGCCATGGCTTTATCCAGAAGGACACCCGGAATGACGTTTGGCTGTCTGGTCTAATTAGCATATTATTATTTTTTTATTATAGATTCTTTGAGTATTTACTTACTAGTATGTCCCTAGTAAGAGCTATATATTATCAAATATGAGTCTCTCCAATATGGAACTGGAAAGGTCCTTGGGAAGCAATAAGGAGTTTCAAGTGTCAAGTTTTTAGACCTAAAGAGTGCAAGGCAAGAGGGTTGTGTGAATGAAAACCAGGCAGTTTCCAATGCTATGAACTCTCTAGATTACCTCATGACCTCTCTGCTCAAGGTACAAGTCCAAATGGGCTTTTATGTCTTTCATCATTCTATGGTTAATGTAGTTTATTAAAATTGAGATAGCTGCCTGTCATCTTCCAGAATGGTACACAAGACTTCAAAAACCCTATGACTGATTTTTTAAAAACTCCTTAAATGTGCCATCCCACACAAAAGCACTTTTTCCCCCCAACTATTCTTTCAGGCTTGTACCTTTTAAAATAGTAATATCTGCAGAAATGTCACATCAAAAGAAATTGCTCAGAAATAAAAGTACTTAACTGAAACTGTTTTTATTAGTATACTAGAGGCCCAGCGCACGAAACCATGAGGGTAGGGTCCCTAGGGCCTAGCATCCTGCGATCAGGGCCATCTTCTGCCCATTTGCCAGTCCACAGGCCGAATGCCGCCTCCGCCGCCGGGCTGTCAGGCCATTGGGATCATCAGTTCATCCCCAGCTGCTCAGGAGCTCAGGCCTACAGGAAAGCAGGCGCCAGCAATTTCACCTCCATGTGCAATGCGCAGGGTCGGCCGCTGATGGAATGCGTGGCCCGCTTGGGGCCACTCACGTCACCGCCGCTGCTGCTGGGGCTTGAGGCACTGACAGAAGCTACAGGGCTCGCCCATGACCTACCTGCCCCAGCGTAAGTGGCCCCGAGTGGGCAGCACGTTCCATCAGTGGCCAGCCCGGCGCATGTGCATAGAGGTGAATTTGCTGTCGCTTGCCTTCCCGCAGGCCTGAGCCCCTGAGCAGCCAGAGATGAGCTGGTGAATCCAACGGCCTGACAGCCAGCCTGGTCCTCCTGCCACCCACCCTGATTCCGCAGTTCACCATTGCTGATCCATCGGAGCCTGCGGGCTGGGGACAGGGACCAAGAGGTTGGCCATTCAGCCAGCTTGCCAGTCCCCAGTCCCACCCCGCCCTGCTCATGGGCCGCAGGGGAGGGACCGAGGGATGCTCAATGCACCTCATGGTGACTGGTCATT
>NW_005359783.1:0-754 GCF_000412655.1 Myotis brandtii
GAGATGATGACAATGAGTTATGTGCTGGGTTTCCTCAGCCTTCCCTGACCGGGTCAGAGGGGAATGCTCTGAAGACCTGCATGTTGTCTTGTGTTCTGCGTTTCCATGGAGACCCCTAAGATGCAAAAGGAGGGAACATCTCTATTCTCCCAACTTGGGGGGAGAGAAGCAGCTTGGAGCCCAGCTGGGCTCAGCTCCCAGCGCCTTTCCTGGCTCTGGTTCTCCTGTGGGAACTGGTGATTGTTCACAGTGACACGGTCACAGTTATGTCCCCAGAGGCGGTGCCCGGGTCACAGCACCTGCAGCAGCGCCTCTGCCCTGGGAACACAGCAGCTCGTGCTCTCACCGGTGGGACAGCCTCAGCCTCAGGCTCAGGCCCAGAAGCGCCGGGTGCGTACAGAGGACACACGGGCAGGTGGGCCCCTGTTACCCGGCTATTGGCCCCGCCTCCTCCACAGGTTCTCCTGCGAATAGCGACGCCCCGGGGCCAGGGCTTGGGGGGACCCGCCGGTAGCCTCAGTTTGATGTTGGCAACCAGGATATCGGGGTCCCTCTGAGCCCTGTGGGGGCGGCTGCCTCCTGCTGCGCGAGCTCTGCCACCATCTGTGCTGTTGCTGCTGGGACCCGGGGTTGTGGGCTGTGTTCCGGGTTTATTCTCGGCGTTTCTGCTCCGTGTCCCCTCCCCCGCACCCTCCGGGAGCAGCCCCTGCACTGCGAGTCCGAGTCCCGGGACCCGCCCCCCAAACGCGGGCAG
>NW_005359783.1:4318-5697 GCF_000412655.1 Myotis brandtii
CCCTCAGTCTCTCTCCCCTGCCCTCTTTCTAAAGAGTCAGCCCCTCCCTTCCCGACCAGCTCAGTGCCTGCCCCTCAGAGCCTGGCTGTGGGCACAGGGCGGCCCTGGGAGGCTCTGCCCTCACACACCCGCCTGGCTCAGCCCTCACCTCCTCAGGCCGCACATGCCCTCAGGGTGCCCCCTCACCACCTGCTGACAGTGCGCCTCTTCCTCCACTTTGCAGTCATTAGTTAAATATATTAATTAAAATGTGCTCCATTTCTTCTCTCACTTCCACTCACTGTGCAGGTTTTTGGGTTTTGTTTTTCCAAAGATGAATCCACACTATCCCCGCCCACTTGTTCTTCTGTGATGGGTCCTCCCACCCCTCCCACAGGTGGGCCTCCCTCCCCTGGGACCTGGGACCAGCTCTGGGAACCAGAACAGGACAGAGGTGACAGAGCCTGACTTCTGTGGTTCTGACATGACAGGCCTGTGGGTCTGACATGAGGGGCATGTGGGTGTGACATGAGGGGCCTGTGGGTCTGACCTGTGACCTTGGCCCACGCCCCCTGGAGCCAGGGGCCCAGCTTGGAGCAGCACCCACCTCACAGCCCAGAGACCTCCCAGCCAGCAGCCAGCACTAGCTGCTGCCCAGTCAGGGACCCTCTAGAATGTTCTGGTCTGGCTGGACCTCCAATGACCCCGCCCCAGCCTGTGTCACACGGAGCAGAAGAGGGGCCACTGAGCGCAGTCAGCCCGCAGAACAGGAGGAGTCAAGGCTGTGACTGTGGGATTGTGGTTTCTGGCCACAGATGCCGAGAGCACAGCCCATGTGAGTCCCTGCTGTGTGCATTCTCATTATTCCCTGTCCTTCCTGTCACACTGTGCGCATCAGGAGAGCTCGGGTTTTCAGTTATGTCTTTGCTTTAGAGATGTTGAGAGAGAGAGGACGGGAGAGGGAGAGGGAGATAGAAACATGGATTGGTTGCTTTTGCAGGCCTCCTACTGGGGCTCAAGCCAGAAACCATGGTATGTGCCCTAATGAGGAATGGAACCTGGGACCACCTGGGGCATGGCACCCCCTCACCCATGAGCACACCGGCCAGGCTGGAGAGAGGGTGTTCTGTCTGTTTCCATTACACAAGCAGTAGGCCAACAGGAAGCCTGGTGCAGAGGCCTCACTACATATTAGGGATGGATGGATTGGTAGATGTGTGGATGGATGGATGGGTGGATGGATGGGTGGATGGATGGATGTATGGATTGATAGATGGGTGGGTGGATGGATGGATGGATAGCTGGGTGGGTGGGTGGATAGATGGATGTGTGGATGGATGGATGGATAGATGGGTAGATGGATGGATGAATGGATGGATGGATGGATGGATGGATGGATG
>NW_005359783.1:9557-10299 GCF_000412655.1 Myotis brandtii
AGATTCAGGTCAGTGGCTGTAACTGGTGACATTCTCAGAGTCCACTTCATGCTCAGTGTCCCACAGACTCCCCACCACCCAGTCCTCCCATCTGCCCACCCCTCCCCACATCAGGGTCTCCCCTTTAGAAAGTAAGAGAGACACATCATAGCCCTGGGCGCTGTAAGTGCCTGAGCGGGACACACCAGGATGGGGTCAGAACCCCAGGGCAGGAGACTAAGGAGGAACTAAGGGGTATGGGGTCTCCCATGGTTCCAGTCTGGACAGTCACAAGGTCTCAGTGGTCACCCCTCCATACTCACTGGCAGCCTGAGCATAGCTCCCTCCTTTCCCACCTGCGGGAAGAAAACATCCCATGAGAGACCAGGGAGGAAGCAGGGCCATGAGGCCCTAAAGGAAGCCCTAGTCCTGGGCCCCAGAGAAGTTTCCGGAACCCTGTGCATAGACCCAGGGAAGGATCAGGAAACCTGAGGGAAGTGCATGTGTGAGGACTGGACCCACCGCCCTCCTGGAGGTCTGTGCTCAACAGGGATCTGCCCTCTGACCTGGGTTGCTGGTAACGGGGTCCCCACCACCAGCATCATCAGGTGATAAGTGGGTCCCTCATTATCCCACAGGCCTCACTAAGGAGTAAGTGTGTGCACAGAGCCCCACACTGGCCATCCCAAGCGTGGGATGGTGCTTCCTGCGAATAAGGCAAGACAGACGTCTACCTGGGCTTGAACCCCCAGTGGGACAAGAC
>NW_005359784.1:0-1176 GCF_000412655.1 Myotis brandtii
AAAAGTCATAAAAGCTATACAAATTAAATAAATTTTAGTGAGATGATTAAGGACCTTTTTTGAAAAGAAATAACATGTTTTGAAAGTGAACATAAGTATATATGATAAATACAATATTTGGGTTGGGTTGTCATTTCTATCATTCATGTATAGTTGATATTGATGAGATCTTTTTTATACTCAAATATATTTGAATGAAATATTTAACCGATGGTTTATTTTTCTTGACTTTTTATCAAGCATGTGTGGCAAAATTCTGAGCCAGTCATTGGGAACATTAAGAAAGATAATGGTGGTGAATGTCTCTCTTTTTAAAAAAAATTATTTTATTGTTGAGAGTATTACAGATATTTCCCATTTGTGAATTTCTTAAAAAAAAAAAAGATTTTAGATTGATTTTTAGAGAGAAAGAAAGGGAGAGGGAGAGAAACATCAACGTGAGAGAAAAACATCAGTCAGCTTCTGGGGATTAAGCCTGCAACCCCAGGCATGTGCCCTGACTGGGATTCAAACCGGAGACCATTTGGTACATGGGATGGTGCTCAATCAACTGAGCTACACCAGCCAGGGCTGTGAATGTGTCTTCATTCTACATAATTGCTTATCAACAACATGATGTCTCTATTGCAACAATCTAAAATAATCATTTAACATACTTTCTTTTTTTCAAGCAGTAAACTTTATGTACTTTCAACCTTCTGCTTGTAATTTCTCAGTGTTCCAGTCAGCAAGTGAATTTGCATTAGCATGTGGTTCAAGGGCACAGATTTCTTAAAGGAGATCATTGCATGATAAAGAAAAATTTCAAAAAGGAGTAACATTTTCAAAAAGGTTTCAAGTTTTCTTTCCAAATAATTATGTTGTCTTTTCTTCCAGATAATGATGTTGGCTTTCATCTGATAATTGATCAGAAATCACTTTCTAAGAGTTTAGAATGACTAGCTTCAGACAGTTAACATACAACCTCCATGTCTCTTTCTGTCTTATTTCCATGTCACAGTCAATACCAATATAAATTTTTCTCTCAAATTCTAAACTTAAAAGCGTTATAATTTAAAATTGTTCTTGATCTGAATAGGTGCCAGTATTTAGTTGGAAGTTACAATGTTGATCCATTATGACCTGCTATTCTCTGTTTAGAAAACAGTGAAATAGAAATAGTGCCAACATTAGGTA
>NW_005359785.1:0-1235 GCF_000412655.1 Myotis brandtii
CTGTCTGCAAGTAGACAGGGGCTCGGCCATAAGCCCCGCTGCTGAGAGATTTAGCTCAGAGCAGCCTGAACACTGAACAGGCTCCTCAGTACGGTGTTTCACGGCTGATGCTGACTCGGGGCAAGAATAAATCGGGGGGAAGGGGGGCACACTGTCCTTGCTTTCCTCTGAAAGGCCATGGCTGGGGGTGACGAGCAACCGGAAACAGCTTTAGCAACAGTGGCAGAACCGTCCACTCGGCCTCTTAGCCTAAGAAGCTCTCCTCGGGGTGCCCTGGCCCCTCTCCCGTCACCTGGGCCGGGGCTCACTCTAGCGTTTCATCTCCAGTCTCTAGGTCTCAGGATTGGTCCCATCGATCAGCGATCAGCGCGCTGGCCCTCCCTCTGTGTTTTCCGTTCATTTCCTGCTTTAAAACAAGCAGAGACGATCTCCGGATCCGCCCGGGGGGAGCGGTGCGTTAGTAACCCTTTCACGGACTGATGATCGAAGTCCACCCGGGCTGCACCGCGTGGAGAGGAAACTTGTAAAAACATGCCCGACTTTTCTTCGTTTCCTCTTGTAAAAGGCTCACAGGTTGGAGAGCGGATGGCAAACCTCACTGTGTACCTGACCGTCACCCTGTGACGGTGCATCTACAGGTGGGGAACGTTACCCCCAGCAGGGCTGGTGTGAGGAGGTGGTTTACAAGGGCTCCCTTGGGGGTGAGGTTTTACGGTGTTCGGGGGGCAGGGGGGGTGCGGTGCAGGGCTTGGAGCGCCTGCAGTTTTCAGCTCTTCCTCAGAAAATGGGGTGCTGGAGGGAATTCAGGCCCCGAGGGCCTGCCCAGGCCCCTTCCCTCCCAGGCCACACTCCTGGGGACCCCAGAGGGGGGGCGGGGCTCAGCCGCCTGTCGCTGTGTCCAATCACGAAGGCAGGTGGCATCCTATCAGGCGTTTACTGACAAGGCCAGCCCACCAAGAAGACGGGCGCTTACAGCATCAACCCCTGCCTTCCAGCAGGTGCAGGGGACAGGCCTGTAAGGGGACGGGGCTGGGGGAGGCTGAGGATGGGATGCAGCTACGTGCAGGCCGGGGGTCCATGGACGTCAGCTATTGTCCTTAGTCATCAGGTGACAAGATGATGGTGATGAGATGATGGTGGATGAGATGATGGTGAGGAGATGATGGTGAGGAGATGATGGGGATGAGATGATGGTGACGAGATGATGGTGATGAGATGATGGTGAGGAGATGATG
>NW_005359785.1:1607-1891 GCF_000412655.1 Myotis brandtii
TCTATGGGTTCTGCTCGCTGGATTCACAGCTGAGTCACCTCCTCCATCGCTTCGCACAGGCCTTGAAAGGAAATGTAAGAAAAACCCAATCCTCTATGCACATATAGAAACTTAAGCCCCTGTTCATGCAACATCTGTGTCTAAGAGTTAAGGTGGTGTGATCAGTACCCTGTCTGCCAGGTTGTAAGTCCCCCCATCAGTCTGAGGAAACACCCATGTCGCGTGCACAGCTTCCCGGGAACTCGGGGCCATGGAATAACGGGGTCCCAGCGCGAAGGCGGCTC
>NW_005359785.1:6376-9132 GCF_000412655.1 Myotis brandtii
GCGCAGGGGGGGCCCAGGAGACACAGGGAGCCCGGGTGCATGTCCGCTCTGCAGGGTGGCGGGGTGGCGGGGTGACCGGGCTCCTTATATGTCCCCCGTGACCTGACCGAGGCGCCTCTCCACTCTTCCTCCTCCTCCCGGGACAAGCGCAGCAACATCTCATTAGTGTGGTGGCTACGGCGCCCCTGGCCCCACACGCATGTAAACGGAGGTTTATTTTGACTCTTCAAAGTGTGATAATGGCCACCTGGCCGCCCACCTCACTCATCCCCGCAGGCGGCTGGGGCAGGGCTGGAATGCCATGGGCACAGGCGCCTGCAGCCGGGTAACACCTGTGCGTCCTGCTCCCCGGTTATTACAGGTTAACGAGGAGTCGCTGGGACAAGGAACATGGGCTGCTGCCCTTTCCTGGGGGCTCAGGCCTGTGTCGGAGTGAGGCCGGGGCCCTGGTGGCCAATTCCTGCTCAGGGGAGTGGGTGGGACACCAGCCACCAGGTAACACCAATAGGAGTTACCCTTCATGGTGCAGGCCTGTCCTGGTGACCTCCTCTCCTCTGATGTGTCTGGGGAATTCCACCTGTAAGGCCCCCCAACCCCCCCGAGACTAGTGACCCCCAAGGCCAAAGGTGACCTGAACCTATGGGTCAGTGTGGCCAAGTGACCAGGACCCCTTGGCGACCCCTGGGCAGAGCTCCTGCGAGGTGATGCCAGAAAGGCCGGTTCTCACCTCGCCTCCTGCTCCACTGAGATGACACATCCGCCCGTGGTCACAGCGTAAACCCCGTTGCTGTCAGAGAGAACGTTTTCCTGTCTTTTTTAAAAAAATATGCCTTTATTGATTTCAGAGAGGAAGGGAGAGGGAGAGAGAGAAGCATCAATGATGAGAGAGAAGCATGGATCATCGGCTGCCTCCTGCACGCCCCCCACTGGGGATGGAGCCCACAATCCGGGCCTGTGCCCTGACCGGGAATCGAACCCTGACCTCAACCACTGAGCCACGCCGGCCGGGCCATTTCTCATGTTTCTATAGTTCTTCTGAAATACGTTGTACTCTTCTTGCTGTTTGTTGTTGTTGTTGTTGCTGTTGTTTTTGTTTTTTTTTCATTTATTTCTGCTCTGATCTTTATTATTTCCTTCCTTCTGCTTACTCTGGGATTCTCTTATTGCTCTTTTTCTAATTCTTTAAGTTGTAGGGTTAGATAATTTATTACAAGTTTTTCTTATTTTTGGAGGTAGGCCTGTAGTCTATGAACTTTCCTCTCAGGACTGCTTTGACTGTGTCCCATTGATTTTGGATTGTTGTGATTTCATTGTAATTTGTTTCCAGGATGCTTTTATTTCTTCTTTGATCTCTTTGGTAACCCAATCATTGTTTAATACTATGCTATTCAGCCTTCAATTGTTTGATTTTTTTCATTGTTTTAATTGTAGTTGATTTCTGATTTTATGCCATTGTGATCTGAGAAGATGCTTGATATGATTTCTACTTTCTTGAATTTAAAGATACTTTGCCTGTGTCCTAATATGTGGTTTATCTTGAAAATGTCCCATGTGCACTTGAGAAGAATGTACATTCTGTAGCTTTGGGGTGAAGTGTTCTGACGATGTCAATTTCATCTGATCTAGTGAGGCATTTAGGATTGCTGTTTCTTTGCTGATTTTTTGTTTAGAGGATTATCCAGTGGTGTCAATGGGGTATTAAAGTCCCCTACTATGATTGTATTGCTGTAGATCTATCCCTTGATATCTTCCAGAATTTTTTTTATATATTTGGGTGCTCCTGTATTGGGTGCATATATATATGTTTACCAGAGTTATATCCTCTTATTGTATCGATCCCTTTAGTATTATGAAGTGGCCCTCCTTAGTACAGACAATGTCCTCAGACGAGGCAAGCAGGCTTCCTCCCTGTCCTCTGCTCCCGGCTGCGCTGGTGACCATACGCCCGTTCCCACCCGCAGGCGTCCTCCCCGCATGCTCGGCCCCCCCTTTCCCGGGCCTCTCAGCATCGGTTCGGAAGGTAAGGCGCCTGCTCTCCCCGCACCTGCCCCATCGCCACAGCCACATCTGGGGCCGTCTGGGTGAGAAGGTCGGCGTCGGGAGCACATGTCACCCACCGTCTGGCCCCCGAGGATCCTGGATTCTGCAGAAATGTGGGCCCTGGGGCAGCAGAACCGGACGAAGGTGCAGGGCTGCTGGTCGCCCGGTTCCTGGGCCTTCGTGACACAGGAGCCAGAGGCGGCGGGCGCTGTGCCTGCGTCCGACACACCGTGGCCCCTGTCCCGTTTCACTCGCTTTTTATTAAACGGTTGTAATTTTATGTTATTACAGGGTCTCCCCCTCCCCGCACCCTGTCCTCCTCCACCCGCCCGAGTAGAGAATGTTCGTGACATTATTCGAGCGAAACCGTCCCGAGTCTGGTGTTAGGCTCCCTTTCAGCGGATTTGAAGGGCAAAGAGCATATGGATCCGGCATCTGTGAAGCCCACTGCGTCCCTCCTCACAGCAGGAAATGAGGGAGCGTTTCGTTTCATGCCGGCCGGTGTGGCCCAGTGGTTAAGCGTTCGCCTAGGAGCCAGGAGGTCACGGTTCCGGGTCGGGCACAGGCCTGGGTGCGGGCTCCGTCCCCGTTGGGGGCGTGCAGGAGGCAGCCGATCCATGCTTCTCTCTACATTGTTCTCTCTCTCCCTCTCTCTTCCTTTCTCTCCAAAATCAATAAAAACATATTTTAAAATAAGAAAGAAGACTTCTAGCCCC
>NW_005359786.1:0-1242 GCF_000412655.1 Myotis brandtii
ATTCTAATATTTCTATTAAAATTTTTACTTATGCTACTATATATTTATTTTTTAAGATGTGTTTTTTTTTCTTGTTTTCTGTTCATTTTGTCCTGTTCTTGTTATACTGATGTTAGTCAGTTTTTTTTATAGAAATGAATATATTGGTTATAGATTGGAAAAGCATTTTCCTGCTACATGCCTTATCTCTCACTTTTGATTTTCTTCTTTTGTATATTAGCCTGTTTTTCTTTTTGAAAAATGTCCTCAATTGTCAAATGTCCCTTTTTTCTGTTTATTTTAATAGTAATGTGCTGTAAAACAAATAGATCTGTTTGTCAAGTGATGGGCCTCACTGTTCAGTATGATTAGACAGTGGCTAAGTCATTTAGGGGAGATGAATAAATATTAACTTTTGGCATTCTCATTTCATAATACAATAAAATTTGAACAACTGCACTATATGAAATAATAACAAAGAACATTTGCCCCAGAGTTTGCAAATCTGGGATTGAATCTTGAATGCATTAAAATAGGTTTTCTTATCTTAAACATTTTAAGATTCTTCATCTGTAAAATAAGGTTGCTATGAGGGTCAAATCATATAGTATATGACAGACATTGGAAATGCTTTTAGACTTTTGAATACTATAACATTATTCTTATTACTGTAATTTAGCAGTATCTTGTCAAATAATGGTTTGATTAATGTTGAAAACTGAGCATATAAAAGATTTATTAACATTACAAATGCAAATCTATTATGGAAAAAATCAGAACAAAGGTTGTTTCTGTGGCCACAGGGCTGGTATTTATTAGAAAAGGAACATAAGAGACCTTTTAGGGAGTGATAGTAATATTCTATATCTTGATAGGAATGGATTTTGGTTGCCCAGGTCTATGGATTTGTCAGAACTAAGTGGATAATATATTTAAGACTTATGCATTTCATTGAATATAAATTTTACCTCAAAGGAAGCAAAAACAAAAATAACTACTCTTCCCTATTTAGTGAAATGCATGCTAAAATGTTTAGGGCTGGAATGTAATAAAGCCTGATATTTTGAAATGCATCAAAAAGTCAGTTGGATTGATGGATCAATAGAGAAAGAGTAGATGACTAGAGAGCTAATGAAGCAGGTGTTTGAGATGTTTATTGTTAAATCTAGGTGGTATATATATGAATATTCTTTAAATATTTCTGTATGTTTAAAATTTTTCATATGTAATGTTGGAAAAGAAAGGACAACAAACTGAAAATAA
>NW_005359787.1:0-799 GCF_000412655.1 Myotis brandtii
ATCGGTGCCTGGGGTGCTTACGCTGTCAGCGTGGTGCACTGAGGCCTCAGTCCTCACAAGCACCCTGGGCGGGGGCCATGCACAGAGGTTAACAGGCATGCCTCCGGGCCAGGCTGCCTGGGTCCACGCTCAGGCCTCGGACGGTGAGCTGCTAACAGTCCCTACCTCACTGGGTTACTGAGAGGAAAGAAAAGGCCGACGTTTAGAAAGATACATGTTAGCTATTGCTGCACTCATGTTACAGGTGAGGAGCCTGAAGCACAGATGGCAGCCTGTAGCCTGGCCAAGGTCAGGGGAGGAGCAAGGCTGGGACTTGAACCCACACTCTCCGAAGCTGGTGCAGCAGTTGAAGCTGGTAGCCCCCGAGCCAAATTGGCCCTTAGATGTATTTTAATTGGTTCCCACAGATATTTTTTTCATTGAATTTGTTGCCAATATTTTGAAGAGGTTGATTTTACATGCACATCTGCATTTCTAATTTCTCTGGAAAACTGGGAGATCTGGCCGCATGGGGCCCGCACGATGGCTGGCCCTGATTGACAGCGTCCAGTAGTCCCTGACATGTGGACAGTGAGGATGCCAGCTGGCCCCCACCAGCAGCTCTCCAGCACTTAACTACTGTGTCGTCTGCCACTCAGGGTGGGCCAGGAGAGACGTAAAGAAAGGTCGAGGGGGAGGTGTAGTGGGATGAGGTGTCACCTCTGGTTGGTGGTGGAGAGGGAAGGCCAGGAAAGCTTCCTGGTGATTCGCAGCAAACGCATGTCTGCTCAGCCCTGACCTGCACTGGCACTGAGCTGGG
>NW_005359788.1:0-797 GCF_000412655.1 Myotis brandtii
ATTATTCCCTGATGTATTTCCAGGCTGTTGAGGAGCTCGCCATCTGGCCTGGGTATTATTATTTTTAGTTGGGCATTCTCTGCTGAAGTGCCCAGGTTGGCCACAAGAGTAGCAGTTCATATTTCTTTTATTACCTGTATTATTGCTGGCTTGTCCTATGCCCTGTACATATTGAGGGTATGTCTCCCCCTTGAGGGCTGCAGCTATAGCTACAACCTGTATAAAAGCTGGACTTACATTGGCACACTGTTTTATAAAATCATTTATAGTTCCCGTTCTGCGAATTGGCCTTAATAAAGCCTGACAGGTATTATTAGCATTTTCAAAAGCCAGTTGTTTGATTAGGATATCGGCTGCCTCTTCGTTATTGATTACTCTCTTGACTGCCTGTATGAGGCGAGAAAGGAAATCCTGATATGGTTCCTCGACCTTCTGTTTAACCTCTGTAAGGGTGGTTGTTTTTCCTGCTGTATAAGGTAGGGATTTCCAGGCATTTACTGCACAACTGGTTACTTTAATAAGTGCCTCTTTGGGCATATACATTTGCTCCTGAGCCGTGTTAAAATCACCTTCTCCTAATATCATGTCTAGGGTTATTCCTCCTCTGGAATTTTTGCTAGTGGCTACAGCTCTCTTAGCAAGATCATCATATTCAGTTATCCATAATAAGTAATCGCCTCCTGAGAGACAGGCTTTACAAACCTGTGACCAATCATAAGGAGTCATCCATTTACTGGCTAGAGCTTCTACCAAGGTTTGAGTGTAAGGAGCTAGAGGTCCATATTCAGAACAGGCCG
>NW_005359789.1:0-507 GCF_000412655.1 Myotis brandtii
AACCTGGTCTCCGGAGTCGTGCATGCAGACGCCCCAGAGTGTTGGGCTCTGTCGTCCTCACCCCCGGGGGACCCCCTCTTCCAGTCCAGAAGTCTCATTCCAAATTTGGGAGACAAAGGACTGGAAAAAGTATGAATAGAAAAAGTTTCCTCCATGTTGGGGGCTCAGAATTTGAAAGACATAGTTTTCTCTGGGCCTGAGCATAATTACAATTTAATTATAACTTCCCTTTCTCTAAGTATTGCTTGTTTTTTTCTCCAGTCTTCTCTAATACTGAAAGGAGACAGGCCAAGAAACATTGTGAGAGCTTAAGAAATTTTGTTGCATTCTCTCACAGTGGCCTGGGTTCAATGTGTTGATGTCAGCAAGCAAGAGTAGGAAGGGAGGGATATATATATATCTCCTGTGCAGGACAAGGTAACCAGTCCAACCAAGTGCAGGTGGGAAGCCAGGTATACCAGGTGTATCGATTAATAATGCGGATTTTTTTCAATAGAAGGAGTTACA
>NW_005359790.1:0-767 GCF_000412655.1 Myotis brandtii
CTAACCCTAAACCTAAACTTAACCCTAACCCTATCCCTAACCTAACTCTAATCCTAATTCATAACTTAACCCTAACACTAAACCTAACCCTAAATCTAAACTTAACCCTAGGACTAAACAAAACCCCAAACCTAACTCAAACCCTAGCTCTAACCCTAACCCTAACCCTAATACTATCACAAACCCTAAACCTATTCCAAACCCTAACTCTATCCCAAACTCTAACCCTAACCCTAACCTATCCTAAACCCTAACCTTAACCCTAACCCAAGCCCTTACACTAACACTTACCCTAACCCTAACCCTAACTCTATCCCAAACCTTAACTCTAAACCTTATGCAAACCCTAACACTATCCCTCACCCTTACACTAACCATAACCCTTACCCTAACCCAAAGCCTAGCTCTAACACTAACCCTAACCCTAAACCACAACCTAATTTGTAACTGTCCCCCTAGCCATACCCTAACCCTAATGCTATCCCAATGCAGGAGCTGCCGAACAACAGCAACTTTGCCAAGTGCCCTCTCACACTCTGGGACCCCTTGGGGGTTGTCAGACTTCCGGTTTCAGCCTGATCCCCACAGGCCAAGTTGAGGGACCCCCACCTGCTGGAGGAAACCCACTCATTCTGCAGATGCCCTTTGAGCCCTGGCGCCACCCCGGGTGCGGCCAGCTAGGGAGGGACCGCTGGAGGTTGGCTCCTGGGCGTGTCCGGCCCTTCTCACTCAGTCCCGCCTCACCGACCACCTTCTAATTAATTTCC
>NW_005359791.1:0-230 GCF_000412655.1 Myotis brandtii
AAGTGCTCACCACCTGCTTTCTCTCTAACGTGAGCCAGCTTATGTTGAAAATGTCCCTCCCGCGTCATCTAAGATCACCCCATAGAGCAGTGGTTCTCAACCTTTAATACAGTTCCTCATGTTGTGGTGACCCCCAACCATAAAATTATTTTCGTTGCTACTTCATAACTGTAATTTTGCTACTGTTATGAATCGTAATGTAAATATCTGATATGCAGGATGTATTTAGG
>NW_005359791.1:465-802 GCF_000412655.1 Myotis brandtii
AAAAAAACAGGATAGACTGATCAAATAAGTCAGATCTGCAGTCTGTACACAGGTGAACTTAGAACAATGTGGGGGTTAGGAGTGCTGACCCCCCACGCAATCAAAAATCCACATAGAACTTTTGACTCCCCACAAACTGAGCTACTAATAGCCTACTGTTGACTAGAAAACTTACCAATAACATGAAGTTGATTAACATATATACATATGTTGTATGTATCATAGAATATATTCTTACAATACTAGTAAAGTAAGCTAGGGAAAAGAAAATGTTATTAAGAAAATCATAGGAAGAAAAGGTACATTTATAGTATTTGTCGTAAAACATCCATGTATA
>NW_005359792.1:0-735 GCF_000412655.1 Myotis brandtii
GCTCGCACCTGCTGCTGGCACCTGACGCCTGTCACGATTGCTTGATGCCATCAGCTGGTGCAAGTTGTGCTGCTGGCTCCAGTTGTCCCTGAGGGCTTCTCCACTTCCCCCTGCTCCTGAGGTGCAATTGGGGCAGCAGCAGCTGCTCCCACCCACTGATGATGCAGGCCCTGTTCTCACCTGCTGCTGGCGCCAGCCCCAATTGCTCCGTGCCGTCAGCGCATGGGAATGATGGGGGTGGGAGCAGGGCTGCCTACAGACCGGGGACTGGTTGCCACAGGGGGAGGGGCTGGGTGGGAGTGCGGAGGATGGGCTAAGACCCACCCCTGTGCCCACCGCAGCCTCGCAGCCCACAATTCCTTTCAAGGTGCACAAATTCGCGCACTGGGCCCCTAGTATATATCCTATATAATAAAAGAGAAACATGCAGTTTAGCCATCCCTCCGCTATGCTCAAGCCATGCCCACCAGCCAATCCGAGTGACTCTGCAAATTATCTGACAAAGATGGCAGTTAATTTGCATATGCAGGTGTCAAGCGCCCCAGGAGGTGATGGCGGCCACAGCTGCAGGCTCCCAGGTCCTTCGCCAGCCCCAGGAGGTGCGCCAAGCCATGCCTGTAGGCTCCTGGGACTTTCGCTAGTCGGGGAGGCATGGCCATCCGCGCCTAGCCACTCCCGCGGACTCCTGGGACCTTGCCGGCGGAGAGCAGGAGGTTTGGAGGACTTGGCAGAGCA
>NW_005359793.1:0-561 GCF_000412655.1 Myotis brandtii
CAGGGAACCTGTCAGCCTCCTTCTAAGAGCAAGGAAGGGTCTGGTGCCTAATGCCCTGTTGCAGGTAACTGAGTTCAGACCTGAGACCCTGAGGTTGGACTGGGGGCTCCCTGTTGGCTGTGGCAGGGAGCAGGCTGCCTGTGCAGGCTGGCATGTGGCTGGGGAGTCCCAGCCCCTCCTCCTCAGGGACATCCTGCTCACCCGCCTCTTTCCCCCTCAGCGGGTTCTCCACCCAACCCCTGCTTTCCCCGGGAGAGCCTTCTGGGGACCAATGGAGACAACCGCCTCCAGCCGCCAGGAGGGAGGCCCAGCCTATTTGGTCCTGGACAACAGGGGAAGCCAGTGAGGGGCTGAGGGCAGGAAGAAATGCCAATTTCCTGGTCCAGGGCATGTACCTGGGCTGCTGGCTCCATCCCCTCCCAGGTTGGTGGGAGTGCAGGAGGCAACCAATGGATGGGTCTCTCTCACATCCATGTCTCTCTTTCTCCCTCTCCCGAACTCCTTGGGTTGAGAATTAAGAAAAGAAAAAAATGTCCATAGTCTCTTAAATAGGTGATAGGA
>NW_005359794.1:0-472 GCF_000412655.1 Myotis brandtii
CATTTACAGGGAACTTATGCAACTTAACAAAAGGAAGGTGAACAATCCCATCAAAAAATGGGCAACAGACCTAGATAGACACTTCTCGAAAGAGGACATACAGAAGGTCGAAAGACATATGAAAACATGCTCAAAGTCACTAATTATACGAGAGATGCAAATCAAAACGACAATGTGGTATCACCTCACACCTGTCAGAATGGCTATCATCAACAAATCAACAAACAACAAGTGTTGGAGAGGATGTGGAGAAAAAGGAACCCTTCTGCACTGCTGGTGGGAATGCAGACTGGTGCAGCCACTGTGGAGAACAGTATGGAGTTTCCTCAAAAAACTAAAAATGGAACTCCCATTTGACCCAGTGATCCCACTTCTAGGAATACATCCCAAGAAACCAGAGGAAACTAGAACCAATCAGCATGGATGTATGCACTCCTATGTTCATAGAAGCACAATTCACCACAGCTAAGAT
>NW_005359795.1:0-302 GCF_000412655.1 Myotis brandtii
GTCGTCCGTCAGGGTCATACCTGGACTCTGTAGCACTTGGTTCCTGCCCTCTACGGACCGAAGCCGGCCTCCCAAAGATGGCGCTCAGCTCCCTCAGGCTTCTCAGGCGGAAGTCAATGAGTCAGTGACATCACTTTCGGAAACCAATTGTGGGGTCACCCAAGCCTGCTGACAGGGGCGGAGTTCCACTCCTTTGTGCCCAGCCCCCCCCCCCCCCCCCCACCCCCCCCCCCCCCCCCGCCCGGACCCCACCCTGTGCTGGCCTGGTCTGTGCCCCACAGGCCAAGTGTCGGTCTCCCCAG
>NW_005359796.1:0-925 GCF_000412655.1 Myotis brandtii
CCCTCCCACAATGGCCCTGGTCCCCTGTCTGCCAGCAGCCCCGTGTGCTGACAGCGCCAGCCCCACTTGCACCCACTGATGGCGTGGAGCGATTGGGGCCGGCACCAGCAGCAGGTGCGAGTGGTGGCTGCTGCCCTGATCACCCCTCAGGAGCAGGGGGAGGTGGAGAAGCCCTCAGGGGCGATCAGGGCTGGCAGCTGCCATTTTCACCTGCTGATGGTGCAGCTCCAGTGCCAGCAGTGGGTGCGAGTGGGGATGGCGCTGGCAGGAGGTGCAAGTGCTGGGTGGGACGGTGGCGTGCGGGAGCAAAGAATTTTCACTAACCACCAGAGGCTCACCCAGATGACAGCGACTGGCACCCCGCCTTAGTCTGGCACCCCCGCTCACCTGCTCCACCATCCCTCCACAGCCAATGCCCACCATATTCCACGCATACCCCCTGGTGGTCAGTGCACGTCATGGTGACCGGTTGTTCGGTTGTTCGATCATTCAGTCTATTTGTGTATTAGAGTTTTATATAGTATATTACCCAAGGTAACATCCCTAGTAAATGGAGAAGCCATGGTTTCAACCTGGAGAATCTGACTCCAGAGCCAGCTTTCTTTTAACATTGTGACATGTTGCTTCTCTAAGAAACAAGTGAAAGTAGTCAAACATCATGGGATTCTACAGAGAAGCCAATATAGAGCTCATGTGTGTCCTCAAATTCCGGGTCGTGTATGTAGGCTTTTCAAAGGGGTCACTGCCAGAGATCTCTGTCTATGGTAGCTTCAAATGGTGGATGTGAGTTTCTGGGGCCCCTCAGGATTCCAGCCAGTGAATAAAGGCCAGTCTTCCCGGCCCCCTGGTAACTCTAGTCTCTCTCAGGGGTTCACTTGGAGGCCCTTTTACTAGATTGCATGAGGTTCAAAAGCAACATGGTTTG
>NW_005359797.1:0-888 GCF_000412655.1 Myotis brandtii
ACCAACTGGCTGACCTGCTTTGAGTTGTGTATTAAACGTCCTGATGTCTTCTTTCATTGCACTCTGATCTGGCAGGAGTTTTCTTTCTCTGAATATGGGTCTCACTTCTCCAGAAAGGCTAACACTTAATCCCTCTCTGTTATTCTGGTACTGTCCCAAACTCAGCTCTACTTTTCCCCCCCCTTTTTGCCAGTTTATCTCTCACAGAGGACCTAGAAAAGCAGACCTCAGCAGAGCTATGGTTGTTTTATATGATGAGCAGGAGAGAAAATCCCTCTGTCAGCAAGCACGTGTGTGAGCATAAGTGTTGGTGCAGGACACCCAGCCCCCTCCACCAGCTGGGACACAAGGCCTCTGTCAGCAGGTCATGCAGTGACTGTGTCCAAACCATATGACTTCTCTGAGCCTTAGAATTGTTTTCTGAGAAATGAAAGCGTGAAGAAAGATGATTTCTAAGATTGCACTCAGATAATACAATTTTTCAGTGTTTTCTGTATCTAAAGATCTTCTCAATACTTCCAAGTAAGAAAAATTGGATCTCAATATAAGATCTATTCCCATAAGACCTTTATGTTTTTCAAAGAGCCAAAGTCGCTTTTGTGGCAGTATTCACCAATTAATGTCCTTCAGTTTAAATAAAAAACAATAAAAAAGAAATTCATTCACACAGAAATGCAGAAAGGGAGAGAAAAATTCTTATTTACCCCCACTCCCACCCTCCTGAATTCCTGTCAAAATATGAGCAATAGAATGAATTTTTACCCCAATATGGATTTTGTACATATTAATATTTTTAAAAAGGCACAAACTTTGATCTTTTATTTTAAAAACACCAATGTCTTCAGAAAAGACATGTAAAGCTTTAATTGTATAGCTGAGTTGCACAAA
>NW_005359798.1:0-42456 GCF_000412655.1 Myotis brandtii
TTTTAACAATCCTTTGTATTTCTGTGGGATCTGTTGTCATTTTGCCACTTTCATTTCTAATTTTGTTTACATGGGTCCTCTCTCTTTGCTTGGTGAGCTTGGCTAGAGGTTCATCAATCTTTTTATCCTTTCAAAGAACCAGCTCTTGGTTTCATTGATCTTTTGTAATGTTTTTTTGGTCTCTATGTATTTATTTCTGCTCTGATCTTTATTATCTCCTTCCTTCTGCTCACTCTGGGCTTTTCTTGTTGCTCTCTTTCTAATTCTTCAAGTTGCAGAGTTAGATGGTTTATTACCAGTTTTTCTTGTTTTTTGAGGTAGGCCTGTAATGCTATGAACTTCCCTCTCAGGACTGCTTTCAGTCCCATAGTTTTTGGATTGTTGTATTTTCATTGTCATTTGTTTCAAGAATATTTTTTATTTCTTCTTTGATCTCTTTGGTAGCCCAATCATTGTTTAATCGCATGCTATTCAGCCTCCAAGTATTTGAATTTTTGGATTGTTTTTATTGTAGTTTATGTCTAATATTTTGCCATTGTGATCTAGAAGATACTTGATTTGATTTCAGTCTTCTTGAATTTGGAGAGACTTTGGCTGTGTCCCAATATGTGGTCTATCTTTGAAAATGTCCCATGTGCACTTGAGAAGAATGTATATTCTGTAGCTTTGGGTTGGAATGTTTTGAAGATGTTGATTTAGTCCATCTGATCTAGTGATTCATTTAGGATTGCTGTTTATTTGCTGATTTTTTGTCTAGAGGATTTATCCAGTGCTATTAATGGAGTATTAAAGTCTCCTAATATGATTGTATTGCTGTCAATCTCTCCCCTGATATTTTCCAGAAGCTTTTTTTATGTATTTAAGTGCTCCTGCATTGGGTGCATATATGTTTACCAGAGTTATATCCTCTTGTTGAATTTCTCCCTTAAGTATTATGAAGTGGCCTTCCTTGTCTCTTGTTATGGCCTTCAGTTTGAGGTCTATTTTGTCAGATATAAGTATTGCTACCCCAGCTTTTTTTTTCATTTCCATTTGCCTGAAAGATATTTTTCCATCCCTTTACTTTTAGTCTGTGTGAGTCCCTTGTTCTGAGGTGGGTCTCTTGTAGACAACATATATATGGGTCAAGTTTTCTTATCCATTCAGTCACTCAATATATTTTTATTGGAGCATTTAATCCATTTATGTTTAACTAGAGGCCCAGTGCATGAAAACTCATACACTGGAGTGGGGGTCCCTCAGCCCGGCCTGCCCATCTCACAGTCTGGGAGCCCTCAGGGGTGGGAGGTGACCAGTGATCAGGGAAAGTAATGCCCCATCATACCTCTGCTGCTGCCACTGCTGGCAGCGCAAGCCTCAGCCGGCCCTGGTTACCTGAGCCTTGGGCAGCCGCCATCCAAGGCTTGCCTGTGCCTCGGGCCAGCCCTGGGCAGCTGGGCAGCAGCCATCCGAGGCTTGCCTGCCTTGCTGCATGCCTGCCACCCCAGCGGGGCTGAGGCGACTGGGCGCTGCCATCTTGTGGCTGTGGGTGCTGCCATCTTTGAGGACGTGGCAGTCAATTAGCATATTCCCTCCTTATTGGCTGTGGGCGCCACCATCTTTGTGATGGTATGAGGGTCAATTAGCATATTCCCTCTTTATTAGATGGGATTTTATTATTGATAGGTAATTGTTGGTAGACATTTCTATTCTTTAGCCCATGTTCTTTCCTTCCTTTCTATTTCCTCTTTTTACCACATTCCCTTTAGCATTTCTTACATTGCTGGCTTGGTAGTGATAAACTACCTTAGCCTATTTTTGTTTGTGAAGCTCCTGATTTTTCCCTTTAATTTTGATTGATAGCCTTGCTGGATAGAGAATTCTTATATTCAGTCCTTTGTTTTGCATCACTTTGTATGCAGTAGGTCCTCAGGTAATGTCAGAAGTCTATTCCTAAGGTGCAACGTAATGTGATTTTCGCCATAAGTCGGAACCCACCTACATAAAGTACCTACATCACTCACATGAGCTCATACACAGCTGTAATGAAGTGAAACAGTAAAAAAAATTTTAAAAGAAAGATAATAATTCCTGATCTTGTGATAAAGAAATAATAAAAAACATAAAGCACATATGTACATATGTCAAAATGACAGAACTTTTTTTTTTTAGAAATAAATGGGAGATGGCAACGTAACCATGAAACAATGTACGTCGAGTCTGACGTAACCCAAGGACTATCTGTACTTCATTTCATTCCCTTCTAGCCTGATGTGTTTCTGTTGAGAAATCATTTGATAATCTGATGGAGAATCCTTTGTAGGTAACTCTCTGTCTCTCTCTTGCAACCTTTAAGATTCTCTCTTTATCATTAACGTTTGCCATTGTAATTACAATGTGTCTTGATGTGGGTCTTTTGGGGTTCATCCTGCTTGGGACTCTCTGTACTTGTGTGACTTTTTTCTTCCCCATATCAGGGAAGTTTTCTGTCATTATTTCTTCAAATAGATTCTCTAATCCTTGCTGCTCTTCTTGTCTTTCTGGCACCCCTACTATACGTATGTTACTTTGTTTCATGTCGTCCCAAAACTCCCTTAGGCTCTCCTCCTGCTTTTTTTTTTCCAGTTGCTGTTCAGATTGGGCTTGTTTCTCTACTTTACCTTCTAACTCAATAATTCAGTCCTCTGCTTCTCCTAGTCTACTGTTGAAACCTCCCATAGTGTTTTTGATTGTAGCTATATCACTTTTGATTTCTTCCTGATTTTTTCAAAGGTTGATGGTTTTTCTCATTCATCTGGTTTATGAACTTTATGACCATTACTCTGAATTCTATTTCTGACATATTGCATCCCTCTATTTCATTTAGTTCCTTTCTTGGCTATTCCTCTTTTTCTTTCCTCTAGGAATTGTTTCATTGTCTCCCCATTCTAGCTATCACCAGAAGATCCAAGCACCAAATTTCAGGTGCTGGAGCCTGTGCAGTGGTTGCATCATGGCACCCAAACATCACTGAAGAACTCAGACACCGAGACGCGTGGCTGCCGTGGATCGACAGGAGCTACAAGCACTGAGAATCAGAGTCCCCAGCGCTCAGTTTGGCCTCGTGCGCACACCTAGAATCAGGGTGCCTGCATGCGTGCGCTGGGAAACAGAGTCCCCACGGGCATGTGCCAAATATCACAGTCCCCAAGCATGCACCAGGAATCAGGGTCCCCATGTGCATGCACCGAGAATTGAGAATTGGAGTCTCTGGTGCTGGTTGCGGCCTCCTACGCATGCCAAGAATCAGGGTTCCTGTGCGCGCACACACTGAGAATCGGAGTTACTGGCACTCGGTGTGCACGCACTGAGAATCAGGGTTCCCGTACGCATGCAACAAGAAAAAGACTCCCCGCATGCGCGTGCCAAGAGTCAAAGTCACTAATGCTCAGTGCAACCTCGCACACAGAGAATCAGGGTCCCTGGCCTGCTTGGAGTGCCAGGTTGCACAGCCGCCCTGTGTTGGCGGGAAGCCTGCTTGTGTGCTGTGGGTCGAGCAGGCCCTATGCCACTGTGGCGGGTCAGCGGGGAGGGGGATGCACTCTGTGACTCACAGAAATCTGCAGCCGGGATATCTGGATTGTCAGTGTCTGTGCGTCTGCAGCTGTGGTTGTGGGTCTTTGTCCAGAGTGTCTGTAGGGTCCCAGTTTGCATCTGAGGCCAGTCTGGGTGGTGGTGAGGCTAGGATCCTAGTTGCAGCAGTTTTGCCCTTCAAGATGGCGTGGTTTCTGGGGCGCCAGCCGCCCCAGAGTGTTTGCAGTGGCAGCGGGGTTTTGCAGTCTAAGACTGCCCGGTCTGCCAGCCCCCAAAAGTCCTGTAGGATCTAACTGTCCCTAGCTCACACACACACACACACACACACACACACACACACCACATGTAAACACTTTTCTTTCACTTCCTCACTCTCACACTCTCTCCCTCCCTGCTTTCTTGCCAGTCACCATCTTCCTCTTCTGCACTATGCTTTTGTAGTTAAGCCTTGGTTGATGATGGTGTCACTGGAAGGGATTGCCCCTAGGCCAGTGGTTGGCAAACTGCGGCTCGCAAGACACATGCGGCTCTTTGGCCCCTTGAGTGTGGCTCTTCCACAAAATACCATGTGCGGGCATGCACGTACAGTGCAATTGAAACTTCATGGCCCATGCGCAGAAGTCGGTATTTTGTGGAAGAGCCACACTCAAGGGGCCAAAGAGCTGCATGTGGCTCGCGAGCCGCAGTTTGCCGACCACTGCCCTAGGCCAATCACCTTGGAGGATCAGCTGCCACTACAGCAAAAGAGCTGCTGGACAAGAGCCAACACTATGGAGGAGGACTTGATTCAGTGGGGCTTTGGTGCTGACCAAGTCCGCCCCTTGAGTGTGTCACTCTTGGAGGTGGTAGGGTTGTATTCTGGCATGGTCAAAGCTGACCGCTGGATGCACTGGCTTCGGAGCCTCCTGGGAGGTGCAAAGTCAGCCACTGCCTATGCCCTGCCTGGGGCCACCCAGCATGAATGTCAAAGCAATCTACAGATGGCTGGTACTAGTGTTGGGATTGGAGATGCCCAGGAGAGGCCAAACTCTGATCCGAGGTGGTCTGCCACTAGTGCCGGGCCTGAGGCCACATATTGAGAGGTATGGGGCACATCGAGGCCAGCTTCTGCTTTTTTGAGAGAAGCATGAGGCAAGAGAGGCCATTTGTATGGAAAAGCCATTGGAAATGGCTTGGGTGAGCCTGCAAGTAGGGAGGGGCAGAGTCTCAGGGGATCACCAGGTGGGTCAAAAAGTGTGAGCCAGGTGATAGACATTCAGATATGGTTCCCTGCCTGCTAGCTCTGTGGCTGGAGGGATCAGAAGAGGAACAATGTCCTCTGCTAGGATTTCTGTCTGGGAGAAAGCTGTTCCTCCAGCTCTCGTCCTGATTCCAGGTAAGTTACTTTCACTCTGAATGTCCCAGGTTCCTTTCAAGCTGCTGCCCCAGTGCTGGAGCTCACAGAATCCAAGAAAGAAGAGACTAATGTCTGGGTCGGCAGGCTGAGGGAAAGAAAGAACCACGTTGTGTATGAAGAGATCAGTGACCCAGAGGAAGATGATGAACTATGTAAGAGCCTTTCCTTCCAACCCACACTGCTGCAAAACACACTGTTCTCATAGTCGCACTTTGTCATTCTTTCCTAAATCGTTCCTTTGCCAAGACCCTTGGAGTGCAGCACTGAGACTAAATGACAAGGCTTCCCTCCCTCTTTCTACTCCCTGCTCTATGTAGCCAGGGATCTCCCTACCCAGCATGCCCTGGGCTCCACCTCCTGGTCAGCTCCTGAACTATAGGCCTCAGCTGCCTCTAGCCTAGGAACTTATACAACAGGCGAGAGTCCCTGTGGCATGAGCAGAAGATTTGCTTTGAGGAGCAGTGGGAGGTGCATGCACAGCATGAGGTGGGGAGGAATCTGAGTGCTCAGGGTCCTGCAGGTCAGGATGAGGGGTTAGGTATTAATGGATCAGGCAATGGGAGCTCACTGCCACTTATTTCCTTTCTCTCTCCTTGTCTCCACCTCAGGGATGTGACAAGTGCCCATGAAGAGAAGCAGAACCCGGTGGCCCTTCATGAACATGGGCACGACTATGAACTATAGGCCATCAGCAGTACAGCAACTAAAAGAAAGAGTTTACAGTAGTGAAAAGCTCAGCACTACGTTAATATGTTAATGTGACAAATGTTCTGTTAGATGTTAGTTTTATAGTGTATAGTAACACCTATTCCTAAAGTATGTTCCTTTCCGTGTATCCATGCACTTACTTTGGGAAACAGGCACTGTCAGGTATCTCTGCACAGAGGAGTACTCCCTTATCTCTCCCCAGATGTGACTGGTAAGGCATTCCAGTAGTTGGATTCCAGATGTTCTTCTCTGCATTTGTACACACACACACAGGCACACACACACTAATGGTTTGAGCATCTCCTACCTGCTCTTGCTTTTCTCTTCATTTAGACACACACACAGGCGTTCACGCACACACACACACACACACACACACACACACACACACACACGCACTAGTGGTTTGAGCATCTCCTACCTGCTCTTGATTTTCTCTGCATTTGTTTACACACGCACACACGCACACAGTAACAGTTTGACTATGAGCATCTTCTACTTACTCTTCTCCACTATCAGAGTGTCCTGAGCATGTTCCTTTTATGCTGTTTCCTGTTGAGCAGTTGCTCTGTGTTGCAAACCCCCATTATTCATTTACTCGCTGTCAGTTAATAAACAGACTTTTTTTCCTCAGTTGTTTCTTCCTCTCCTTCTTGTGCACAAACACTGTGCACATGTGTGAGAGATTTATTTGCACATTGACTTAGTAGTGGAATTGCTGCATCAAAGATTTCATTTGTTCAGCCAACACCTAAGAGCCCTGTACTGGGTACTGAACGCTGTCCATGGTGCTGAGGAGACATTAGGGAACAAGACACAAATGCCCTTGCCCACCTGACCTTGACATTCTCCTGGGGGATATTTCCAGTTTTTATATGATGAACGGTTTGCCTTTACTCTCTGTCAGATCTGAGACTCAGGGGCTGTATTCCATTATGGATAGTGTGGAATGAGACAGAGGTGCTCTGGACTCTGTCCCAGAACTCAGGGGAGAAGATATGGAATCATTTTTCCAAGACTGGGAATCTCCAGAGCACAGCTTACAGAGAGGGAGAGGCAGGGTCCTGGTGATTGTGTGGGCAGGGAAGGACACAGATGCACAGGGTGCGTGGGAGAGCGCCTGGCATACAGGCAAGGGAGACCAAGGACCCAGTGTGTGCTGTCACAGCCATTGAAAGGAGAGGGTGTCAGGGAGGACGGTGTGAGGGGTCGGTATATCCAGGGCTGAGGTCCCCCAGAACTGGCTCAGCAGTGAGAGGGGAGTCCTGCCTGGGTCAGTGAGGATGCTGCTCCACCTCTGCCTCAGCAGAAACAAATTCTCTTTTACCCTAATACAGCACTGCATTCCTCAAATCAATATTCTGCTAATGCAGTTTGAGTACATGATTGTCCATGTGAAAAGAGAAGAGAATCCCCAGAATAGATCCTGAAAGATTTCCTTTTTCTTCCTCCCTGGGAAGATGGTACACACCGACTGGGTGCCCAGCAAGGGAGACAAGTGCAGGAAAGGACGACTTGAAAACACTTTGCAGTCATGAGAGGGAATAATTTGCCTTTGGTTCCAAGGTAGATAATACTTTCCTCCTCCCCCTGCTCCATGAGACAGATCCAGATTTTGAGATGCCAAGAGACTATGGTTTTTCCCAAACCCAGAAATCAGCCTGAACATGGCTCCAAGCCCACCCCCAATTAGCCTTCTCCCCCACAAACTGATGCCCCATGTGGATGCACATGCTCTTCTGATGAGGTCTTAAATGACTGTTTGTACCCTCCTGTCTGTTTCGTTTGTGTTTCAATCGTTTTTAGACTGGGTCTATAGCTAATCCCCATTCCTAGCAGAGAATTGGGAAATGCAGGGATGTGTGAGAAAGAGCAGTACATGCATCACAAGAGGAGCCTTCTGAGCTTTTTTCACCAAGACCCACAATACACAACACATTTTGCAGTGACTCTAAACCAAATGCTCTATGAAATCAAGCTGACCCTTTGCACTTGTGATACTCTGATATTTTCTATTGTTCAGTGATACGCTATGCTATTTCATTGTAATTCATTAAAGACATGAAATTCTGCTCAAGTGACATACAACATTCTATTGGCCTGTTTATGAGTCACAACCTGCAGCTTGGAAAGCCCTTCGTGGTCCCCATGGGTGTTCCAGGTGACTCCCTTCTGTGAGTCCTGTAGAGAAGGTGAAAGGAGGCCTCATTTTTCTCTTAAGCAGTTTCTTGAAAAATGGTGACCTTGAGACTTATTACTCCCTGAGCCAGGCCTGACCAGGGGTGGGGTAGATGGGGAAGCATCCCTGGTGTTTGGGTAAATACTCCAGTGTTTCTTTTTTAGCGTCACGCTACTACCACAGTCAGAACACTTCTGGTTTTCCCCCCACACTAACCTGTTCTGTACAACATCATCTGTGTGTTCCACAATTCAATTCAATCCTGACACTAACCAGAGTTAGCTTAGTGCCCACAGGTTAAGGACTCGGTCCTACAAGTCTGCTCCTCCCAGCCAGATGCCAATTGCAAGTTCCAGGTTGTCCCCTGTATTCTGAAAAACTGGCTATAAATCCAAGGTTTCCATGACCCCTCCTTGAGTTCAGTCAATTGCTGAAATGTTTACAATAAGGAATGTGATAAAGGATGCAGATGAACAGCCAGATGAAGAGATACATAGAGTGACATCTGGAAAGGTCCAGAGCACAGGAGCTTCTGTCCCCGTAGTGTTGGATTTTATTACTCTCCCAGCATATGGATGTATTCACCAACCCAGAAGCTCTTTGCACCTCATACTGTTGGGATTTCATCTAGGCTTCATCATGTAGGCATGATCCATCATTATATTTCCAGCCCCTCTTCTTTTTCAAGAGAATGGAAGGTGAAGCTGAAAGTTCTAAGCTTCTAATCATGGCTTGGTCTTTCTTGTGAACAGCCCCCATTCAGGAGCCACCTCAGAGTTGCCTCATTAGAACAAATAGTGTTCTTATCATTTAGGAAGTTACAAGGGTTTTAGGTGGCCTATGCCAGGAAGCGGGGGAAGAGGCCAGCATGTGTATTTTTTATTATTTCACACCAGGGTTTATTCTGGTGGGGAAGGATATGGGCTCAGAGCCAACTGGGTTATGCTGAAATGACAGATAACAACAGTTTATCATCCATGTTTCTTGTCCATCTCAGCTGAACTGGGGCTGCTCTTCACATTACAACACCCTCATGTCAGGACCCAAGGACACAGAACAGCATGTCAGGACCCAAAGACACAGAGCAGCCACACAGGTGGCCTGGCAAAGAGAAAGGAGAGTGTGGCTAAGCATGAACTGGGTCATCAAATGGCTAAGTCTGACCATAAGGGTGAGATTGTGCAATCCTCTTGGATAAGTGGAGGCTAGGTTATAGGTTATTTGTGAACATTCTAAAATCTGCCACAAGGGCAATAAAAAAAATAAAATCAGTCACAAGGAGGATGTGACATCATAAACGAGAATATGGTAGGGGGGAAAGGAGTGAAAATTTTATCCCCCCCCCAGACAACATTCAACAACCCCCTCCCCTCTGACACCTTTCAGTCTGTTCTCTGAGTCTAGTCGGTAGATGTTGTGAAACATCTTACAATGCATAGGACAGCAACCCCCTCAAAGAATTATTTGACCCAGTATGTCAGTGGTGCCAAAGTTGAAAATCCTGGCTAAAGGAGTACTTAAGTTGAGAGATTTTAAGTGTCAGACAGGAGATCTCTTCGTGAGGGTAGTCAAGTAGACGGATGTTACAGTTTATAAGTCAATCCATTTATCACAAGGCACTTATGAGGCCTTGACTGTGTGCAGAGCTCTATACTATAGAGTCTATAGTAAAGGAAGATAAGGTGAGAGACTGGGTTTCTGTAGTCATCTTAAAGGAGAAAGTTGATGGTGCATGGGCCTTTTTGTCCCCAGTGCTCTGGGGGCCACATCAGATATATGTAAAGAGTTCCTGTGTGGGGGGATCTGTTTCTCTGCTTTCTCTTCCATCTCAGCATGACCCTGTGTCAGGAACTGCAGCTCCATAATTGACTGATTATCCAGAAAGAAAGTCCTCCCACTCCATCCTTCTGTAGGCTCTTTGCCTCTCCAGGTACATTTTATTTTATTGAATGTATTGGGATGACATCCTATCTAATAAAATGGTAATGTGCAAATTAACTGTCACTCCATCACAAAGATGGTGGCACCCATAGCCACAAGATGGTGGCGCCCAGTCCTCTCAGCCCCACCAGAGTCCCCCAGTCTCAGCAGGGGGTGGCCGCTGAGAGCAGCAAGTGTGAGCAGCCTGGTGGAATGCTTGCTTCATTGACGCAGCAATGAGGCAAGTGTTCCACCCAGCCACAGAGGGCCTCTGGGAAGCAGGCACAGAGAGGCCAGTGGGGGTGTTCTGCACCTGGTGTTCCACACCTGGCTGCAAATGGGCCTCTGGGCAGTGGGCGCAGAGCGGCCAGGCCCTGCAGAAAGCTACTGGCGCACAGATTCGTGTGCAGGGCTACTAGTTGGTTAATAAAAGTATATCGTTTCAGCCGAACCGGTTTGGCTCAGTGGATAGAGTGTTGGCCTGCGGACTGAAGGGTCCCGGGTTTGAGTCCGGGCAAGGGCATGTATCTTGGTTGCGGGCACATCCCCACTGGGGGGCGTGCAGGAGGCAGCTGATCGATCTCTCTCATCGATGTTTCTAACTCTCTATCCCTCTCCCTTCTTCTCTGTAAAAATTCAATAAAACATATTTTTTTTAAAAAAGTATATCGTTTCAGGTATATAATTCTATAATACATCATCTGTGCATTGTATTGTGTGTTCACCACCCCAAATCAGGTCCCCTTCCATCACCATTTATCCCCCCTATACTCTCTTCTACCCCCCCCACTCCCTTCCCCACTGGTGATCACTATGCTGTTGTCTATGTCTATGAAGGGTGTTGTTTTCCCGCTTAATCCCTTCATCTTTTCCATCTAGCCCTCCAACCCACTCTCCTCTCTAAGAATCTGACACTATTTTGTTTGTTAGTTCATTTTGTTCATTCATTAGATTCCACATATGAGTGAAATCATATGGTACTTGTCTTTCTCGAACTGGCTTATTTATTTTGCATAATGCTCTCCAGATACATCCATGCTGTTGCAAGAGGGAACATTTCCTTTTTTATGGCCAAGTAGTATTCCATTGTGTAAATGTACCACAGCTTTTTATCCACTCATAAGTTATATTTTAGAATCTGCTGGTTAAGCTCCATGATTTTTTAAAAAGTCTATTGTGACTCTGACTGGAATTCCTCTGAATTTACAGATCAATTTGGGGGATAATGACATCTTTACACTGCCAAGTCTTTCCATCCAAGAACCTGGGCTATGTCTCCATTTTTAAGGTATTTTTGTGTTTTCTCTGATGTTTTATTATTGCTTACATCCAAAGTTTGTACCTTTTTTGTTAGATTTAGTTTGTGTTGTTAGTCTCTCTTTCTCACAAGAGGATGGTGGGGACCTGAGGCACTGTTAGGGGTGTATGACATTTACACTGAAAGTCAGCCAACCAACCACATATGAGAACCACAGTCGTCATAACTTTTCTACTTTTGATGGAATACTAGACTTTAGAAATCAGGAAAGTATTGGATGGGGGACAGAGGAAGAAAGGAAACTGAGAGACAATGAGAAAACTACCCTGGCTCCATAATATTGCCTAGATTTAGTCCAGATCAGTTCACTCTGTTGGCTCTATTAAGATTTATTCTTTCCTAGGGAAACATGTGCTTGTGGGAACATTGTTTTTGAACCAATGACATAGGCCAATGGTGCTCTGGGCAACATATTATGTGCTTTACAGTTTTATCTGAATATTATATTCATAAAATGTATGAATCAAGTTATCACTGTATGGGACCTGGTTCAGACACTAAGGGGGTAGGACACTCTGACCATCCTCTTTTCTTTAGGGTGATTAACCAGGGAACAGATAGGCTGAGCTAGTCCCCTCTTTACAAATGTGCTTCTCTCCTTCATTATTACTGTGATGGGTTGAGGTTACCTCAGACCCTGATATGCTCCTTTCTCAGCATTACCCACACCTATCCTAGGGAGCCCTTCCTAGGTAGTAGGTAGGAAGTTCAGTCATTAAAGGTTATTAGAGTGCCACCTGCTGGTGTAAGAGTGTTGTAGGCCCAATAGCCCTTTAGTTCTGAGGGTAGTTCTTGCTTTTTCCATCCGTTTATGCTCTGCTTTGAGTTTCTCTGGATATACTCTTATCTTCTTAGTTGATTCCTCCTGCTTATTTTGGCTTCTGGTTCCCTTCACCCTTTTAAATCTTATCTGAACTTCTTTCTTTTTTTACGGAATTCTTCAGAATTTCTTATTTTCCAATACAGATGGTTTCCTGACTAATGATGGTTCAACTTACAATTTTTCAACTTTACAATAGTGCAAAAGCAATATGCATTCAGTGGAAACAGTACTTCGAATTTTGATGTTTTTCCAGGCTAGCAATATTTGATACGGTGCTCTCTTGTGATACTGGGCAGTGGCAGTGAGCCACAGCTTCATTAGCCACACAATCATGAGGGTAAATAACTGATACTCTTGTACTGTGTTTTCAGGGGGGTTTTTATATTGTGTTTTGTGTTTACACATAAATTACATGATAGTCAAAACTTTATTATAAAATAGGTTTTATGTTAGATGATTTTGCCCAACTGGAGGCTAATGTATAAATGCTTTGAGCAAGTTTGAGGTAGGCTAGGCTATGCTATAATGTTCAATATTAAATGCATTTTCAACTTATGATGGGTTTATTGGGGCACAGCCCCATTATAAGTCAGAAACATCTGTACTTTATTAATTCTTCTGTCATTTCAGTGGATCACTGGGAAGGTAGACAAGTTGGCTCAAGCAGCCATCTTCAGATAGACTTTAAGGATGTTTTATAAAAGTTTCTAGTATAAAAAGTTGTTTTAGTTTGATTATATTGTGTTTAGACAATGTTCCTTACATTTTTCTACATTTAACGAAGTTCTCAAGATTGTCTTTGTGGCCTATTACATGATCAAATGTCTTAATGTTCATGGTTATTATACAGAAGGTTGGGCAGATTGATTATTCACTTTCGTTAAAGAACAATTCTTGGAGCTTCATTATAGAGGTGAAAGTGGCAACTTCTAGCCAATCTATGAGGTGCTGGAGGAGAATCTACAAATGAACTTTTAAAAATTTATTTTATTTTATTTTATTGTTGACAGTATTACAGATGTCTCTGATTTTCTCCCTTTTTGCCCCCCTCCACCCAGTAACTTACCTAAGGCCCACTTCTGCTCTTTCTCCTTTTTCTTTTTTTTATTCCTTATTGATTAAGGTATTACATATGTGTCCTTATCCCCTCATTGCCCCCCCACCTCCCAGTTCATACCCTCACCCCCCTAGTGTCTGTATCCATTGGTTATGCTTATATGCATGCATACAAGTCCTTTGGTTTATCTCTCCCCCTTCCCCCACCCTCCCCTGCTTTCCCTCTGAGTTTTGACAGTCTGATCAATGCTTCTCTGTCTCTGGATCTGTGTTTGTTCATCCATTTATGTTGTTCATTATTTTCCACAAATGAGTGAGATCATGTGGTATTTATTTCTCTGACTGACTTATTTCGCTTAGAATAATGCTCTCCAGGTCCATCCATGCTGTTGTGAATGGCAGGAGTTTCTTCCTTTTTACAGCAGCATAGTATTCTCTCTTTCTCCTTTTTCATTCTGAGATTGGAGTTTTTTAAAAAGACAGTTACAAAGAACAGCTCTTGCCTCTGGTGATTCGAACTGCAATTTTGTCTCCTTGGATTTCTATCAATTTGATTCCACCTTTCTGTCTACCAGGAGTGCCTCAGTATTTCTGGTGGCCCACCAGCACCTTTTCTTGTTTTCCTGTACTGTTAAAAAATTATCCTTGTCCGGCCGTCATGGCTCAGTGGTTGAGTATCAACCAGGAGATCATGGTTCAATTCCCAATCAGGGCATATGCCCAAGTTGCAGCTCCATCCCCAGTAAGGGGCGTGCAGGAGGCAGCGGATCAATGTTTCCCTCTCATTGATGTTTTTATTTCTCTATCCCTCTCCCTTCCTCTCTCTCTCTAAAAATCAATAAAAACATATATTTTTTAAAAAGTCTCCAAACAAACAATACAGAGAAACTACACAGAATAGTGCACGAGAGGAAGGAGGGAGAATTTGCCTGGCTCAGTCCGTTTCTTTTCTTAATGGTCCAAATGTACCTAACAGATATTAACTCCCCCATATTTCTAGACTGCATCATCTGGCCCCGGGGGCAGCTGTTTTGGAAAACAGATACCACACTCTGAGGTGTAGTGTTTCATACATTCCAAATATGGTGGAAGGAGCCGGAAAGTTCAAGTGTGCAGCTCACTGGCCTGTCTTTACAGGAGCATCCAAATGTGAGAACCAAATGCCCCCAGGCAAGTCCTAAATTCACCTGGTAATTGTAATAGTCAGCTGTGCTAGCTAATTGCCTTTTTCTGAAAGAAAAATTAAACTATGTCTATGTCAAGCGACTGAACTGTTTATAGCTTGGAGCCAGGCACCTAGGGTAAACTCCCAGGTGAGAGAGTGATGGGGTGCTTATCTTCCTTGACATAATATTTCAAAGAGATGGGTCCAAGGCTCTTAAGAAAGTCATTCATGGGTTATGGGCTGGCAAGAGACTTATTTAGCTTTTAAAAAGATGTACATATATATCAAAGTGAGTAGTTTGTAGCTGTCTAAATATCCAGTAAGGTTCAAAGTAAAGCAATTATCAGAATTGCAATAGAATGAATTTTTAAATTCAATATAATACTCATCTTGGGGGCAAAAAGAACTTTAAATTTAAAAAGCATTTACAATGGTGAATGATTAAAGCAGATTCTTGCTTAACAATACACAAAAATTCTCCTTCTTCTTGTCACTGGGTTGTGCCACCACATCATTAATTAATCTTTAAACTTCTACTGACTTTCTTGTATTCTCTCCAACATATCCCCTGACAAAAAGCAGGCTGAACTAGTAAAAAAAAAAAAAAGGCGGAAATTCCAGGGCTAGCTAAGCCTGCTCATGGGAATCAAATGAGAAATCCAAGGACCACCCCCAAGAAATCTGTTTGCACCGGAAAAATCCAAGATGGCACCTGAAACCCCTTCCCAAGCCAAGTTATGTATAGCTAGATATGTTCCAAACATGTTTGGGAACTGCACATGCTCCCTTGGAAATCCAAGATCCCTCCACCTGTTATGGACAGCTTCCGCAAGGGAATGGGGCGGGCTGGCCCTACCCCTGCACAGTGGGGGACCTTTCAAGTGTCAGGGGACTTCCAGGTCCTTGACTCACCCAGAAAAAATGTCAAGGAAGAACTGAAGTGAGAACAAAGCAAGTTTTATTCAGATAGAGAAAAAGAAAGAGGCCAGGGTGTGGGCACTCTGTGAAAGAAGCAAAAAGTATGCATTCAAGTGGACATAGGCCAAACCACAAGTTCAGTGCTCTGTGGTCAATTACTTCTTGGGATTTTGTTTCTAAGGGGAGGATTGTCACCAAGCTTTGTGGCGCCAAATTCTGACTCCACCTTCTGGTTGGAGGGGGCCTTGTTGTGACTTCAATGACCACCACAGGAGTTTCCTGCCATTAACTGTTTCCCTTTGATCAAGCCCAGAGTTGGGGACTCTGGTGAGAGGATGTGAGTTCCTACTTCCTCACTATACTTGTCAGGATTTTTCTGGAACTTCTTTCTATCCTGCCTCACATCCTTCCTTGGGAATCCCCACCCCTGAACTGACCTACCCCACCACCACCGCCACCACCCTTTAATACTTTCCTAATTTCCCAGAATCAAGGAGAAGGAATCATTAGGCATTCAATTATCCTTCTCCATTCTTTGGCCAAGAATAAAGTTTCTGACTTGCTTTGCCGAATATTGTCTGTGAACAAAACCCAGCAGGACAAGCACCATTAAGGGTGAGGTGTTATTCATTGTAATTGCCTACCCCAGAGGATGGAGGGCTAGGGAAGGAATGCCTAGTTACTAGCCAGCCAGGCTGAACTTTTATATGAGCTTTTCAACTCCACTATGCCTTGATGTGACCATGCCACCTCAGACTCCACTGAGCCAGCCTTACCATTTTTCTACTCTGTGGTGTTTACAGGACAGGTAATGAGCCTTCCAAAAAATATGAGCTTTTCTGGATACAATTAGAAAGCTCCACCTCAGCTTATTCTCCATCTGTGGCCTCCAACCTTTTCCCACTCTAAGCCATCTCATCCCCCAATGAGGACCAAACCATCAAGTTTTATTGCTAGAAATAGTCCTGAAATCCAAATACCTCCTCACCTCTTCTGTGGCATTTGCAGGCCTGGGTTTAGGGAAGGAAGCCAACAACTATTGCTGGTTCACCATCTTCATCTAAAACCAGATATGCCTTTACATTTTAATATTAGACATTTTAAGTCATTACTAACAATAAAAAATATACATAGCACTTATCACATGACAGGTGTTATTCTAAGGTGTTATATATATTAACTCATTTAATCATCATAGCAATCCAATTAGTTGGATACCCTAGTTATTCCTGGTTTACTTGAGTAGACTGAGGCACAGAAAGGTTATTTGACTTAAAAAAGGTTACACAGCTAGTAAGCTAAGAAACCAGATTTGAAACCATGCAGCCTGGCTTTGGAGTTTACACTCTAAAAGGCAAGTGCTCTTAACTATTCTACAATTCTACCATTACTTAGAATCTATATCCATCCCTTTTTTGTTGTTAATCCTCACCCAAGGATACTTTTTTCACTGATTTTTTTAGAAAGAGTGGAAGGGAAGGAGGGAGGGAGGGAGAGAGAGAGAGAGAGAGAGAGAGAAACATCCATGTGAGAGAGGCACATCAATTGGTTACCTCCCGCACGCACCTGGATCGAACCTGCAACCCAGGTATGTGCCCTTGACCGGGAATCGAACCTTCAACCCTCCAGTGCTCAGGACAACGCTCTAACCACTGAGTACACTGGCCAGGGCAATATATAAAACAAAAACTCTTTTCTTTCCTGTACCTCCCCTCGTCTTCCATGTTTATATTACCTGGAACTTTAGTTTAAGATTTTAATTTTTAAAATTTATAATCAAAACTTATTTAAACTTTTCAATAAATTCTATTGTTTTTCCCCTCACCGTTGCTTATTGGAACTCCCTCCTTCCTCCTAAATCCATTTTTTTCTTCTTGCTGAATCACATACCATAATCCTTTCAGAAGAGGCATGTAAATGATGAATTTTCTGAAATATTTTTGCTTTCATATGGATTATCTTGGCTGGATATAGAAATCTAGGTTCAAAGTTATTTCTCATCATCTCTTTGAAGAACGTCTCCATTGTATTTTCTCCTCTTTTTTCTCTGGGACCTTGTGGAATCTTCACCTTATCCTTTAGAATTGTATCTTAAACCTAGAAATTGTATTTATTGAGTGAGTGTATGTGTATATGTGTGTGTGTGCATGCACGCCTGTGTGCATTAATCATGTTCAAAACTTAGTGGCTCTTTTCAATTTGAAAATTCAAGTCTTTCTTCATATAATTTTCAAGTGTCACAAATTATGCCTTTGATTTTTTTCAATCAATTAGAAATATGCAAACCATTCTTAGTTCAAGGGCCAAAAATAGACCGTGGGTTGAATTTGGCCTGTGGGCCACAATTCGCCCATTCTGGTGCTAGAATATCAATTCCAGGGATAACTGTCTGCTTGATTCACTGCTGTATCTCCTGCACCTGGAACACTGCCTGGCACCTAGTAGGCTCTCAATAGATGTTTCTGAAATGAGCAAGTGAATGAAACAATGAGTTGGGTAGCAAGTTACTGAAGGAGTGGAGAAGTGAGTGAACACATGAGAGTCAGCTCATACTACTTCTCAGGGCCTCAGTTTACCCCTGTCTGAACCTAAGCAAGTTCCACCAAGAAGTTTTAGAAAGAGATCAGAAGGCTGAGGCAAGCGTTGACACTAACATCTTTATTTTCCCCTTTAACTTGAGGGTAATCCTGACAGATTCTACCAGGAGGAGGCAAAAAGGACTGGGCTGGGCAGGGGCTCTCCGAGGACCTGGCCTCCTCCTGCTCCTGTGGAGTTGAGATTAGGACCATGATCCAAGCTCAGCATCCCTGGGGAGGACAGTAGACCACTCTGCAGTCTCTGTGGCCACCTACTTCCGACAGCCATGTTAATGGGAATCAGTCACCTTCACACACCAGGCAGGAGGGACCTGGGAGAGTGGCCTCATCTTCCTCTATACACAGAGATGCATGCGCACAGGAGTCTGGCTGGAACAGGGCATGATCAGTGTCCAGACACATGGCTCTGGCCTGTGGCCCAGTTGAAAAACATGAAGCCTAGACTGATCACCATGAAGAGGACCCCCAAGACACCAAAACACAGAGCCTATGGACAAGAGGAAGAGAATATGAGACTGGGTGGGTCACCACAGCAGAGCTCCTCCTGAGAATGTTCTCCAAGGCCCTCCAGAGAGTCCCCATTCATTTCTGACTCTCCTTTGTGCTCCTCTTTCCTTAAATCCAGACCATTCCTTGAATCTTCCTTCCATCTTCCTAGAACCCTTTAGGGAGTACTCTCCTCCATCCTCCTTGAAGGTTCTCCTGACTCTCTTCTAATAGTGCACCTTCCATCTGGAGAACACTCCCTCTATGCCAACCCCTTATTGAGTGTCCCCTCTGTCTTCCCAGACCCTGCTGGTGCTCTGTTTGCTCAGCCCCTTCTTAAGACAATCTCCTTCACTCTTTCAGACTAACCACCTTTCTCTCTGGATGAACCATCTTTGCCCAGGCCCCTCTTGAAAAAGTTCCTTCTATCTCTAGTCATCTTGGAGTGCTCCATTCTCAGAGCAACCACCTTTCCCCAGTCCTCCCCTGGAAAGCTCACCTGGATCTTGGGCAAAGAGGAGAGGGGCTCCACCTCAGAGGGTACAATACGGAGGTAGAAGACACTGGGAAGGATGAAGATGAGGCTGGGGGCTGAGGTGGACCCTGAAGTACAAGCAAGAGGAATAGGAGTCTATGTAAGTTTGGGGTACAAGGCCCATATTAGATGGGGACTGGGGTTTGGGTACTGACCGATAACCCCAAAGATATCCCGGATGGTCGGTACGTAGATGACAAGGACATTAACCAAGATGAGCAGAATCACGGCTATGGCCACATGCCGTAGCCAGCTGAAGGCTTTGCTTGGGAAGAGCAGCTGCTGTAGGGCCCGGCGGATCTGTAGCCAGAGTAGGGTGGGACACAAGTCAGCGCCCAAATGCTGCCTCCCCCTCCTGTGGTCATCTGTCTTTGCCTCCACCCTCTGTCTGAGATCCCTGATTTCCCTTCCATCTGACTGTCTCCACTTTATCTGACCATCCATCTATGCCTCTACCCACTGTCTATGCCTTTTTCTCTGTTGGATCATCCATCTATGCCTCTACCCACTGTCTGAAATCTTTGCCTCCTCCTCTATCTCTCCTCCCCTGTATGACTACCCACTTGTCCTTCCATCCTGTCTGAGATCCCTGCCTCTTTCCATCTGACTATCTCTCCCCTCTTTCAAGTCATTCCACCTCCTCATCTGAGAGTTTGTCCCTCTTACACCTTACTACTTCTGCCTCCACCCTTTTTGTGCCCAGCCTGTTTCTTCATTCTGACTATCTATGCCACTACCCTCTGTCTGACCCTTTTGCCTCCCTCTTCTGTCTAGACCAGTGATGGCTAACCTTTTGAGCTCAGTGTGTCAGCATTTTGAAAAACCCTAACTTAACTCTGGTGCCGTGTCACATATAGAAATTTTTTGATATTTGCAACCATAGTAAAACAAAGATTTATATTTCTGATATTTATTTTATATATTTAAATGCCATTTAACAAAGAAAAATCAACCAAAAAAATGAGTTCGCGTGTCACCTCTGACACGCATGTCATAGGTTCGCCATCCCTGGTCTAGACAGACATCTGTGCCTCCTTCCTTCAACTACTACCCCTGTGCCGGGGCTGACCGGCAGACCCTGAACGATGATGAATGATTACTCTGACACACTTTTCTGTGAAAGAGAGGCTAAGGGGCTAGTTGGCAGAAGGAGCCAAAAAAGCCTTGATTGCAAAACACCCAGGGATCAGACTTGTTTGGAAAAGTCAAGGTAGGGGCTGCTGCCTTTGGCAAGGTCCCCCCAGAGGCCCCTGATCTTTTGAAGGATCCTCCTTACAGACATTCCAATCAAGTCTCATGCTTCCCCACACCCCTGTCCTCCAGACTGTCTCTATCCTACCATCTATTTTTGCCTTCTCTGTCCATCTGACAACTCTACCTTCCCTGTCTGTGCATCCCTGCCTCCTCCATCCATCCCTTCATCCACTCCTATCTCCAACATCCATCCAAACATCTATTCCTGTACCCTCTACCCATGTCCCTCTGCTCCATGGCCCCCCTTGGTCCCCACGCACAGGGAATAACACAACTGGCACAGTGAGAGTGACTGCAAGCAGCACTGCCAGGCGCACACAGAGGATGAGCAGGTCCTTTTGGCTGTACATATGTAGCATCTCCGCCTCCACGCTGCCTGGGCCATAGGACATGGGACAAGGGATGCTGGATGTGGCAGGAGAACGAGAACCAGTGTCCCCCCTCCCCTGCCACTCACACACACACACACAGAGTAACAAAATCTACATGTGTGATGCATACTGTCCATTTGGAAACTGATGAGTCCGGAGGCATAGAGGAAAAGTGCTCAGGCTCCTGCCCCAACAGTCTTCCCAGTCCCCACCCAGCTGCCACCCAACCCTGGCTCCAGCTCCACTCACTGTAGAAGGTAAGGTATCCAAAGGTGGCTGTAAGTGCATACATGCAGAACATGGCACCGATGGACACATTGGCTACAGCTTGCATTCTGTGCTTGGAGGGCCTAAGGTACAGAGGTCATAGAATTGTAATGCCCATATCCCTGGACTTGGTCCAGGCCCCTCAAAACCAGCCTCCACCCTCCAGAGTCCCCTTCTCCCAGAACTGACATTCAGCTGGTACACTCTTGGATTCCCATCTCTACCTCCCTTGTGTAACTAGCCAAGCCTCCCCTCTCTGTCCATCCATATCTCATCCCATAGGACCATCTTTGCCCATATCCTCTGTCTGACCATCTCTACTTCTCCCTTCCATTTGACTGTCCCTGCCCCTCCCTTCTATCTGACCATCCATACCTAATTATCCACACATCTCCTATCATATCATCCCTGAGCCCCTTTTGTCCTGTCATATCCCTGTCCCTATCCATGCATGCCACCCCTCCATCTGATCATCTCTACTGTCCCACTCTGTCCATTAACACCTGTATTGGATGTTAAAAGAGTAAAATACTTGAGCCCCAATCAGTAAACAGTCACTTCCCTGTGTCTCCCGAGACCTCCTGACCACTTCAAACCCCTCCCTTTGCATAATCTACAATCAACAATCAAGTTACAGTCCCAGAACTGCTGAAGGGATTGTCAGACATTATAACTATTGCCCCACCTGTTGGTTCATCACACATGCCCACTTGCCTGTCCACTCACCGGCAGAGCTCCGTGTAGATGGGCAGCACCTCAGGGTGGCAGACAAAGGCAAAAGCCATAATGGGCACTGTGTAGAACATCTAGGGGAATGGCCAAGTACAACAGATTAGAACCTATAGGGTTCCATCCCCTATTCTCCATACTCCTGGCCCCACCACTGCTCTTCATATCAGATACTTGGAAGCCCCCAATGTCCAATACTCCAGAGGGCCTGAGTGTGGTGCAAGCCCTATTGGCCTGCATACCCACCTGTGAGTCCACTGTGAACATCTGGGCCTCACAGCTTCTGTTGAGTCCCTGGCTGGGAAGGACTAGGGGGCTCTTACTCTCTGCTGCTGTCTCATTGTGGCCCACACCACAGCTAATATGGAACTTCTTATAGATGACCTGAGGAAGAAAGGATGGGGAAATGAGGTTACAGGGAAGGCTGTGTCCCAATGCCCCAAACTCTCTCCACTTCTTCAAGTCCTTCTCTTAGACTCACTGAAATGAGGAAAAACAGCATGCAGGTGAGAGAAAGACCACTGGTGTATCCAAGGTAGCCTGCAAGGAGCAATAACACAGAAACTCAGAAATCCAGGGACCCCCTACAGCAAGCATGTCAAACTCATGGTCAGTGGACCGCATGCCTTATTCATGTGGCCTGCCGGCTGCGAGTTTGACATGCTTGCCCTACAGCAAATATTAAACCCCTAGTCTGGTTTTCAAGACTCCCGCACCCCAATTATGCCACACCTTTGCATAAGCTTTTACTTCTGCTTGGACCAGCCTCCCCTCCAGAGCAAACTCCTATTCATCTGTTAAAACCCACATCAAAAAAGCTCTCCCCTAGTGTTCAATAGCCCTTGAAAATGGGATTCTCTCAATCTAGCTACCCTTCTCTAACCCCACTATCCAATGAACAACACAGGAAGCCTCTTACCCAAGTGTCTCATGAGGGCCAGTGGCAGGATGATTAACACACTAACCATGATGATGAGAAGGTTTCCATTCAAGAACCAGCCCCTAGATAGACAGGCAAACACAGTGACTAGTTGCCGGCCAAAAAAAATTGTCAGGCAGACATAGAAGATGGCCGGACAGACAGATTTCTGCCCGTAATCAGGAGATGAGCCAACATCTCAGCTATGAGAAGTCATTCACGTGGTTACAATGATGGCACAACAAAATTGATAGAAACAACCAGACTAATTATAAGACTATCTGCCAGACACTGTCAGAGGGATACATCTGAGAACACATGCACAGCTAGACAAAACTGTGCTGTCAAACTCACAAGTGAATACACAACCAGATGGGTAAACAACACCCCAAGTCAGTCAGACTCACATAGTCCAACACAAAGTTCCAGACACAGAGTGAGCCATGACCCTGGTGTCTGACAGGTAGAACAACAGTCTGATGATCTGGCTGGCTGGCTGGCAGACAATGATGCAGAGTCAGACAAAAAGTCAGAAACACGCGTGTAGTTGTTTGAACAGCTCAAGGTTTGTTGAACACCTGAAAGTAGCTGGGCTGATTTGGCCACGTGACCAAAGACAGAAATATAGACCACATGAATCAGCCAGCTGGCCACACTATTGGAACCACACTCAAAGAAAGACTGGGATCTGTATAGATAATGGAGGGAGGTGCTCAGGCAAGACAGTTAATACAGAATCAGTTGAACAACTGCTCATTTGCTCAAAAGAATTTTATTGAGTGCCTACTATGTTACATCTCCTACATACACACAGTTACACCGACATAAACCAACAAAGCATCATTGGCCATATATACAGTGGGAGCTGATTATAATAATTAGACACACCTAGGTACATAGACTGCCAGCTACCTGGATGGTTTCAGAATCAAGCCAAAAATCTAAAAAGATACACAGAATCAACCATCATATCCAAACAACTGAACAGATTCAGCCAGCATATGGATCCAGAATTTTTAAAATGCAGTCATTTGAATGCATAATCAGAACAACAATCAAGCATACATGGTTGGAACAATACAGAGGACATGTACAGAGTTATAGGTGAGGATCACTCACACAAAGCCAGAGAGAATTTACCAGAATAATGGTCACTAAATTAAACAGAGATGGAGTCTATTGGCACATACATTTGGAGCAAATCACATATACATAGTTGGCACCACAGTATACGTCACACACATACATACACACTGTTGGAGTCAGTGACCACACATATACCGAGACAGATTCAGCCAGCCTGATAGACCCAGAATCAAACAGAATCTGTTGAACATGGAAAGTCAGAGTAAACAAATGTCAAATACACATGGTTGGAATTACAGTATACAGGACACAGCTATAGTTGGCTATCAGACAGCTGACCAGAGAACCTGCCACTACAACAGTAACAGAAACAAAATCCACAGAGTTTAGATCTGCTGAGAGTAGTTGCATGATCAGCATGGGAGTACACTGGACATACAGATTCAGCCACCAGATGGAATCAACCAGAACAGTCACAGAAATCAACATGGTCTATTAGACTCCTATAGTCAGAGCAACAGTCACACATACTGCTGGCATCACAATACACAGGAATCACAGTCTGATCAAAGTGGCGAACAGTCTCAAAGTAGAACATTTGGGACACAGAGTTGAAGACAGCATCCAGACCTGACAGGCAGTCAGTGGCCTGTGAACCAGAGCCAAGGGGTGTTGCTCACTCACCTCTCAGGTTCCATGTTCAGTAAGGTGCCAATAACCAGGGGGAGTTCGGATTTGATGATGAACAGGTAACTGGACATGGCTGGTACAGGTGAGGGGAGTTGTAAACAAAAGGATTTCCCTCATCCCCTTACCCCATTTTCCCCAGCCCAGCCTGGGGAAGCCCACCTCACCCCACCCTCTTACCCCTCGCTGATCCCTCCACTTCACAGAGTCCTTACCCCCAACATTGTGCAGACAGATGACCATGGCCACCACCACCTTCCCCGCAGGCCCCAGTGCCCTCTGTCCCAGCTGCTCATAGGCTCGGATGCCTGTGGGGGGGAGGGGGACAGGAAGGAACAGGTTGTGGTCCAGGAAGCCAGGGGTGAGGTTAGGAGCCAAAAAGTCTGGGAGTTGGGGAGTTGGGGTTTAGAGTCATTGAGTCTGATGGGGGCTGGGGATGAGAGTTAGTTACAATTGGGCTTGGGGGTGGGATCTGGGAGGTGGGATCTGTGGTCAGGAACTGTGGCCAAGGAGAAGGTAGGAGGTGGGCTGGAGTTGGGTAGTGGGGATCATGGGAGCAAATAACTATATACATAATCTGAGACCACATACACATGGTCTGAGTCCATGGTGGGAGTAAAGTCTGAGATCTGGGGCAATGGAAGCTTGGAAGCTGGGGTCTGAGGACTGGGGGGTCTCAGGGTTCTACAGCTAGCTGGCTTCCATGGTTGTGGGGACTAGAGACTGAAGGGAGGAGTTAGAGGAGGAATGTATTGGTCTAGGGATGAGGAGGGTCTGAACAATGAGGTTTATGGCCAGACTGAGGGCTGGGGATTGGGAATTGGGGATCTGGGAGTCCAGATGAGGTCTGAGGGCCAGGGTCAGTCTGGGGTCTGGAGTCCAGGGATTTAAGTGGGGTTTGGGGTCAGGGTGGTATGTCCAGAGTCGGGGGGTTGGGTTGAAATCTGGTGTCTCAGTCAGGGGAGTGGTTCAGGGGTCTGGATTGAGCTCTGGGGCTCACCTACAACACCAGCACAGGTCAGCAGGAGATGGATGGAGTATGAAGACAGAAGAGCAATGCACACCAGCAGGGCCCTGTGGCAGATGGCACAACTCAGACTTGGCCCCAAGGCCTCCCGCCTGCCCCCAAACAGCCCTGCCCCCCAGGCTGCTGAGGACTCACAAGAAGAAGAGGACCCCTGTGTGGGCCATGGCATAGGCCAGCCCCAGGATGCCGCTGCCCATGATGGCGTTGCTGAGGTTGAACACTGACATTCCAAATGATGTCTTCCCCTCGAACTGCGGGTAAGGGGCAAGGCCCAGGAACACATGGGTAGGGGGGTCAAGTAAGAAGACCAGCTCTGGGGCCCAGAAAGACTAGGGAGGAAGTGACTGGGATAGGAAGAAGCTCAGGAAGGGCCAGAGGAGAAACCAAGAAGTTAGGAAATAAAAGGAATTGAAGATGGGAAGGAGCTGGGAAAAGGAGAACCAGGAAGGGGAAAACTAGGAGATATTTTGGAGGGGAGCATCTATAAGTGGAGAGGAACCAGAGAGGGTGGAGCAGCTACCAAAGGAAAACAGCTGGGGAGGGGAGTAACTGGGAAGAGGGAAGAGTAGGGGAGGAGATGAACTGGGCAGAGTGCAGCTGGGACAGTTCCTGCAGGGTCACTCACATCCATGAACTCGGTTGGCTTCCTCCCAGGAGCAGGATTATGGCTGGGCAGGAAGCCCTCGTGTTCCTGCCTGTAGCTGGAGAGGGCAGAGAAACTGGGGCTGATGAGAGGCAATCCTGACCCCTGACCCAGACCCCTCAGGCCCTGACTCACCCCACAGCACCCGCAGGTAGGTCTCCATTCATCTTTGGGTCCTGCAGTTCCATCCTATGGGCAGAGAAAGGGGGTGGGGGTCAGAGATGGAGCTGGGGGACTACAAGGTGGGAGAGCTAGGTGAAGGGGTAGGGGTTCAGCTAGAGACAGACAGGTAGAGAAATAGAAAGAGATGAGGTGAGGGGAACTGGAACAGAAGGATGACAGAGAAAGGGAAATAAACAGAGAATTGAGGAGTAAAAGGCTGAGGTGGGTACTTGAAATCTCAGGAAGATCACTTTGTAAAGTATACAAAGCTATACTCCTATGATGTACACCTGGAACTAACACAAATCATACTGAATGTAAACTATAAAATTTATTTTAAAAGGTAAATTTTTAAAAAAGAGTGAGAAGCTGAGAGAGGAAGAGATGAGAGAGAGAAAAGAGCATCAGAGGAGAGATACAGCTACTCATAAATATGGAGCGATAAATATGGAGGAAAGAGAAAGCAACCTCACAGCAGACGAGATGGCCATCTGGAGCTGTGATAGCCTATCCTCCCAAACTTCACACTCACTCTTCTTGCTGTCTATCTCTTTCCTTGCCAGGTCTCCCTCAAACCAACCCCCCCCCCCCCCCCCCCCCCCCAACACTAATACCCGCGCCCCGCAAAAAAAAATCGCTTTACTCTCACCACATGGCCAGGTCTCCACTCTGGCCACGTGTCCGCTGACTGCCCCACTTCTCATAATGCCTCCTACCCCCCTCCTTCCTGCCTGGGCCCCAAGCCTAGCCCAGAGCTGATGCAACCTGTCCACTGGGCTGGGGGTGGGGACTGGCACGGAGACCCCAGCCCCTGACTTGGCAAACTCTCTGGCATAACTCTGAATATCCTCACTAGAGGCCAGAGACAATTTCCCAACTGAGCCCCCTTCCAGGGACAGAAGTGACCCAGGAGACCTCCCTTAATCCCCCTTTTAGGAGCCAGAGGTATTTTCTAGATCCCCTATCAAGTTTTAAACACTCTTCTGGCAGAAGGAACTGTAGACACTTCCAGACTTGAGACCCTTCCTGGGCTCAGGGTGCCTCAGGAATCTTGCCTGAGCCCTAATTTCCCCTCCTGAGGAGGAGCTGTCTCTGAGACCTCATCAGAAACCCCTTCCAGGACCTGACGTGTTCCCGGGATGGAGGTGTCTCTGTGATCCCCAGGCCAATCTACAGTCCCTGTCTTCTGAATGGAATTTCTCACCCCTGAACTCACTTCCTGCAAATACGGTAGCCCAGAAACCCTCATTCTACTTCCCCATCATTGCTAAAATTGCTTCCAGGAGACCCCCGCCCGAGTCCTGAGTCCCTTTCCTGGGACGGGGAGGGCTCTTATGGAGCACCATCCTCAGCCGTGAGCACCCTCTGAGGACTCCTACCCACTCCTGAATTCCCTCTTGGGAGCACGTTACCAAAGGACCCCTCTCCCATTCAATTCCCCACTAATACTAAAAAAGGTCTCCAGGGATCCCCTGAGCCCCCTCCCAGGACCCCCATTTGTGCCTTGGGGTCTCCAAAGCCCCCCACCCCGGCGAGCACTCCCTCCTCACCTCTCGGCTCTTTTCAGCTCCACCAGTTGGCAGGACTCAGACTAGAGCCCGCGCTGCTCTTTAGAACTGCTCCCCGCCCCGCCCAGTGGCCAATCAACGCACCCATTCTGCCCGCGGATTTTTTCATTTCCTGGGCGGGCGGGGGGAGGGGGGGGTGAGGAGAGGCGGGAACCCCTCTCATCTGGACCCACATGGAGGGAGACTGAGGTGTGTGGGGGTCTTGGTTGTGGGGAGGGGCAGTGGACAGAAAGATTGAGGGAGTAGATCCACACCCAGAGAAAGGGCCAGGCAGGCAGAGAGAATTGACTTAGGGGTCAGCCACACAGTGGGATGGGATGGATGGAGGGAAGAGATGCAGAGAGGAGAGACAGAGATAGTAACAGAAACAGTCACAAATAGAGAGAGGCAGGCACAAGGACAGACAACAGAGAGGACAGAAAGATAGACAGGGTATGGGGGAGTGATAGATAGACAAAGGGGCATTCACTGGGAGAAAGACACTGTAGACAGATTCAGAAACAAACAGGGGGTAGGCCCTTGCAAGCACCTAGAGGCAAAAGGCAGGCCCAGACGTAAACAGGAGACACAACTGGCAGATAAGTGGACACAGCCAGATATATCTCCAAACAGAGGTTGGAAACAGGCACACCAGCCCAGAGAGACAAGGAGACACAGGAAGTGAAAGAGGCAGAGGGACACCTGCAGGGACAGATGACAAGAGGCAGAGAAAGTCAGATTTAGGCAGAGGGGCACACAAGGTAGATGGACAGACCTGGGGACAGCAGTGGAAAAAGTGCAGGGATGGACAGACACAGCCAGGCCACTATAAATTGACCTCAGACAGGCAACCTAGCCGAGAGAGGACCCTAGATCTTGGAGGTCCCCAGAGGGAGGCGGGGAAGACATTTGTGGTTGGATAGGGAGGGTGGACACACACTGTCTGCAAACTAGGCACACCCTGAAGTCCGGGACCCAGCCCATGCATTGGGTGAGGCCTATCCACACCCTAACCTAGGAGCTCTACTGTCTGTCTGCCCGTCTTATATGGGGGTCTGTGCACTCCCATCCAGGCATGTGTTGCCAGCAGGAAGTCGGACCGGGTGGACTTGGGGTCCTGGCCCAACTCTACTGAGCTGCTTAAGGCCCTGGTGGACAAAAGGCCTCTGCCTGGGCCCCTCCACCCACCTGTCCACCCCCCACAGGGAGCACAGAATTTCCGGAAAGGCCAGGAGCTGGCTGGTGTTCAAAGCTAACCTAGATGCCCCCACCCCAAGTGCAATTGGAGGAGGGCAAGGGATGGGGTGTTTACTTCCCCACAGCAGGAGAGAGACTCCCCCGCACTCAGCTCCATCCAGGGGCTTGGAGATAGAGGCAGACTTGCCATCACCCACAGAGATACAAACTTGCATGCAGACCCACAGCCACACACACAGAATATATGCTGACAAATATGAATACACACAGAGTGCACATGGAGAGCCAGGCCATGGTAGCCACACACTCACAGCCGCACAGAGTGACTTAGTCTTACAGACATCGTCACCCACAGCCTCAGACAACACCCAGAAAGCAGAGAGTGGCACAGGGATAGGCTCACACCGAACCACTATAGATTCATGGACATCATGGCCCACAGACTCACAGCCACACACAAAATGCACAGATAAATCTGATTTCACACAGCCAACAACATCATACACAGGCCCAGTGTCTCACACACACACTTCCACGTTCAGAGAGCCCTCGAGGCCAAAGTCCAGATTCAGGCTGTATAATGATACCTGTGTGCATATGAACTCATGTGTGAACTTGTGACCATATCCAGCTCTGGTGGCAGAGAGAGGTACTCACAGCAGACATGATTGTACAGACAGAGAAGCCACAGACAGACTCGCACACAACTGTATTCAAGCAGGCAGCTGCACACACAGCATACGCACATAACTATTGACATATCAAGTCAGAGAAGAAACACGTGGGGAACATAGACAGGCACACAATCAGGAAAATCAGAATATAGAGTGTACTCTTCCTATTGTTGCAAAAAGGAAATACACCTAAAACTGCATAAAGAAGAAACAAGGGAACCAGATGGTACATATACAGTGGCACCAAAGGAAACATCCGTAGTGCCCTGGCCGGGTAGCTCAGTTGATTAGAGCATTGTCCTGATACTCCAAAGGTGGTGGTTTCGATGTCCAGTCAGAGCACATACAAGAATCAAACAATGCATGCATACCTATAGCCAGCCACTCACCAAGGAGAGACAGAAGCACAGTGGCAGAGAAGAAAGACACACATACATAGGAGACAGACACAGAAGAAACAGACTAATCATCCACAAGCATTATAAAGGAGTCACATAAACATTCAAGGAGCACACACACACACACACACACACACAGTCCCATATAGATGAATTGCCCAAGTAGACAGTACCAATACACACAGGTGCTAAAAAGGAAACACACAAATTGAACAGGCAGCCATAGACATAAGATGCAACTGGGTAGACATAATATACAACCAAGTGATACAACCGGGCAAGTTACATAGGAAGACACATGTGGAGCTCACAGATGTATGTTTGTGGCTGAGAACATGTACAAATAGATGAGATGCTTTGGGGGTATTCACACACACACACACACACACACACACACACACACACCCCTGTCTATCCTGGCCTACTCTGATGTCTCTCTCCTCTGATACCCCACCCCCTCAGAGCCATTACACATCTGTGCTACAGGCAGGCCTGGGAAAGAGACACCTGACATCAGAGGCCTTGGCCCAGATGGCTAAGGGGGCAGGGGGTGGGAGCTAGGCAGCTGTCTAGGTTTCAAGAAAAGTCTGTAGGGTCCTTCCCAAAGAACTAGGGTACTTTGGACAAACACATACCCACATCTACCACCTCCCCTCAGCAGCTTCCTACTCTAATCACTTCCCTCCCCTCCCCTCCCAGACTCTCCAACATTGCCCAGCACAGGGCCACCAGACACGTAACAAGTGCTCAATAAATGCCACTTATTAAGTGTCATATTATCATTATTATTTTATTTCTGCCAAGTGAACTCTTCTAAGAGAGGGACTAATCTTCATCCAGCTCTATACCCCATACCTCAGCTAAGCCTCAAGGCACTGCAAATAGCAGGTGCTCAACATATGCTGGTAGTGGGTAAACAAAGGGGAAGGGAAATCTGACTGTGCAGGGAAAGCCTGCTTTGGAAGGAACAGATGTCTTTAAACTTGACCTAGGTATTGAAGCTGTGTCAGGGATAAGAATGCTTTATTAGTTCATCACAGTAGGGCCCTTTCTCAGAGTCATTTAAGAGTTTTGTTGTTTCAGGAAAGCAGACCCTCGGGTGACATTCGGAATTCCTATTGAATCTTTTCAAAGTCAGTTTGGGTTCTTGTCAGTCCCTCCAAGCAAACTCCTGCTTTTCATTAAAACAGGTCACTAAGCAGCCTTCAGGGGAGGGAGCAGCAGAGCCCAACAGTTAACCGAGTGAGCTTTCCCAGCTCTGCCACTTTGTAGCCGTGTGGCCGGGAGCAACTTCTGGGAGCAACTTCTGCAAGCGACAATTTCAGTTTCCCCTAGGGCGTGATCATGCCTGGGGCGGTTGGTGAGGTTGAATGAATACTGGTAAATCACTGAGAACAATGCTTGACAACATAGTAATTGCTCAATAACATATTTGTGAAAGGAGTTAATGAAGACTACTCCTGCTGGGAGAGCAGCCTCTCACGGGTTGCATTTAGGATTCTTATCTCCCCTTTCATGCAGGCCCCCCACTGAGTAACTCTTTGGTCCCTCAAAGCAGCCCCAGGGCAGCAAGGCGTTTGAGTCAGTGAGTAGCCCCTACACCTGGACCACCCGCATCTTTCCCTCAAGGTGTGAGATGCTCTCCAGTACAGAGCTGGCCTGGCAGCTTCCCCTCCTTGACCTCTTCATGAGGCGGTGGAGAGGACACCTTTATTCTCAGTGGGGTGTCCGGTGGGAGCTGCAGTCCGACACCCTGCTTCGGGAAGAGCCTGGGGAGTTCAGAGCCTGGTTCCTGTCCTCCTATCCCCTGGCCCTGCTGGAGGAAGCAAGTTTCTTTGCAAAAGAAAATTAAACATCCTCTTTCTGAGAGGCAAGAAAACAGGACGTGGAAAGTATCCCACAGGGTGAACATGTCTGCATGGGTTCCCAATGCCTGGCAGCCTCTCCTCTCAGTGGAGCAATGGCTGGTGGCTGGAATCCTTGCTTTCTCACAATTGCTTACTTCTGCAGGCAACGTGTTCCCGCCACCCCCACAAGACCTTTGAGCTCCCCTTGCAAGCTCTTACTTCCTCCTTGGCTCTCAGAGACTCCAGGAGGTGTGTCTCCACGTCTCTGTATATGTCTGTCACCTGTCTACACCTCCCAGGGCCTCAGATAATTGCAGAACACACCACTGAGGAAAGAATGAAGAGAAAAGTAACAAAAGGGTGGATTCCGAAAACATGCTCCCTAACCCCCACTGTGTGCCAGGCCCTGTCCTAGGTGTTTGGGAGGTAGCAGTGAACAAGAAAGAACAGAAACCCCTGTCCAGTGAAGCTCACAGTTCTAAGGAATGATGTTTCCACTTCCGGGTCTTTGCACTTGGTGTTCCCTCTGCCTGGAGTACTCTTTCTTCAAATATTGGTAGGTCTCAGCCCAAAGTCACCTCCTCAGAGAAGACTTCTCTGAAACATAACAGAAAAAAACAACTCAATTCCTCTCCATGTCTTTCATAGCTTTTATACCACCTGATAGAACATTAGATATTTACATATTTGATAGTATGTTTAGCCCTGGCCTGTGCTCAGTGGTTAGAGCATGGGTTCGATTCCCGGTCAAGGGCATCTATCTCAGGTTGCAGACCCAATCCAGCCCCTAGTCAGGGCACATGTGGGAACAACCAATTGATGTGTCTCCCATGTGGATGTTTCTTTCTATCCTCAGGTGAGGATTTTTAATGGTATATTTATATTTAGTACAATTATTTTAGTAAGTAAATGTATTAGATACTAGCATATTTATGCTGTACATGTATTTTACATATACACTATACAAAATGCATAAATATATGGTATAGTGTATTTTCTTATATTTACATATAGTAGCATATTTATACTTATGTTTGATTAATAATATGTAACTTATATACTAGCAAATATTATGTCACTATATTTCTATATAATCACATACATATTAAATAGCATATATGTTCATATACCTAATATATATATTTGAGTACAAGCAGTCCTCAAATAACATCCTTTTGTTCAATGTTGTTTTGTTATGCCATTGATGAGGGAAAAGAAGTCAATTCTGATCGGGGCCATTATGTGGCGTTCACATGTTCTCCCCATGTCTACATGGGTTTTCTCCAGGACTCCAGTGTCCTCACGCATCCCAAAGATATGCACATTGTTCCAAAGTGAATTAGTGTGGGTGTGTATGTGAGTGCATCCTATAATGGAAGGGCATCCTGTCCAGGGTTCGGTCTTACCTTCCACCCTGAGCTATTGAGATAGGCTCTAACCACCATGACCTTGAACTGGAATAAGTGGGTTAGAAAATAAGTATCTTACTTGTTTTTATTAATCTTTCTTTTATTATTATTATTAATCTTTCTCAAATGTATGCATAGCTTACATTTATTTCAATGTTTAATATTACAAGTGTTTGGGGTCTTTGTTTTAGAAGTTTGATCTTTATTTTCGGGATTGATATTTTTGCTGTAGAAACTTAATTCTTGTTATATCAATTAGTTTATGGTAAAATTGGTGTTGTTCATTAGATGTCATTTCAGTTAAAGTCCCAGTTTCCAAAAACATATTTACAATGTTAAGGGAGGACTTACTATACATCCTCCCTTGTCTCCGTTTCCTCATCTATAAATTGGGGATAATTACAGTAACTTGCTCATCTGGTTGTTATAAGGATTAAAATGAGCTCAAGGAAAGGATTTAGCACTGCTCTGGAACCTACTTGTACAGATTACTTGATCAATTTTCAGGAATTTTGTGAACTGGTTGTTAAACACAGCTGCTATTAAAAACAAAATGATATAAACTTACAATTAAATAAATTATATATTTTTAAAGATGATAAATACTCAAAACTCATCACTTATTTTATTACAGTTCACGATTCTCTATGCTCTTGGGGTTATTTACCCCCTATTTTAACTGTAAGATAAAAATATTACATAATGGTGCACTTCAGTGTTCCATGACAACATATTGGTAACTTGAAATCTAGCAAGATGACAGTTGTGTAAACCATGGAAATTGGCAAATGTTTGAAATCAGGGCTTCCTCCCTCTCTCCCCTCAAATAGTTGGTTGTTAACCATTTACCAGCACACCATTGAGAGCACTTAGAATAGTGCCTGGCACATGGTAAACTGTATAATAAATGCTTCCATTATATTTGCCTTTGCACTGGTGGGGATGTATAGGGGTTTTTTTGTTTTTTGTTTTTTTGTGGGTCGGAGTTAAGAATGTTTGAATTACACAAGGCTAGTGTATAGTTATGCCCTAGGCCTGTAACCTCTTTATTGAAAGGTTTTAAGCCAGTCCTGTCCGTTATTCTTGTGCATCTAGATTAACACACCTTTGAAATATCAGAAGTAATACCCTCCAAAGGGGGTATTAACCATCAAGAGAAGACATAATCTTAACTACCCTGTAAGCCAATCTCTGCCTTGCTTTCTCCAATTTTCCATGTATGCTTTCTCCTTAATTTCAAATGCATAAAGGAAGCTGCAAAACTGTTATCCTCAGGAACATTTGAGATCTTGCTCCCCCAGCATATGTTGTCAGTTTGGCTCAAATAAACTCTTATAAAATCCTCCACAGGTAGAGACGTTTCTTTTGTGAATAGGTATCTATTCTTCCCAATAACTCTGTGAAATCGGTAGTACTTATTTCCCCATTTCACAGGTGGAGAAACTGAAGTTCTAAAATGGGCAGCGTGACCACGTTGAGGAAGTGAAATGCAAAATTGCTGCGGAGCTAGCTAATGCACTTTAACCCACATTCCCTCCTCCTCCGTCTACCTCCCAGCCTAATTTCACTTCGCAGCACTCGTACACTGAATGGGTGCTTTCGTGTTCACTGCATTTTGGGAAATGTAGTCCACGCACCGCCCACTGAGAAGGAAGGAGCGGGGAGAAAATCGATCTTAGCCTTGGGACAAAAGAACAAAGGCAGTTTTACACTTCGCATGCGCGAGTTGAGCAGCTTTGGTCTTGCCCGCCCTTTGCATGCTGGGAACCGCAGTTCTCCCGTCCAGCTACGTAGACACAAGGTGACGGGACACGCGCTGTAAGTTCGGGTCGGTCCGGACCTCCTGGGAGCCTCCGCATTCCACGATGACAGGATTGCCCCGCTGCAGTAGCCCGCAGGCGTGCGCGATTGGCATTCAGAGCAACTAAGAACAGAAACTGAAGCGCTACGATTTCTCACCGGTTTGACTCGGGCTGCTGGCGGACCGGACTCTCGTGTCCCGCTCCTCCCCACTTCGAAAGCTACGGTAGGCCCTGGGGCACGGAGGACAGTTGAGGCACGACTGCACTGTCCCGCCAGCGAGGGAAGGAGAGACGTTCGCCCTCGTCGCTGCAGCTAGTAGTCTGGCCGGCTGACACCCGGAAGGCTGCGGACCCAGGGTTTGTGAGTAGAAGTGGACTACTATCGCGGGGTGGGCTGGGAGAGTCAGGGGTCCAGAGATCAGCGGATCTGCCTTGAGGGGGATCTGAAGGCCCCAGTAGGCACATGGTCTTTGAGTTAATATAGAGGAGGGAACGGTGGTGTGACCAGAGGGCTGTTCATTGAGGAAGGTATGAGTGTACGGAGCTCTGGTGGGGCTATGATGGGGGAAATCAATACGGGCTAATGGTCGACACATTCATGGGGGCCAATGGAGGTGTGTTCATTGATTACTGAGGAGGTGGTAGAGTGAGCAACTAAAAGGTAATGGAAGGCAAATAGGGATGTGATCCCTAAGGCAGCGGTTCTCTGTGGGTCGGGACCCCTTTGGGGATCCAACGACCCTTTCACAGGGGTCGCCTAAGACCATCGGAAAACACATATATAATTACATATTGTTTTTGTGATGAATCACTATGCTTTAATGATGTTCAATTTGTAACAATGAAAATATATCCTGCATATCAGGTATTTACATTACAATTCATAACAGTAGCAACATTACAGTTATGAAGTAGCAACGACAATAATTTTATGGTTGGGGGTCACCACAACATGAGGAACTGTATTAAAGGGTCGCGGCATTGGGAAGGTTGAGGACCACTGCCCTAAGGGATTGATGATTAATGAAGAGTGGTGGGGCATCGTAATTGAAAAGATAATGGTGAGGCTATGCAGGGAATAATAGAGCCCAGTGGGGGTCATGATCAAGGAACTAATGGAAGCAGTGGTCAAGAAGAGGAAATGAGAGACGAACAGGTGTTGTAGTCAAAGGCTTTTAATGGGTGATCATGGCATGATCATTGAGGAATTAATGGTAATTGAGCAAAGAAAGGGTAATAGTAAGGTGTTAGGAGGTGATCATCAAGTAATTATTGGGGGGCGAAATGTGCAGTGAGGGGAGAATGGGAAACTGATCATCCAGGATTAACATGAATGTGTGGTAACGAAGGAATTACAACCTACAAATGGTGTGATCTATGAGAGATCAATTGGAGGGCTGAATTAATGGGGACTGATGAATCATAACAATTGAGAGCTTAATGGGAACTAATAGGCCATGATCCTCCAGGCATCGATGGGTGTTGATAATGATGCAGTAATAAAGGAATTACTGGGGGCCTAATCATTTCAGGGATTAATAAAGAGTTGGGTAGGGAGAGAGATATTAAGGAGGTGAGGAGTACAATGATGTAGTATTAATATAAGGGGGGATTAAAGCAAGGGATTAATGAGGGGCTAACCGGGCTATATTAATCTAGGGGCAATGAGGACATCTGGGGAGACAGTGAGATGTTAATGGGGATAAGGTGGGCAGAGAAGGGTTGATAGTCTCGGGTGTAATATGTGGAGTGTGGGTAACAAGAGTGGAGGTTGACAGGATCAGTAATGATTCATCTATGAGATAAGTTCAGGCTTTGGGGGATCTGTGTGCTGAGTGGTGGAGCCTAGGTTCAGTCTGGAGTTGTTCAGGCTCTGTGAGGTCAGTGAGATCGGTGACTGGGTTCCAGTCTTCTGATCTGCTGAGTGAGCTATCACATGGGTCAGATGAGCCCAGTGTGGTTTTTCACTGACCTACAGACACAGGTGATGGTCCACTCACCCAGTTACTGATACAGGATGGCATCAACTTACTGTTGGCAGGTCCCTGGGCAAACAGTGTGCGAGATGGGACGGACGTCGAAGGACAAGCGGGATGTCTACTACCGCCTGGCCAAGGAAAATGGCTGGCGTGCTCGCAGTGCCTTCAAGCTGCTACAACTCAATGAGGAATTCCAACTCTTCCAAGGTCCCCACCTGGCAGGAGAATCACTGGGGGATGGGGCAGGCACAGGGAACAGACAAATGAACTAGGTTTGCCGAGTGATCTGTGGTGGGTGGGCTAACTTGAAGGGTCTGTGAGGCAGGGGCCAAACAAGAAGGTGTGCAGATACTCAAGAAATCTTGGGCCCCTGGGCAGAAGAGAGATGTGGGAGCTCCCTTGGGGAGAGGGATGAATTTTGCAGGGTCCCGGGTTGGAGCAGTAGGTGCATCTGACACTACACCTTCCTGTGTGTGCTCAGGTGTGACACGGGCAGTTGACCTGTGTGCAGCCCCGGGCAGCTGGAGCCAGGTGCTGAGCCAGAAGATTGGGTGAGTGTGGAGTCCCAGATGGGGGGTTCCTGGAGGGCAGGCTAGGTGGGGGGCGGGCCAGGAGTGAAAACTGGGCTGACATGGGTCGTGTTGTCCACAGGAGTCCACAGGGGTCCGGCCATGTGGTGGCTGTGGACCTTCAAGCTATGGCTCCACTACCAGGTGTGTTACAGATCCAGGGGGACATCACCCAGGTAAGAGCATGGCTGAGGGTGTGGGAGGTGTTTCCTGGGTGAAGATCCTCTCACCTGGGGGCTACAGAAAGTGGAAGAGACAGAGAAACAGACTGAGAGAGACAGAAATAAAGTAACCGAGAGAACCAGAGAGAGTGACAGGGAAGCAGAGAAACAGAGCCAGCAGGCTGTCATCCCAGAGAGATGGCAAAAAATTATGGGACTGGGTCCTCAGAGACAGACTGTGGTCTTAGACAGGCAAAGCATGAGCATTTGTCTGACTCTGGGCCTATGGGCCAGGGCCATGGACAGGTGGGGTCAGCTGGCCACAGCGTGCGGGGACCTTGGGGCTACTCATCCGCCCTCTCTTCCATAGCTGTCCACTGCCAAGGAGATCATCCGGCACTTTGAGGGCTGCCCCGCGGACCTAGTGGTGTGTGACGGGGCTCCCGATGGTAAACAAGGGTTGGGAGACCAGGTGGGGGGGTCCCATGTGTGTCTTTCTGTATTTCCCATTTTGTTGGCTTCTTTCGCCAAGTCAACTCCCTGCCTCTCTCCTCCTCTGTCAGCTGTTTCCTACATCTGGCAACTTCTCCCTACCCTGCTGCCTGCTCTCTGCCTCCATCTTCTCCCTCCTCACACTCTACCACTTCAGTTTTGTCTGTTGTCCACCATTCCCTCCTTCCATATCTTGTCTCTCTTCTCTCTGCAGCTCTCCAATCTACCTTCCTGCCCATTCATTTTTGTCATTCAGTCAATCATCCATTCAACACACACTTACTGAGCATCTATTGTGTGTCGGGCACTGTTCTACATGTTGGGAAAACATTTGTGAATAAAAGTCCACTAATCTCTGACCTCATAGAACTGGTGTTCTAGTGGGAGCAGATAGAAAAGAAACATGATTGAGCTCTGTGGCATATCAAAAGGTGATAGGCACCATGGGGAAATCAATGAAAAGGGGGAGGGGGAGTACCTATTGGAATATTAAATAAAGTGGATAGGGAAGGCCTCACTGAAGTTATGGCAAAGACCTAAAGGTGAGAGAGTGGGCCAGAGGCATGCCTGGAGAAAGAACAATCCAGGCAAAAGGATCAAGCTGTACAGAGGCCCTGAGGTGGGAGGGTGCTTGGTGTGTGTGAACACCAGTGTGGTTGGATCAGAGTGAGGAGAGTGGTAGGAGGTGAGGTCATGAGGTAACAAAAGGACAGATCCTTATGTGGATCCTTAGGGGCCACAGTAAGAACTTTGACTTTTTCACTGAGATGAGAACTCAGAGAAAACCATGAGAGGGTTATGAGCAGTGGAGGGCCATGCCTGACTCTGGGTTGTGACAGGATCCCTCTGGCTGCTGTGAGCAGTGTGAGGGGCGAGGATGTAAGCCAGGGGGCCTGGGAGGAGGAGGCCATTGCAATAGTCCAGGTGAGTGATGACAGCAGTGATGAGAAGAGGGTCAGATCAGGAGATCTTTTGAAAGTAGGGCCGACAGGATTTGCAAATGGCTTGAATATGGGTGTGAGGAGAGAATGGAGCTTGTCAAAGGTAACTAAGGTTTTTGGTCTGAACAACTGGCAGGATCAGATGAGACAAGGGAAGATGGTGAGACGAAGAGGTTTGGGCAGGAAGGGCAAGAGTTTGGTTTTGGACAGCTCAAGTCTGAGATGTCAACTCTGATCTGAGTCTGGAGTGTAAGAATCTGAACTGAAAAAAAAAAGAATCTGAACTGGAGGTAAAAAATGATGATAAAAAAAAAAAGATGATAAAGAGAATTGCCGATAAGGTTGTTTTGAGAATTAAAATGAGCTCCTAGGGGTTAAGAGCTCAGAATGTGCATCTAGTTGAAAGATATTAATTTGCATGCAGAACCTTAGCCATAAGAGAGCCTGGGAAATGTTTTTAGCCTTCTAACCTCTCTGGGACAAGAAGATAGCTAGAACTGGATGCCCCCCGCCCCTAATGCCGTTCCTCTTGCCGCAGTAACTGGCCTCCATGATGTTGATGAGTATATGCAGGCCCAGCTTCTCCTAGCCGTGAGTAACCCTGGCTGCCCTTGCCTCAGTTTGGCCCCCTCCTGGCTATCTCTGCCTCAGCCTTAGCTATCTGTCCTGTCCACAGGCTCTGAACATTGCTACACATGTCTTGAAGCCAGGGGGCTGCTTTGTAGCCAAGGTAAGCCTTGGGAAACCTAGTGGGGGACAGAGATGGGTCCCTGAGGGTCGCCCTCATGCTTCCATCTCTGCCTCTCCACCCTGCAGATCTTCCGAGGCCGGGATGTGACACTGCTCTACAGTCAGCTGCGTGTCTTCTTTTCCAACGTGCTTTGTGCCAAGCCTAGGAGCAGCCGGAACTCCAGCATCGGTCAGTGGGGCGGAAGGGCTGGGCAGTCAATGCCACCTCAGGGACATGTCCTGCTCCGAGGTGGAGATGACAGTCGCCCCTCACTCTACTTTTCACCCACAGAGGCCTTCGCTGTCTGTCAGGGTTATGACCCCCCTGAGGGCTTCCTGCCAGACCTGACCAAACCCCTGCTGGACCACTCTTACGGTGAGAGCCAGAGCCTTGTGCTAGTCCCTGGGGAGACTGCCCCCTTTGGAATTTATGTCTCAGGAGGACTCTCAGCCTCACCCCCTGGTAGAGACTCTGTTCCTAATGGGAATTCTGTCCCTAGAGCAGTGATGGCGAACCTATGACACGCATGTCAGAGGTGACACGCGAACTCATTTTTTTGGTTGATTTTTCTTTGTTAAATGGCATCTAAATATATAAAATAAATATCAAAAATATACATCTTTGTTTTACTATGGTTGCAAATATCAAAAAATTTCTATATGTGACATGGCACCAGAGTTAAGTTAGGGTTTTTCAAAATGCTGACACGCCGAGCTCAAAAGGTTCGCCATCACTGCCCTAGAGACTCAGCCCCACCCTCTGGTGGAAATCCCCCAACACACACCGTATGGATATTATATCCCAGGAGGATCTTCAGCCCAGTCCTCTAGTGATAACTACTCTTGGACCTGGTGAAATTCTGTCCCAGGAAGGTCTGAGCTCTGCCCCAGTTGAGACACCCACCTAAGGAGATTATAGCCTAGGAAGATTCAGTCACATCCCCATGTGGAAACCCTACCCATGTGGGAATTTTTGCCCCATGAGGTTCTTACGCCTGGCTATTTTTTTAGAGAGAGGCAGGGAGAGGGATACAGAGATAAAAACATCGATGAGAGAGAAATATCGATCGGCTGCCTCTTGCTCACCGCCTACTGGGGACTGTGCCTGCAACCCGGGCATGTGCCCTGGCCAGGAATCGAACCATGACTTCCTGGTTCATGGTTGATGCTCAACCACTGAGCCACACCAGCTGGGCTCACCTGGCTCTTTGTGGGAAAGGGCACAGAGCCTACTCATGTAGCAAGCATGATTGAGTGAGACAAGGTTCAGGCTGTATATGATAGAAAGGCAGATAGACATAAAAGTGCAGTGTGAAAAAAAGCAGTGGGGCTGATATTTTAGAGAGGTGATCATGGAGGGCCTCCCTGAGAAAGTGATCTGAACCAAATAAAGGATTTCCGGTGGAAGAGGGTGAGAGTAGCTGGTGGATAAATGGGGAGGCCTCGGTACCCATGCTGCAGCCCAATTCATGACTGATCCCAGGCATCCCAGCCTTGTCCTTGTCCTGTCTTATTTCTCCCTGCTTGTCAGATCCAGATCTCAACCAGTTAGATGGACCCACCCGCATCATTGTGCCATTTGTGGCCTGTGGGGACCTGAGCTCCTATGATTCGGACCGCAGTTACCCACTGGACGTGAGTGCCCAACTGACAGTAGGCAGATGGAGGGGGGGGTGCTCTCCTAGGTTCCCAGATCCTCACCATCTTCCCACTATGTGTCCCTGCAGCTGGAGGATGGCTCAGAGTACAAGTACACGCCACCCACGCAGCCCCCCATCTCGCCGCCATACCAGGAAGCCTGCACGTTGAAGAAGAAGGGGCGGCTGGCCAAGGAGATCCGCTCCCAGGACTGCCCCATCAACACAGTGAACACATTGCCCCAGCCCCTGGCTGCCCCACAGCGCCACACCCTGAGGGCCTCTGAGGTCTGGAAACATGGCCCAGGGCACTGCTGTGCCCTTTCTCTGTGTCCATAGTGACCCTTCCCAGTACTCCTCTTTCTGCCTCCAAATCATGTGGCTTCTGGGGTCAAAATTCTCTTTCCTGCCTCCCAATAGCTGTAAAATTCAATGGGTAAAACCAACTATAATGAATGGAAAAGCTTAGCCAAACATCTGAGACTCTTTTCTTTTTCTTGAGTAGGTGGAAGACAGTGGAATGAATTGTTCAGCTTAACACATCAAGGTAAATCTGCCTTTTTATCTAAGAGTTTGAGTAAAGGACACCTTTAAGAAAAAGATCAGTAAAATTTCACCTTTGATATTTTTACATCAACTGATAAGATTTCATTCAGCAAACCTTTACTAAGCATCTGAAATTGTATGTCAGGAACTGCTTTAAGCATTTTACATATTACATATTGAGGCATTCGGTAAACATTAAACCTGTACTGTGTGCTGGGCATTGTTCTAGGTTTAGAGGTAGAGTGGGGAAAACAGGGAAATACCATGGCCCTGGTAGAGATTCTAGATTGGGGAAGAGGTAATAAATAAAATGGTCTGAATACAGGAGTTGCCCTCTACACACACACACACACATAAATACACACTTATAGCTTGCATTTCACTATGTATTTATATAGCCTGCATTGTAATATAATGTGTTTTATATAGACATATCTATAATAATAAAAGCGTAATATGCTAATTAGACCGGACGTCCTTCCAGACGATCTTCTGGACGAAGCCGGGCTGCGAGGGAAGTCCAAGTCCTGGGTGCCTGCCGGCAGCCAGAGGGAAGCCTGGGTCCCGGTGCCGTAGGGAAGCCCGGGACCCAGATGCCAGAGGGAAGCCGGTGCCAGCAGCCGGGAGAAAGAAGGCTTACTCTTTTTTTAAAAAATATATATTTTATTGATTTTTTACAGAGAGAAAGGAGAGGGATAGAGAGTTTGAAACATCGATGAGAGAGAAACAT
>NW_005359798.1:42511-42823 GCF_000412655.1 Myotis brandtii
GGAGAGCCTGGGTCCCGGGTGCCGGAGGGAAGCCGGTGCCGGCAGCTGGGGGAAGGAAGGCTTACCCTTGCACGAATTTCATGCTTCGGGCCTCTAGTATTTTATATATAATGTGTAAAAGTAATATTGGCCCGGTCGATGTTGCTCAGTGGTTGAACATTGGTCCCTGAACCAGGAGGTCACAATTAGATTTCCAGTCAGGGCACATGCCCAGATTTTGGGCTAGATCCCCAGTAGGGGGCATGCAGGAGGCAGCCGATCAATGAGTCTCTCCCATCATTGATGTTTCTCTCTCCCTCTCTCTTCCTCTCT
>NW_005359798.1:42839-43875 GCF_000412655.1 Myotis brandtii
TATATATATATTTAAATTATGGATATGAAAAAAGTTAAAATAAATCAGGGTAAATAGAATCAGGAATTCTGGGGGTGGCAGTGTGCACTTTCTAAAAGTGTTGGCATGGAAGGCCTCACTGAGGTAACGTTTGAGCGGAGACCTGAAGGAGATGAGGGATGGGATCCATGTATCTATCTAGGGAGAGCATTCCAGGGAGAGGAAATAGCAAATGCAATGGCCCTGAGGCAGAACTGTGCCTGGTGTGCAAGGGAGCAGTGAGGGGCCAGTTTACCTGTAACAAAGTGGGTCAAACCTGTCAGTGCCAGAGTTTCTCATCCTGAGGCCCTCAAGTTCAGGGACATCCCTTTCTGACAATGGCTTATAAATAAGTACTAAAATTTCCTAGCTGGCACTATTTGTAGTACCCCCGGACTAGAAACAGTGCAAACATCCATCAACTGAAGAATGGGTTGTTAGCCCGGCTGGGTGTGGCTCAGCAATTGAGCATCAACCCAGGAACCAAAAGGTCACTGGTTTGATTCCCACTCAAGGCATATGCCCGAGTTGCAGGCTCCATCCCCAGTAGGGGCCATGCAGAAGGCAGCCAATCAATGATTCTCTCTCATCACTGATATTTCTCTCTCTCTCTCTGAAATCAATTAAAATAAAAAGAATGGTTTATTAAATCATGGTTTATTCACGGCAGAGCATTATCGGTAATGAGAATGAACATCCTACAATTATATGAAATAAGACCCTACTATTACTCATTAAACGGAACATATATATGTTTTATGCATTTTTCTGTATGTCACTGTTCATAATAAAAGTAGGGAGTAGCCCTAGCTGGTTTGGCTCAGTGGATAGAGCGTCAGCCTGCAGACTGAGGGGTCCCAGGTTCGATTCCCATCAAGGGCACATGCCTGGGTTGTGGGCCAGTAGGGGGCGTGCAAGAGGCAGCCAATCAATGATTCTCTCTCATTGATGTTTCTGTCTCTCCCTCTCCCTTCCTCTCTGAAATCAATAAAAACATATTTTAAAAAATAAAATAATA
>NW_005359798.1:43977-48360 GCF_000412655.1 Myotis brandtii
GGGAGGAAACTTCACAAAAAATGTTAGTAGCCAGGTAAACAATGATTAAGTAGAAGAAAGTGGGGAAATGCATTTTTTGTTTAAAACTTTTTCTTTAACCTTTTAATAGCTGGCAGTCTGTGACAACTTGGAAGCTGTTTGCTGTCAGGAGAACCAGAACTTGTGTTCGTGAACTTGTTTTTCAAATATCTCGTCACTGGGTCCTGAACACAAGCTTCGAGTGGGAACCTGCAATGACCACCATGAACACAACCAGGAAAGAAACATCATGGAAAGTTCGTTTGAACCACAGAAGGGGTTCTTGACTGAAATCTTGCGTCTTCTCTGAATCTTCCCAGCGGTATCAATGAATATGATGGAGGAAAATAGTACATCTTTATTTTCACTAATATAACTAAAATTTAGCTTTATTCCCAAATATGAATTTCTAGCAGTAAATCATGGTTATAAAAGCAGTGCCTGCAACTTTCCTGACAAACCAAATCAAATCAGTTCATTTTTATAGTAGGGTTTACGGGCATCATGAAATATTGTTCACGTTCGTCACTAATTGGAATCATGGGATATCTTATAATTTGATTTACTAATAAAAATGCCATATATTATTACATCCCAATGTTGTTTGATTTTAATATAGACGGCAGCCCTGGCCGGTGTGGTACAGTGATTAGCATTGACCCGAGCACCACAGGGGCATATGTCTGAGTTGTAGGTTCACTCCCCACCCCCAGTTGGGGTGCGTGTGGGAGGCAGCCAGTTGATGTTTCTCTCTTACATTGATGTCTCTCCCACTCTGAAAAGCAATGGAAAAAATATCCTTAGGTGAGGATAAAAAAAATTAATATGGATGGTCATAATTTTTCCAGTTTCATTGAGATATAATTGACATATGAATTTAAAGTGTGCAACATAATGATTTGAAATGTATGCATATTGTGAAATGTTCGCCACATAGTTTATTGTGAAATGTCACCTCACATAGTTAATTTTTTTTTCCCTCTGATGGGTATTTTTAAGATCTCTCTTGGCAACTTTCAAATGCACAATACCATATTATTTTTTTAATTTTTTTTTATTTCAAAGGAAGGGAGACGGCTAGAGAGATAGAAACATCAATGATGAGAGAGAATCATGGATTGGCTGCCTCCTGCACACCCCCACACTGGGGATCAAGCCAACAACCCAGGCAAGTGCCCTGACCAGGAATTGAACCGTGACCTCCTGGTTCATGGGCCAACGCTCAACCTCTGAGCCACACTGGCTGGGCCACAATACCATATTATTAACTATAGTCACCATGCTATACATTACATCCACATGACTTATTTATAACTGGAAGTTTGTACCTTTTAACCATTCACCCATGTCTCTTACCCTACCCCCACCTCTGGCAATCACCAATCTGGTCTCTGTTTCTCTGAGTTCATTTTTTAAATATATTTTATTGATTTTTACAGAGAGGAAGAGAGAGGGATAGAGAGTTAGAAACATCGATGAGAGAGAAACATTGATCAGCTTCCTCCTACACACTCCCTACTGGGGATGTGCCCGCAACCAAGGTACATGCCCTTGACCGGAATTGAACCTGGGACCCTTGAGTCTGCAGGCTGACGCTCTATCCACTGAGCCAAACCAGTTAGGGCTGAGTTCATTTTTTAAAGATTCCACATATAAATGAAATCACCTGGTTTTGGTCTTTGTCTGACTTAGCTGCCTAATCCTAACCCTCAAGGTCCATCCATATTGTCGCAATGGCAGGATTTCATTTTTTATGGCTGTACGTTCTAGCAATCAGTTCTTAGGAGTGAAATTGGCATACATGCAGCTTTAATATCTTTGTATGCATACACTACATTTTCTGTATTAATCCATCCATCAACAGACACATAGGTTGTTTCCATATCTTGTCTGTTTTGAATAATGCTGCTGTGAACATAGAGGTGCAGATATCTCTTTGAGATAGTGTTTTCATCTCCTTTAGATAAATACAAGAAGTGGGATTCCTGGATCATATGGTAGTTCTATTTAACTTTTTGAGGAACCCCTGTACTATTCAATTGGTTTCATAGCAATCTTTTGTATCTGAGTGTGTTTTTGCATGTGCATGCTGTTTGTGTGTGTGTGTGTGTGTGTGTGTGTGTGTGTGTGTGTGAATTCTCACCCGAGAATATTTTTTCCATTGGTTTTTAGAGAGAGTGGAAGGAAGAGAGGGAGGGGGAGAGAGGGAGAGAGACACATTGATTCGTTGCTTCCTGCACATGCCTCAACCAAGACCAGGAATCAAACCTGCAACCCATTGGTGAGCGGGTGGACACTCTAACCATTGATCACACTGGCCAGGGCTGCATGTGTATGCTTTTTAAAATATTCTTTTAATAGGTCCACAGATCAGACCTGTAGAGTATTATGCTAAGCAAAATAAGCCAGTGAGAGAAAGATAGTATCACATGATCTCACTCATATGTGGAATCTAATGAACAAAATAAACATGAACAAAATAGATCCAGAGACATGGAAGCATGGAACAGAATGTGGAATCTCAGAGGGAAGGCAGGGGAGGGTGGGTAGGTAGGAAGAGATCAACCAAAGACCTTGTATGCATATATGCATAACCCATGGACACAGACAATAGGGTGGTGAAGGCCTGGGGCAAGAAGGGGGGCTAGAAGGGGTCAATGGGGGGAAAAGGGAACATATGTAGTACTTTCAACAATAGAGATTTAATTTTTTTTAAAAAGAGGTCCACAGATTTAATTAGATGTCAAAGGCTTCCACAGAACAATTTTTATGTTATATCTCTTCTCTTAAGGAAATGTCAGATAGCCTGTCTTGACTGCAGTCTTCAATTTCTATAGTTTAGCAAACAGGAGCTGACAAACTCATCAGCTACCCAGACAGAACTGGTTTCTGCAGCTCACTTCCATATCTTTTTTTTAAATATAGTTCATTGATTTCAGAGAGGAAGGGAAAGGGAGAGAGAATAGAAACATCAATGATGAGCCCTGGCTGGTCTTGCTCAGTGGATAGAGTTTCTGATTGTGGACTGAAGGGTCCCTGGTTCGATTCTGGTCAAGGGCACATGCCCGGTTGCGGGCTCAACCCCCAGTAGGGAGCATGCAGGAGGCAACCGATCAATGATTCTCTCTCATCATTGATGTTTCTATCTCTCTCCAGCCGGGGTCCAGCCCCAGCGGTCCAGGGGTTCCCAAAGGTGTGGATGGAGTCGGCGAAGAATGAAGGACATGGAGACAGCGTTCAGATGATCAGCATAGCCAGGTTCTCTCTTTATTCTAGGTGTCTCCTTGGATCTTCCCTGTGCCTGGCTGAGGCCACAGAGAGAGATCCAGAGGCAAGCTGAGCCTTTATTTTATAGTCAGATGTAAACAAGGTAGTGGTTACCATAGTTACACTGTTCTTGTGAATTTCACTTGTTTTGGCCACTTCCTGCACCTCCCTCAGCCCCTTAGCTTCCCAGATAAGATCTAGGGAGCATTATAAGGTCAAGCCTAATTATGCTAAGAGGACTGTGCCCTCTAAGCTGGGACTTGTTTGTGACCTTGCCAACAGGTCAGTCCGAGGCTTAACCCTATAGCTGCTCCCCACACTCTCCCTCTCCCTTCCTCTCTGAAATCAATAAAAATATATTTAAGAAAGAAAAAAAGAAAGAAAGATCATTGATGAGAGAGAATCATTGATCAACTGCCTCCTGCATGCCCCCTACTGGGTACTGAGCCCACAACTCGGGCATGTGCCCTGACCAGGAATTGAACCGTAACCTCCTAGTTCATAGATCAACACTCAGTCACTGAGGCACGCCAGCCCAGGCTCACTTCCATATCTTTTGAAACTCACCTTCTGCCCAGCCAGTGTAGCTCAGCAGTTGAGCATCCACCCAGGAACCAAGAGGCCACCAGTTCGATTCCTGGTCAAGGCACATGCCGGAGTTGTGGGAGGGAGCTGATCAATGATTCTCTCTCATTGATGTTTCTCTCTATCCCTCTCCCTTCCTTTCTCTCTAAAAAAATCAATAAAAACATTTTTTTAAAGAAATTCACCTTCTTTGTCCACACCACAGTCCAGTGACCTCAGGATTCCCTACATCCCAGTCTGTGACCCTAATTGTTTCTGCACCTGACTGTGTGACCCTAGGAGTGTCCATACCAAGTCTCTGTAACCCTTGGGTTGGGGGACACACCACAGAGTGTTAACCTGAAAGGACAGAATGGGGCTGATAACCGTGTTCCTAACTCCTCTTCAAGCAAAAGCCATAGAATGTATCAGTTGCTCAGCCAGCCCTTATCTCAGCCAATAGGAACGCAAGGAAACTAGCCCAAGGCCAAAAGTATGCTAGCCACCTCCTGTCTTTGTGTAACCAGACCCTAG
>NW_005359798.1:53460-53723 GCF_000412655.1 Myotis brandtii
TAGGGTGAACCCCAAGAGTAGAGGGTGTCTGGCTGCCAAGAGGGCAGGTGCCCAACTGAGCAAAGAAGAATACCCATCAGGTTTTGGTCTCTATTAGGAGACAGCTAACAGTTGGCAGCCTGTACTGTCAGGGTGGTACAAACCTCGGCTGTAGAGAGCTGGGAAAAGCCTATTTGGAATGAAAGGTCTGAGGCATGGTTGTGCATTTTTAAAGGACATAAAAAGAAGGTTTAAAGGCTAATCTGAAAGTATAAAATTTAAAA
>NW_005359798.1:55484-59737 GCF_000412655.1 Myotis brandtii
GGCAGCTGATCGATGTTTGTCTCTCATCGTTGTTTCTAACTCTCTATCCCTCTCCCTTCCTCTCTGTAAAAAAATCAATAAAATATATATATTTTTAAAAAAGGCTCTGTGACCATGGGAGTATCCATGCCCATGACTATAAGAATCCAGCAGTGTCAACACTACAGTCTATGACAGTGATGGCGAACCTATGACACGCGTGTCAGAGGTGACACACGAACTCATTTTTTTCGTTGATTTTTCTTTGTTAAATGGCATTTAAATATATAAAATAAATATCAAAAATATGTCTTTGTTTTACTATGGTTGCAAATATAAAAAAATTTCTCTATGTGACACGGCACCAGAGTTAAGTTAGGGTTTTTCAAAATGCTGACACGCCAAGCTCAAAAGGTTCGCCATCACTGCTCTATGAGGTCCCAGGAGTGTGCACACTCCCGTCTCTGTCACCTCAGGAGTGTTCACATCTCAATTTCCAGGAACATAAACACAGCCTTCTCGACCTCGAGAGTGTACTCACCTCAGGCTGTATGTCCCTAGTTGTTCTGCCCCCATCTGTGTAACATCCAAAGTATACACATGCAAGTAGCTGTGACAGGAGCAATGTCTAATCTCCATTCTGTGTGACCCAGTGGTGTCTTCACTCCCGTGTGTGTGTGGTCCAGGAGGGACCAGTCTGGCCCAGGCCATCTCTGACCTCAGGAGCACCCCTCTCCGTCGGCCCAGCCCTGACTGTGACTCAGGAGTGTCCACACCCCTCTGTGGGACTTCAGAACTTCCCATACCAGAGTCAGTTTGCCCACAGAGGTACATATGACCTCAGACCATATGTCCTCAGTGGAGTGCTTTCGTCTGAGTGGCTCCTGGAGTGTTTCCACCCCAGTCTGTGGTGACAGGAATGACTACTTTCCATTGTGTGTGGCCCCAGGTTGTCCATAACCTAGTCTGTGTCACCCTAAAAGTATACATGCCCCAGTCAGTTTGACCACAGGTTTGTCAATTCTTCAAACTGTGTAACAACAATGGGTGTCCATTCCCCAGTCTTTGTAACCTAAGGGGTACCACACCCTAGTCATTCTCAACCCACAGGGGTGTCTACAACATAGTCTCTCCTCCTCCTCCTCCTCCTCCTCCTCCTCCTCCTCTCGGAGTTTCCTGAGGGCAGGGCCATTTCTCTCCAAACCAGACAGAAGAGCCCCACCCTCCACCCTGAGTGTAGGTTCCAAGTCCCCTTTGATCTCAGAAACAAGCAGGACAAACGGTGTTCACATCCTGGGGCCAAGTGGTTGATTTGTGACTATATAAACATATCCTCAGATGAAGAAAAAAAATAAGTACTTTGAAGTGAGAGAACTGTTCTATGTCCTATTTTTGGTGGCAGTTAACCAACTATTTTTGTTTGTCAAGCCTCAGAGAACTGTATGCTACAAAGGGAAAAGTTTACTCTATGTAAAATATACCTCAATAAACATGACCTTTTTTAAGTGCAATACTTTGCAAGCAATAAAGAATTCTATGTGTACAAGAGGGTTGTGATCGTGCCTGTTGTGATTTCTCCTCTCTGTGTGGTGTCTGCACAGACATGTCTCAGGAATGCACCTAAGGAAAAGGAGACGCCTTGAGCGTCCTGAAGTTCTTTAGGGTGGGGGTTTGTTACCCTGGCTGGTGTTGCTCAGTGGTTGGAGTGTTGGCCTGTGCACAGAAAGGTCTCAGGTTGCAGGTTCGATCCCCCGCCCTGGTCAGCGGGTACAGGAGACAACCAATTGATGTGTCCCTCTCACATCAGTGTTTCTCTCTTTCCCCCTACTCCTCCTTTCTTTCCACTCTCTCTGAAAATCAATGGAGGGAGTGTCCTCAGGTGAGGATTTTTTTTAAAAAGGTAGTGCTTTGTTTGTTGACTGTTAGGACCTGAACTGTGTCCTCTCAAAACTCATATGTTAGGCCCTGACTAACCCCCAATGTGGCTGCATTTGGAGATAGGCTTTTAAGGAAGTAATAAAGGTTAAGTGATGTCATAAGAGTATCTATCCCCCTAATCTGATAGGACGAGTGGCATTATAAGAAGAGGAAGAGACACCAGTGTGCTCTTTCCTCACACACATGCACAGAGGAAAGGCCATGTGAAGACAGTAGAAAGGTGGCCATCTACAATCCTGGAAGAGAGTCCTCACCAGAAACCAACCCTGCTGGCATGTTGATCTTGGACTTCTAGCCTCCAGGTCAATGAGGAAATAAATGTTTGTTGTTTAAGCCACTCAGTCTGTGGTATTTTGTTATGGCAGCCTGAGCAGACTAACACATTGCCTCTCAGTTTCAGATCTGACTCCAAGATATCTCAGCCGTGTGTGAGGGAAGCAGGCATTCAAGTGAAAGAAGGGAAAATTCGGCACATCTTCTTTATCTAGTTGAAGGGGAAGATGTGAGGGAACAGGTGCACACATGGCTGAGCCTGGGTATCGGTACACATGTACTCTTGAGAGCCTGTGCCTAGGCATGTGTGTGGCATGGGTGCAGGTATTTCTATAGGTATTTTCATGTCCCCTGGGGGGCTCATGAAAGCACACATGTGTGTGCATGAATGCACAAGCATCCAGTAGTCTGGACCATGGTGTCTTTGCACAGGGATCTCTGGGCAGCCATGAATGTGTGTGCAGAGTGCAGGTGTATCTGTGGGTTCAGGCCTGGGCATCTGTGTACATATACCTCTAGGTGCTCATAAATGTGTGTGTGCACACAAGTGCATATTTGTCCACGGGCCTGGGTCTGGGTGCTTGTGCACATGGAACCCGTATGAATGTTTATGTGTGGACGGGTACAAGTGTGCGCATAGACTTGGGCCTCCGTATCTATGCATGTGTAACTCTGGGTGCCCATGCATGTGTGTGTGCATGGTTTCAGGTGTGGCCATGGGCTTGGGTCAGGGCATGGGTGAACGTGTATCCCCAGGAGCCCATGCATGGGTATGGTCATGTGTTCAGATGTGCCTATCTGTGGGCTTGGATCTTGGTGTCTGTGCCCGTGTCTCCTTGGGGGCTTACATATGGCATCTGTGCATGCCTGTGTGGCTGTGGGGTGGGGGATGGGTGTGTATCTTCACTTCCACCTACACCTGGCCAGGACAGTAAGGAAAACCAAGAAATGCACTTCCTCTAAGAATCCAGCTTTCCACAGGGCCAGAGGAGTGGAAGTCAGGACCACTTTCCTTTTCTCAAACCTTGATACTTGGGACAAAACTGGAGCTTGGGAAACGCCCCTTTCTTCATTCAACACTGTGCTCCTGACTTGAGCACTGCACTGGGCTCTGTTGCAACCCAGAGACAATGTGGCCAGACTCCAGGAGCGATGAGCAATGCTTGTAAGTCACCATGATATGACACAGAGGTGCCAGGAAACTGCTCAGAGCAGGGAGAAGAGCCTCCGGTAAGGCTCCCTGGGGGGCAGGGGCGGAGGGAGGGGAGCCCATAGCAATGGGATGGGGAGCATGGACACGCAGGTATGGGAGTAGGGAGACAGAAGTCAAGGCAAGGAAAACTCAGAAGGCAAAGGCCTGGAGGTGGGACAGCAGTTTGTTGGGTCAGGAAGCTGCTTGTGGCTCTCTTATCACTTTTGTAGGAGACCAAGTGTCCAGGCCTGAAAGAGTCCCAGAGATGAATGGGGGTTGGTGGCAGGGGAATTGTCTCTCTGTCCCTGGAACAGGTAGCCTACACTTAAGAAGATTCCATGGGCCACAGAGGCCTAGGGTAAGCCACCTGCCCTTTCTAGGCCTCACTACTCTTCTTTTTCTTTGACTTTTTTTGTTGTTGGTAATCATCACCTGAGGACATTTTCCATTGATTTTTTAGAGAAAGTGAAAGGGAGGGGGAGAGACAGAGATAAACATCAATGTGAGAGAGACACATCGATTGGCTGCCTCCCACACACGCCCAGGGCCAGGGATCAAGCCCTCAACCAAGGTACATGCCCTTGACCAGAATCAAACCCACGACTCCAGTCTGCAGGCTGATGCTCTATCCAAGGCTAGGCCTCAGTACTCTTTATTGCCAAATAGCTCGCCTGTCTGCAGCCCAGGCCCAGGTAAGCATTTAACCTAAATGAGTAGCTCACAGACCTAAACAGTTTGGCTCGGATAGAGCGTGGGCCTGTGGACTGAAAGGTCCCAGGTTCAATTCCGGTCAAGGGCATGTACCTTGGTTGCGGGCACATCCCCAGTAGGGGGTGTGCAGGAGGCAGCTGATTGATGTTTCTCTCTCATC
>NW_005359798.1:59789-69602 GCF_000412655.1 Myotis brandtii
AGAATAGCTCACAAGTAGTGAGCAGACAGGTGGCTACTCCCCAAGATTGGGTCCCCTCCTGCTCCTCTGCCACCTCTGAGTCCTCACACCCTGCCTCCCAGGGCAACGCTTAGAAATGGGCTGGGGGAGCCATGCCCACTGGCCCATCAGCAGCAGGTAGGCCAGACCTGGTGGAGGCACAACCCTGGACTAGGAGGGGCCACCTCCACCACTAGCCCCAGTCCCCCACCAACCCACTGGGGTGCCGCAGGGGAGACACAAGCTCTGCTTGAACAAGGGGTGACTGCTGCTCCTGAATTCCAAGTCTGACGCAGAGGTAGAGCAGGTTTGGAGAGGGCAGAGGGGTCTCTCCTTCCAGTCTCAGCACCCCAGCCCTGCCTAGCTTCCACCCCAAAATCCCCTCAGGTGCAGTGTCAGGACCTATCTGTGCCCCCATCTCAACCCCAAACCTATGACTTTCTTTTCGATCCCCCCCCCCCCCCCCGGGGGGGCCCCCTGCTGTGGCCACAGACCTGCCAGTGGCCACAGAACAGACACACTCTTCAGGGCGACTCCCATCGGGAAGTCCCAGGCTCTGCTCTGTCTCCTGCTCCCTCAGGCTCCTCCCCAGCCCTCGGCTGCAGAGGCACTGCGGGGTGCTGGCTGTGTGCAGGGGTGGTGAGGGCAGTGAAAAAAACCTTTTGCTTTTTTTTCCCCCCCCCCCCCCCGCTCGGGGGGGCGGCCCACTGCCTGTGAATGTCTGGCAGCAGCAGGCCACTGTGCACAGTTGCGCAGGCTGTGCCCTGACAAAGAATGCCTGGCCCAGGAGGAGAGCAGGGACAGAAATGCAGCCTGGGCCCCTCTTGCATCCCTGTGTTCTGACTTAGGGCTGCATCCATCAAAAGGAAGGGGCCTCTTTTTCTAAAGTTCACCAAAGCATGTGAGCAAGCTAGTGGCGCCCCTCAGCGTCCAGGTCTTTAAAGGCAAAGAAGTCAGGAGATGAGTCACAAAGTGGTCACAGTCTGAGGGCTGGGCACGCCTCAGCCCAGGGTGCCTCTGAGCCGGAAAAGTCTCAGCCATTGTCTAGACCAGTCCTATGCGTTGTCGGGAAAGACTCTGAAAGGCTTTTAATGGACAGAACTAGCCCCAGGTGTCCCTTCAAAGGAATGCTGATGTATAGCCGGCCCAGCTCATCTGTCTCTGGGCCTGTACAGACAAGAGTTAACATGTGCAGGGCTGACAATTCCCACTCGTAAACATGCAAATGCATTTGGTCCTGCCGAGATACATTTTATTCTGCCCTGTAGAAAAGATGATTATAAAGATTCTAGTGCATCTATTGGCAAATTCATTTCAGTATCATGGTAGCCTATACATGTATCTGTTCTGCAGATTTTCCTTCAAGAATTGGTAACATCTTACCAGTTCTTTCATTAATAAAAGATCTTTGATGCATGTTCGTTTTATATTTGTATGAGCCGTGATATTATCATTTTGGAAGTTATCCTTTAACTGCCTCTACCAGCTCATAGCATAGCTGAGGTCACTGAGAGGGAGGAGACTTGCTTCAAGTGACTCTCAGGGGCTGGGACTGGGAGACAGAGCTTAATCCAGACCATTCTGGGCTCTGCCCTGCTCCTGGAAGGAGGGGGCTGTGCTTTGCACAGGATGTGGACTGGGGAGCTGTGACACATCCCCACTCTGAGGATGTGGAATGACCCCTTTGGCCTCCCACATTGGTTCCCACCCTTTGTTCTGTGCCTTAATTCAGATCCAAGACACAGTCAGCTCCCCACCTCCAGGGGTAGTTTGGGTGGGTTTATTTAGGACCTGCAGGTGCTGAAATGCCCCATTGCCATCCTGGACGCTGTGCTGGTGACACCTGTGGGAAGGGCTTTATTCTTGGGTGGGTTGTTTCAACTGCTGGGCCTCCTCAGTTTCCTTATCAATAAAATGCATGTAATATGGTTCCTGCCTGACAGTGGTGTGGAGAAGATTAAATGAGATGGTGGATGTAAAGCGCTTTACATAGCTCAGTATACAGTAAGCTCTCGCTAGATACCAGCCGTCAGTCATTAGGTCTGTTCACTTTGCAGAATTTCCAGTGGCAGACATCTGGGAAAGGGTGCTTGGGACTCCTTCCAGATGCTGGCCCAGGAGGAGCCAATCGCTTCATCCTTGGCTAAGACACTCAGCAATTGCTTCCTGGATGATGGACCAGGGGGTCAGGTCCCTGGCCAGTGAGGTGATGCCTGGCCTGCTCTCTCTGGCACTCCCATGCTCCCACCCAGGGGATCCTGGGACCTGGAGGGCAAAGGGGGAGGAGCATAAGGAAAAGTGAATTCCTTACAGGTAACTCTGTGGTGCCCTGGGGGTGGGAGTCATTTCTAAGGGCCTTGGTTTCTCCATCTGCACTTTAGAGCTGGGAATTGCTGAGGACCTTTGCAGCCACCTTTTAGGGAAAAAGAGATGGTCTCCAAGAACATACCAGCTGGAAGCTGAAGCTCTCCCAAGACAGGCCCTGCTTCTGGAGACAAACCAAAGAAGACAAGTAGGGGAAAGGCACTCCCCTCCAAACCACCAGAAGTCACCTAAATAGGTTGAAAGGCAGAGTTGGCCAGGAGCCCGTGTTTCCAAGTTTCTTGGCTGGTGAGGAAGAGAGTTTGGTCCAGGCCTGCCTGAGAAACTTGTAGGTACCAGAGTGGTGGATTCAAGGCCTGAGGGGTCCCTTCCAGCCCTTGGAACTGACTCCTGGCTGTGGCATTTCTCTGATCTCAGAGGACCAACATTTAAAATGAGCAAATTAAATAAACAAATAAATAAATAAATAAAATGAGCAAATCACTCCACCGGGGCATGCGAAGGTGGGAAGGTGGATGTATTCTCCAGGGATTTGGGGGTTGTAAGTGACAGAAGCACAGATTAAACCAGCTGAAGAAAAAGAGACTTAGGTAACTGAAGAGACCAATGCAAAGTGAGCATGGGGTATGCACCCCAAATCTAAGAACTCTACCTCTCACTGGAAGTAGGTTCTACTTTTTGACAGCTTCACCCTCAGCAGGCTCTTCTCATGTGATGGCCACCCATCATGTTGGGCCACCTCACCTTCACCTGAACAGCTAGGAGCCCCAAAGTACAGAAACACCTCTTTCCCTGTAGTGCCAACTTTATAGGTCATGTGGTCTGGCTTGGGTCACATACCCACTCCTGGCTCTGTGGACACGATGAGAGATTGCTCTGATAGACTATGCTAGTCAAGGGTCCACTCCTAGAGCTTTGGAAAGGGCTGGGGGGGGAGTTAGTCCCATAGGAACTACATGTGGGGTGAGGTATGTCACCAAAAGAAAATGGAGGGTGGTGTTTAATAGAAGAGGCAGGGGTACTGAGTTGACAAAAGGAATACCTGCCTACTACAGTAGGCCACCACTGCATCCTTAAATGTAATCACTGGCAGCCTTGGTCCCTCTCTGCCCAGCATTTGGACAACCTCAGGTTTATGCAGTAAAGTTACCTCATCTCTCTCAGCCACCAGAAATTCTGACTCCTGTGACAGATTATTAATCCAGTGATGGCGAACCTTTTGAGCTCGGCGTGTCAGCATTTTGAAAAACCCTAACTTAACTCTGGTGCCGTGTCACATATAGAAATTTTTTGATATTTGCAACCATAGTAAAACAAAGACATATTTTTGATATTTATTTTATATATTTAGATGCCATTTAACAAAGAAAAATCAACCAAACAAAATGAGTTCGCGTGTCACCTCTGAGAAAAGAACCGTGAGGTCTCTCCAGGGAGTCTTCCAAGTACGCAGTGGACCTAACAGCACAAAGGCAGCCCAGGAGGAAAGAAAAAGCTCCTTCCCATCTTAGGTCTCCATTCAAGGCAGATGGCCCTCCCAGGCATGTCAGAGCTCTAGGCTCTTCTGCTCCCTTCCTCTGAGGGACCTATCTGTCCAGCTGTCAGCCTGTCACTACAGCTCTGCTCCAAAGCTGTCGTGTAGGTGTGTATTCATCAAGCACTGGTTCCTAACATTGAAAAAGGATCTTTCTAAAGAAGGAGGTTTATTCCTCTGGACGATTACAGATAAGTTCTGCGTGGTAGGGTCAGATGGTCATCTGTGTGGCTTGAACAGTGCTCCTGTTCTGTCTGTATTCAGATGTGATTATGGAGTGGTCTTGCTTTTATCTCAATCTATCCCAGTCGCAGAGTGGCCTTGTCTGAAGCTGATGGTCTATATACAATTGTTCATGTTCAACAGAACGACACCAAGGTCTAGCTGTGAGTGGGTGGCCAGGTCCTGGATGTGGGGGCTGCTTTTCTCTTTCTCAGTATTCCTAACGAGAGAGCTTGGATCAGATTTTCTGGGAAGCCTGGGATCCCACAAAGAAACAAAGGCTTACTCTCTAAAATCGCCTGTAGTCCAGACAGACAAGGTTTGAATCACAGATACCGGTCCTCCTGTGGCTTATTATATGTGACATCAGTTGCTGCCTCCATGAAATGGGCATTTCTGATGGCAGAATTAGGTTGTTGGGGGGAGGGTGTAACCACCGACAGAGGTTCCAACAATGTTGGTGAAATTTAATCACTCTGTAAAAACCAGTGTTTTAAAAGTTAAATCCCTCAATCTTAAAACCAACATGGACTATTAAATGGCAGCAAGAAAGACTGTTTGGTTTTTCTTATGAATAGCAGCTTTTCTTCTTTGTGCTTTTTTAAATGTCCTTTTTATAACCCCAATGGAAGGGAATTTGTCATCTAACAAAAATGAATATGTGTTTCTCTTTTGTCCCAGCAATCCCGCTTCTGGCAATTTGCCCTAAAGATAAACTTCCAACAATGTGAAAATACATATGCACAAGTTTATTCATTGTAGCTTGGCTGATAATTGGGGGGTGGGGTGGGGGGAAGGCAACAATGTCAGTTCCTAGGCGTAGGCAGTGGTTGAATAAACTGTGATACATTCACACAATGGAATCCTACACAGCAATGGAAGAAAACTATGAAGTGATGAGGACTGGTTTCCAGGACATACAGTTAAGTGAAAAAAAAAAAAAGCAAAATGCACAATAGTATCTATAGTATACAAACCTTGATGTAGAAACCAAGATGATATAAGTGCCCTGGCCAGTGTTGATCAGTGGTTAGAACATTAGCCTGTGCACCAAAGGGTCACAGGTTAGATTCCTAGTCAAGGGCACTTACTTGGGTTGCAGGTTCGATCCCTGGTCCCAGTCAGGGTAGTTCAGGAGGCAACCAGTTGATATGTCTCACATTGATGTTTCTCTCTTCCCCCTTCCTTCCAGTCCCTCTAAAAAAATCAATGGAAAAAATATCCTCGGTGAGGATTAACAAGAAAACACGTATATTTGCTTATCTTTACAAAAAGAAACAAAGGAAGGATAAACCAGCAACTATTGAGACTGGTTGCCTAGAGGCACTGGGTGGGAGCAGCAGACTAGAAGGAACGGACAAAGTGATACTTCTGTGTTTACTTATCGGAAGAGTTCTGACTTTTGAAACCATGTTCATGTTTCACATACTAAAAAAATAAATAAAAATAACAAGGATGGGGGGGAATCTTAAAACAGAATAAATCAGAAACAAAAGAACCTTAATTGCATTTTAAAATATATTTTTTATTGATTTTTTACAGAAAGGAAGGGAGAGGGAGAGAGAGTTAGAAACATCGATGAGAGAGAAACATCAATCAGCTGTCTCCTGCACACACCCTACTGGGGATGTGCCTGCAACCAAGGTACATGCCCTTGACCGGAATCGAACCTGGGACCCTTCAGTCCGCACACTGACGCTCTATCCACTGAGCCAAACCAGTCCGGGCCTTAATTGCATTTTAAACACAGCCTCACTCAAAGGGAATGGGAAGAACTAACCCAAGTAACTTTTGAACATGGTATTTATCAAGTTAAAGACAAAAAGCACTGTAACAAATATTGACCTCTAGTTAGTAGATTTGTCTTCTATAGTTGTGTGGGTAGTGAATCTGAAACTATTTTTTAAAAATATATTTTTATTTATTTCAGAGAGGAGGGGAGAGGGAGAAAGAGAGATAGAAACCTCAATGAGATAGAAACATCAATGATGAGAATCATTGATCGGCTGCCTCCTGCATACCCCCTACTAGGGATTGAGCCCACAACCTGGGCCTGTGTCCGGGACTCTTCAGTCTGCAGGCCGACGTTCTATTCACTGAGCCAAACCAGCTAGGGCATGAATCTGAAACTATTGAACGTGTATCCTAGGATTGAGCAAATAAGTAAAACTCTTGTGGATAATGAGAATTAGGTTTCTCACTGTTGGAGGATGGAGTTACAAATACGGAAAAGGGAAAAGCTATGATCAACACCCTAGTATGGGATTGGTATTATAGATATCAATAGGAATTCATGGATTTTCATATAACGTAGATATATAAGACAGATGTGTGGATTATTTACATACATATGTACATACGGTTTCACTACATATGGCACATATATAGGAGATTACACATATTTCCTAACTCTGTCCACTGAGCGAGCCTAGAATCAGCCACACTACAGAAGCAGTAAGTACTTCTAGTGCCCAGATCTTGGTTTCCTGGATGCCGTTCTTCACTAAAAGGAAACAGTGCTTCTTGGGGGAGATGGCTGACTCCAGGACCAGAACTGGGAAAGTACAAGATGAGCCTGAAACACCCTGATGTAATCTGCTCAAAAAATGATGGAGATTTGCCAAAAGGACACAGGAGCCAACTGGAGGGGACTCCCACTGGCCACATCTAGAACAATTTGAGCATTGTACAACTCCCTCACGTGAAGTTTATGGTATGTTAATTATACTTCAATTAAACTACTTTTATTTTTTTAATATATTTTTATTGATTTCAGAGAGGAATGGAGAGGGAGAGAGAGAAGCATCAATGATGAGAGAGAATCATTGATAGGCTACCTCCTGATCGAGCCCACAACCCAGGCATGTGCCCTGATGAGGAATCAAACCATGACCTCCTGGTTCGTAAGTCAACGGTCAACCACCGAGCCACACCGGCAAGGCTAAGCTATTTTATTAATAAATAAAGTAAATGACTTTCACCTGTAAATTAAAAGAAGAATTCATGAGTCTCATACTGACACAAAAAAACAAATGTATAAATAAATACGTGGGGAAGAAAGGAAAGCTCTTCCGTACAGTAAAAGGCCAGCTGTACATGTAAAAGAAAATCATCATTTGACCACCATAATCATAGTAATTGCTTCAGGCAAGAATCACCAAGGATGCTAAACTAGTGAGTGGAAGTTTGAAGAAAAACAGGAGAGTTACATAGTCTCAAAGTATGTCCCTGCAAGACATTTATTCATTACAAAGAGAAATAGTACATTGACAGTGGAGAAACCTGGAAGATGCCACCTTAAATCAGCAAAGCTAATAACCATTTGGGAACTAACCAATACCTTGTGCCTCCGGATACACTTGAAGAAAAACACAGGTCACTTCTTTGGAATTCCTGCCAAAAATGCAGAATCCAAATCTAACCCTGAGGAAATATCAGATAACCCAAAATTGAAGGACATTCTTCCAAATAATTGGCCTGTGACTTTTTGAAAAACATCGAGATCATGAAAGTTAAGGGAAGAGTGTGGCATTGTTCAGACTGAGGGAGGCTGAGAAGACCTGATAACAGAATGCAGCACATGACCCAGGATTTCCTTTTCCTATAGAGGGACGTTACTGGCTCACCCACTAGGATGGCTAGAATGAAAAAGTCAGATAACAAGTGTTGATGAGGATGTGGAGATATTGGAACCCTCATACACTGCTGGTAGGAATGTAAGAAAATGTCCTTGTTAGGAAATTCATACTTAACTATTTCGCTGAAAGGCCATCGTGTCTACAACTACGATCAAACAGTTTAGAAAAATATATAGATAAAGATATAGATAAATAGATAGATAGAATGTGATTATTATGAGGCTTGGCAATTTTTGCCAATCTAATAAATGAAAAATGTGATCTCATTGTATTAATTTGCATCTCTTTAATTATGGGGAGACCATTTAAAATGCTCCAGAAACCATAATACAGAATGACCACAAAGGCTATACAATTTGAAAAATACTGAGTGTCACTCTCTACTAAGCTCCAGTGGTAAAAGTATGAAACATCACACCTAGTAGATGTGAACTGTATCTAGTTGTTGTTTTAATTTCGCATTTCCCTGATAACGAAAAACAATGGGTTATCTTTTCAGAGGTTATACATATTGGCCATTTCAGCGGACTTCTGCTGTGAATTACCTATTCATATTCATTGTCCATTTTCCAGTGTAGTGTTTGTGCCTCTTCTGACTGATTTGTAGATGTCCTTTATACATCCCAGAATCTAGATACTAGTTCTTTATCACACACATCAAAAGACTAGAATGAAACAATCAAGTCTGTGAAGCTCAGCGAGGCATATAGTAAGGATCTTTCCGTTTTAAATACCAGGACTTGCAATTAAAGGAAATATTTCTGGCATGTGCTATGGGTCATTGTTGACTCTACTTGAGTATGTCTGAAAATAGAAAAAAAATAAGAATGAAGTCTAATTTATAAAATTTATGGCCTGCACTCTGCTGTTAAGAAAAGGAATTAGCAAAAAGAACAGAAGGAAGAGCAGGAGGAGGAGGAGGATTAGCATTTGTGAATCTGGTCTATGTAATTTATTCATAATTGCTGGATTCAACTTTTTTGTTTGTAATACATGAATATTAATTTATGAGTTAAAACTCCATTTAACTTCACGTTAACATTTATTTTAAAGAGGGGAGACACACGTTGCTCTTCAACTGCCACCGGTATTTCCAAGCAAAGAACTGCTAATCCCATTCTTTTGTTTAAGAGAAAGGGACACCAAAGCCCGGTGAGTGGGCATGACTCGCCCAGCTCCTTACAGGCAAGTACTAATCTGATTAGAGCCTGTTTTCCTTAGCTCCTCAGGTGACGGCGGGGGTCCAGCTTCATCTGGGCTCCCTTCTCCCTGCCACATCACAGCTAAGCACGCAGTACTTGCGTGGCAAATGTTCCTTTGGAAAAATAGGCCCTTCATCAGCCTAGGGACAGAGTCGGGTGCCCCAGACACCGCACGGTAGGGGAGGCAGACAGCAGGTGTCGCGTAAATCCTGTGTTGGTGCAGACAGAGCCCAGGAGGAAGCATTGTTGGGGACGCTGTAAAAGCTTCATAAAGGCTCCGGATCGATCGGGTGCTCCGAACTCGCCTCCTGGTTCACGCGCTCCTTGCTGGGGTCACCCTCCGCGCCAGGTGAATAACTACGGGCTGGGAAATGAAGCAAGCAAATCAGTTCTCAACGACCAGCCAAGTGCCCACAAGGAGTCCCTAGGGGCAGCACAGGCGCCTAATTGGTGTTCCTCGGTGACACAGTCAATACTTGGAAATGTTTCTGGCCCGTCTCTGGGGGTGGAGAGGATTGAACATTCCTTTAGTTCCCTCAAAGGATGGGGTAGGACAGACCTCGGTTAATTTCCCCACGTGTGAACCGAGGCAGCACAGTGCGAGAGAACGTGCGTGGGCGAACAGTCAAGGTGAGGGGCTTTCCCTCCTCCCTCCCCCGTCTTTCCCATCTCGGCTTCCAAGGATTGGGAATCTGACGATGGAGGAGTTTGTTCTTGGCCGGCCAGACACCTGCGGACGAGAATGATCAGGGGCTGCAACACTCAGGGCCCGAAAGGTGTGGGCGCAAAGGTCCCGCAGCACCCCGCTCCTCTCAACCTCCCGCTCCTCCTTCCCTCCACCCTCCCGCCTCCCACCTCCTCTGCCGGCCCCGCCCCG
>NW_005359798.1:70019-83328 GCF_000412655.1 Myotis brandtii
CTGGTCCCCGGGACCGCAGCTTCCTTCCTGCCAGGTAGGTCCCAGGAGTGCGCGCGCGGCTCCTCCGCTCCCATCCTGAGACGGCCTCCCCGCACTGATCTGCAGCGCGTGTTCTTGGGTCCCCTCTCCATCACCTTTCAGACTCCCCCTTCTGCTCTGTCCCCAACCACCACCACCACCTCCCTGAAGCCCCGGGGCCTGGGCAGGGCTTTCTTGGTGGCCAGGAGTGGCCGGGTGGGGGTGAGATGGGGCACGCAGGGGATACAGGACACCCCTCACATCCGTACAAGGAGAGATGCACACGGCCCCCAAGTGTCACAGGATCTCCCTCTCTGCCCTCCACACAGAGTGACTCTACCTTGGAAACCAGAGAGCGTCCCCATTTGATATACCGGCCTGGAATGTACACCATTCATTCCCCATCGGACCCCGACTCCTCACAGCATAGGAGAGACACAGGTCCTTCCTTCACCACAGGTCGTGGGCTGTGTGTGTGCACCCAGGACGCTCCCACACGCACAGTTGGCGGCTCAATCTGATGTACCTGACACCCACACCCTCTCCCAGCCCCCCCAGTACTGTGTGTCTAAATGGGTTGGACAGCCCCCAGCTGAAATCTGAGTGCTCAAGCCTATGCCTTGAGCATGGTCTGCCCCATAGACATCCCTGCTCTGTGTCCCCACTTTGACAGGTCTATCCATCTGTCCATCCATCCGTGAGGGGCTGCGATGGCCACCTTCAGCCGCCAGGAATTTTTCCAGCAGCTGCTGCAGGGCTGTCTCCTGCCTACTGCCCAGCAGGGCCTTGACCAGATCTGGCTGCTCCTTGCCATCTGCCTCGCCTGCCGCCTCTTCTGGAGGCTCGGTAAGTGCCTGCCACACTATGCGCCATGCCAGGCCATATCATACTGCCACATTCATCCAGACCAAGCCGTACCTTCTCCTGCCGTATCTTGCCATGCCAAGCCAGGTGCCAATATGTCCAGCCCACCACCTCCCACCAGGCGAAGCACCATGCTACCACACCACATCCTACTATGCCCAGCCACCCCCTGCCATACCATGCCAAGCCATGCCCAGCCATGCCAAGCAATGCCTTTCAGTATTCCTGGGTTCTGGGATTCTGGAAATCTGAGGTTCTTGGATTTTGGGAACCTGGAATGTCTACATCCCAACGTTATAAGATTCTGCAATGCTGGTGTCAAAGGGTTAAGGAATCCCAGAGTACCACACTACAGGGTTTGGGGAGCTGACAAGTTGAAATTCTCACATTCTAGGCTTCCAAAATGCTGGCAATCTGGATTTCTAGAATCAGGGCATGCTGAGATTTCTGAATGCTGGGATTCTGGAATGTTTCCACAATCACAGCAAGCCACCATCCAAATGCTAAGACTCTAAGTTCCCAGAGTCCCTATAGGATGCTGAGAATTTTGGAAATCTGAAATTCAAAGGTGCTACATTTTCTTTTTATTTTAAATGGATGTTTTATTTTTTCTTAGGTTTGTCATTTTGAAATATTTCGGTTACTGAGGTTAAGTTGAAAGAATAATACAATGAACACCCATTATATGCATTACCAGATTCCCAACGGTCAGCATCTTCCCACATTAGCCTGTTCTATCTATCTATCTATCTATCTATCTATCTATCTATTTATCATCTTCCTAAATAATTTGAATAACCTGCTGACGCTTCACCCCGAATGCATCAGTGTGTGTCCCCCAAGAACAAGGACATCTTCCCCCAACAACCACAGCCACAACCATCACCCCTCAAGAAATCTAATCTGGATGCAATAATATTACCCAATATAAGTTGATACTCACATTTCTCCCAGGGTTCCCAAATGTCCTTTATAGATGTTTCTTTTCTTTAAACCCAGGATTTGGCCCTGGTTGGGTGGCGCAGTTGGTTAGAACACCGTCCCGATATGCCAAGGTTGCAATTCAATTCCTAGTCAGGGCACATACAAGAATCAACCAATGAATGCATAAATAAGTGGAACAACACATCGATGTTTCTCTCTCTCTCTCTTTCTCTCAAATCAATCAATAAAATAAATAAATAAACCCAGGCCTTGCCACCTCTCCAGCTCCCCAACACCTGCTTTGGGCCCCCTGCAATCCCACCACATTCCAACCTCTAGGCCTTTGCCCAGGCTGTGCCCTCTGCTCAGGTTGCCCTCCCTTGCTGCCATCCCACCCAACCTCCCTTTCCTGTTCTCTGTCTCTCTCTCACCTGAAGGGTTGCCATCCTACCTGAAGCACGCAAGCACCGTGGCAGGAGGGTTCTTCAGCCTCTACCACTTCTTCCAGCTGCACATGGTCTGGGTTGTGCTGCTCAGCCTCCTGTGCTACCTCGTGCTGTTCCTCTGCCGACATTCCTCCCATCGAGGCGTCTTCCTCTCCGTCACCATCCTGATCTACCTGCTCATGGGGTATGGGTGTGAGCCCTTGTCCCCACACTGTTGGCAGAAGGGTGGGTGGGTCCCCATGGGTGGGTTCCCTGGCTGCTCCTCGTGAGGTTGTGCAGGACAGGAAGAGCACAGGGTGTTCCTGGAGGAGGGAATGTGGGAAACTAGTTATTTCTAAAGGCTGTACAGGACAGGCTGGGCTTGAGCTCCCCCTGGAGGAGGGAGTCCTGGAGAATTATTCCTCCATGAGGTTGTGCTGGACAGGGGTATAAGCCTCTGAACCTTGATCCCCACCTCCCTTTGTGGTCTCTGAGGCCATGGGAGTCATGGGCCCAAGACCACCACCTTTTTTCCTCAGTGAGATGCACATGGTGGACACTGTGACGTGGCACAAGATGCGAGGTAGGAAGCCCTGGCTCTCTCACTTGCCCCTGCCCCACTCTACATCTAACTTCCCCAACCCTGTCTTTCCTTCCCACTTTAGTCATTCATCTGTCCCCCCCACTGGACAGGCAGGCCTCAGATGCCCTTTATATCTGTCTCCCTCTACTATGCCTCTCCCCCCACCCCCATCTGCCTTTCCCATCTCATGTATGTGCCTCACTCTTGAAAAAGGGCGTCTGCCAGTCCTGGGCCTACCTGCTCATCTGCCTATAGACTCTGTGCCCACTTGTCCACCCTTGAACTTCTCTTTTCCTACCACCCCTCACCTGGTGCTTCCCCTCCCCCCATGCTGACCTGCTCTGTGCCCATTCACTTGATTATGGGCACCACACATAGGGGCCCAGATGATCGTGGCCATGAAGGCGGTGTCTCTGGGCTTCGACCTGGACCGGGGCGAGGTGGGTGCGGTGCCCTCACCCGTGGAGTTCATGGGCTACCTCTACTTCGTGGGCACCATCGTCTTTGGGCCCTGGATATCCTTCCAAAGCTACCTACAGGCTGTCCAAGGTCGCCCTCTGGTGAGGTCCTGGGTGGACAGGTGGGCAGGGACTGTGGGAGCCCCCACAGGGCAGTCTTCATGGAGCCTTGATCCCCACAGAGCCGCCGATGGCTGCAGAAGGTGACCCGGAGCCTGGCGCTGGCCCTGCTGTGCCTTGTGCTGTCCACCTGTGTGGGCCCTTACCTCTTCCCGTACTTCATCCCCCTTGATGGTGACCGCCTCCTTCGAAAGTGAGCACGGCCTTCGAGGCCTCTGCCCTGCAGAGGGGGTTGGGTAGGGACCTGGGGTCTCCCCAGCTCTGAGCCTGTCTCTTAATGCTTCTGTCTATCTTCTGTTACTACAGCAAGAAACGCAAAGCCAGGTAAATGAGGGCAGGTGCTGAGGGCGAGTGGGCTAACTGGGGGGTGGGGGCATAGTCTGTGACCTCTTGGTTCTGTTAAGTCTGAGACTATCTGACCATCTACCCCATGACTGGACCGAGATTGAATGTCTGTCTGTGGCTGTTGTTTGGCCAAGATTGGCTCTGTAACTCCATGTATGACTGACACCCTGACACATACTATGTATGAATGTCCATCTGTTCCGCTGTTTCACCTTGAGAAGCCAATTACATGACTGCAACAGGGAGTGACAAGTATGGGTTGGCTGGTGATGCTGACCTGTCTGAGACTCTGGCTAGGCGTGTGTATGGGTTGTTTGTCTCTCAGCCGCTGACTCCCGATGTGGGACTGGAGTTCTGGCTGTGCCATTGTCAATGACGGGGTGTGTGGCTGTCGTTGGGTAAGTCTGGCTTGTCTGTAACTCTGGCTGGGAATGGGTCTGACTGTAGCATGTTATGTGCCTCTCTTATGGGCCTGCCTGTGGGTCTGCCTTCTCTAGCTGCATGGTGTTGTCTAGCTGAGGGGTTGTGACCGACTGACCATCTGCCTCTGGTATAACTAGGATTGGTATAATCCAGCTCTTTGATTGTATGGCCCCTCCCTTCCCCCTACTCACTGGCAGCTGATTGTGTCTAATGCTGAACGAGGCTCTGGAAGGTGGAGTGACTTGCCCAATGTCACCCAGTTAAGCAGCCAGGCGTCAATCCCAGGCCTGATTCCAGAACCAGCCTTTTCCAATGCAGGACTCTGCCTGTGTCTATTGTATGACTGACAGGATGACTGTTGGGGGTAGACTTGCGTATGTGTGCAAAGCAGGGAGCTTGATGATCTCTGTGCCTAACTACAGGACTTTTGTATGTCTTATGGTCACTGAGTCAGGTTAGAGAGCTGCAAGGCTGGGAGTCTGATACTATTTGTGTCTGGCCACGTGGCTGTGTCAGGGTGTAGGGCTGTTAGGACGGGCCTCTGATAGAGGCTGGGTCTGGATGTCTGGCCATGTGAGACTGCGGGACTATATCATACTGTGGAGCAGCTCACACACCCATCTGAGTCCCATGAAACTGACCGTGTATGCATGTGTGTGGCTATCACACTGCACCTATGTTTTTGCCACTATGTTTCTGTCTTGTCTAAGACCAACTCAGGCCAGCCTCCTGGGCCTCTGACTCTCTTTCCTTTCTTCTCTGCTGCCTTCCTGACCCCTGGGGGCCTTAGGGGCACCATGGTAAGGTGAGTCTACAGAGTGGGGCTGGGGATGATGGCACATGGCGGGGTGTCATGCTGGCCCCTGGGCATGATGCCTCTCCCCCTTCTCCTTTCCCCCCAGGTGGCTGCGAGCCTACGAGAGTGCTGTCTCCTTCCACTTCAGCAACTATTTTGTGGGCTTCCTGTCTGAGGCCACGACCACGTTGGCAGGAGCTGGCTTCACCGAGGAGAAGGATCACCTGAAATGGTGGGAAGGGCTGGGGGACCATCCTCTCCCTCAGGGTGTTGCCTAGAGGAGCTGCATGGAGGAAGTGGGTGCTCCCGTGGGAGGAAACAGCCAAGACGAAAGTGTGGCAGTCAGATGAGTTGAGATCCCAGATGAATTTGTATACCTTTTGCCCACAGGGACCTGACAGTGTCCAAGCCACTGAACGTGGAGCTGCCTCGGTCCATGGTGGAAGTTGTCACAAGCTGGAACCTGCCCATGTCTTATTGGCTAAATAACTGTGAGTCATCAAGTCATCCATCCGAGAGTGGGGAGTCCTCACCCCAGGCCCTTTTGCATAGTCATAGAACATTCACTGAGAACCTATTGTATGCTAGGCTGAAGGTACTGCAGGGACCAAAAATGACAACAGCCCCAAATCCCCGCCCTTGTGGAGCTGGAATTTCTGTGGGGGGAGCACATTATAAGAGAAAAAATAGCCCAGCCAGTGTTGCTCAGTGGTTGAGCGACGACCTATGAACCAGGAGGTCACAGTTCGATTCCAGGTCCGTCAGGACACATGCAGACTTGATCCCCAGTAGCGGGTGTGCAGGAGGCAGCCGACCAATGATTCTCTCTCATCATTGGTGTTTCTTTTTTTTTTTTTAATATATTTTATTGATTTTTTACAGAGAGGAAGGGAGAGGGATAGAGAGTTAGAAACATCGATGAGAGAGAAGCATCGATCAGCTGCCTCCTACACACCCCCCACTGGGGATGTGCCCGCAACCAAGGTACATGCCCTTGGCCGGAATCGAACCCGGGACCCTCCAGTCCGCAGGCCGACGCTCTATCCACTGAGCCAAACCAGCCAGGGCCTCATTGGTGTTTCTATCTCTGTCTCCCTCTCCCTTCCTCTCTGAAATCAATAAAGATATTATTTTAAAAGAGAGAAAAATACACAAGAGTTCAGATGGCGATGAGTGCTATGGTGAAAAATAATAATAATAAAGCAGGAAAGGATGATCTGGAGTGTTGGCAGTGTGGGTGGGATGTCGAAATTTTAAATAAATTAACAGAATAAGTCCCACGGAGGAGGTGACATTTGAGCCGAGATCTAAATAAGGTGAGAGAGCAAGCATTGTAAATATGTGGGGGAGGAGTGTAACAGATGGAGAGAACAGCCAGTGCAAAGGTCCTGAGACAGGAATGTGCCTGGCATGTCTGAGGAGACTGGGTCAGCAGAAGGAAAGAGAGCGAGAGGGCCAGTAGCAGGAGGTGAGGTTGGAGAGGTGATGGGGCCTGGTCCTGTGGGCCCTCACTGGCCACAGGGAGGACTTTGGCCTTTTCTCTGAGAGAGCTGGAGCCACAACAGGGGTCTGAGCAGAGGAGGGCTTTGGGCTCACGGGTTGTAACAGGACCCTCTGGCTGCTGTGAGGACAGATGGGGAGGGAGCCAGGCGGAAGCAGTGAGGAGGCCCCTGCAGTAGTGCAGGTGGTGAGGCAGTGGACATGGCGAGGAGAGGTCAGATTCCGGGTAAATTCTGATGGTGAAACTGAAAGGATTTGCTGAGTTTGGTTGTGGGAGTGCGGGGAGGGCAGATGCAGAATGATTCTCAGGTTTTTGCCCTGAGGAACTGGAACAGTGGAGTTGATTGACATTGGCTGAACTTGGAGAGACTGCGGGAGAAATAGATTGGGAGGAAAGTTCAGGAGCTAAGTTTTGGACAGAGGAAGTATGAGACCATTCCAAAGACTTTATCCTGCCCTGACCAGTTTGGCTCAGTGGATAGACCATCGGCCTGCGGACTGAAGGGTCCCAGGTTCAATTCCCCTCAAGGGCATGTACCTTGGTTGTGGGTACATCCCCAGTACGGGGTGTGCAGGAGGCAGCTGATCGATGTTTCTCTCTCATCGATGTTTCTAACTCTCTATCCCTCTCCTTCTCCCTTCCTCTCTGTAAAAAAAAATCAATAAAATATATTTTTTTAAAAAGACTTTATCCTGGGGCTTCCAACACATTGTGTGTATCCTCACCCCGCCCGATGGTCCCCCAGGGCAGGAGGGAATCTTGGGAGACTCTTGACCTGCATCTCCCTCTTGCAGATGTTTTCAAGAACGCTCTCCGCCTGGGCACCTTCTCAGCCGTGCTGGTCACCTATGCAGCCAGCGCCCTCCTGCACGTGAGCAGGGTGAAGGGGGGTCAGGGTGGGAGCGGGGCGGGGGTGGCAGGGCCTCCTCTTCACTCACCTCATTGCCCCCTGGGGCCCCACCAGGGCTTCAGCTTCCATCTGGCTGCGGTGCTGCTGTCCCTGGCATTTATCACTTACGTGGAGCACGGTGAGTTTAGAGCCCAGCCTAGGAGACAGGATGGAAGGTTGGTAGGGGGCTAGAACCACTGTCCCCTAAGGCTAACCTGACCCCCTTCCCTCCCCCCCATCTACCCCAGTCCTCCGGAAGCGCCTGGCTCGGATCCTCAGTGCCTGCGTCTTGTCGAAACGGTGCCCACCAGACTGTTCACACCAGCATCGCTTGGTGAGGGTTCAGCCTGGGCAACCTCAAGCCCAACACCCGCCCCTCAAAAATGTTGCTTCTGTCTCCATCTTATATGTGTCTCAGGGTGCCCAGCTTCCTGTTCTGGTGCCTAAGCCATCCCAGAACCTCACCTCTGTTCACTGCCATGCGTCTCTCTAACAAACATTTATCAAACACCTGCTGTATGCACACCAGGCATTCATGTCCCCAGTGAACATTTATTGAACACCTGCTGGTACCAGGCACTGTTTTAGATGCTGGAGTCACAGTGGTGAACAACAGACTATAAAGTTTCAGCCCTCTGGGACAAGCATTTTAACAGGGGAGTCAGTAAAGTATAATAGTTTGTTAGACGGTGATTAGTGCCAAGGAGGAAATACACAAGGGAAAGGAGAAGGGAATTATCAGGGGGTGAATGGATTCCATTTTAGATAGGGAGGTGCCTTTTGAGTTCCTTAGCTGAGGGAGGTGAGGGACAGAAGCTTTCCAGGCAAAGGGAAGAACCAGTGTACAGGCCCCAAGGCGGGAGAGGGCCTGGAATATTTGAGGAACAGCGAGGAGGCCAGTGTGGCTTGAGCAAAGCGAGTGAGGGGGAGAATGATGGGTCCTGTAGGACATGCTAGGAATTTACTTTTGATTTTTGTTTTTTTCCTTCTGCTTGCAATAAGAAGTATGGGCAACCTCAGATTTGTCTCCTATCAGACAACTGATGTTTCTTACCATAAATCCCCGAGTCAGAACTCCACCATTCTGCCTCCTTTGCCTGAATACTCACATCTCCCCCAACTTGGACACCCTCAATGCAAACAGTACCCTGAGCCCTGGATACCTTTTGAGCTCCCATAAGAGGATCTGAACCATCTCTTTCCTACCTGGGGGTGCCACGGACATCCTCATTCCTGGAACCCACTGCACTTTGTGCATCTCCCTGGGCTCCCCTGCCCAGGTGGGACTGAGGGACAGTGAGTAGGTCCAGCTGCCAAGCAAATCCATCTGTCCCCCACAGGGCCTGGGGGTACGAGCCTTAAACCTGCTCTTTGGGGCCCTGGCCATCTTCCACCTGGCCTACCTGGGCTCCCTGTTTGATGTCGATGTGGATGATACCACAGAGGAGCAGGTGAGGTGGGGCCCTGGGCTGGGGGTACCCAGGGATGTGCCACCTGCTCATGGGAACCATGAAGACAAAGGGGGGCGGGGAGGCTGAGACATGAGGACCTTGTGTGGTGTGTCTCCAGCTTGTGCAGCCAGTGCTCCTCGGTCCTTCCTTCCCGTTGTCCCTCTGGTTGATTGGCACTGCTGCGTCTTTTATTTGGGTGAAGTTTGCAAAATATATTTATTTTACTTATTTTATGGAGATGGAATGCAAAATCCAGGTTTTACTTTTTTTTTTTTTCAATTAGTCATCTCATCATATTTTTGTTTAGGTCGAATCTGCAAGGTTTGTTCTTATTTAATTTTTTAAAAAAATCTTCACTCAAGTTGATTATGCAAACTCTAGATTCTACTTTTAAATGTATATTAAAATGGATAGGCTATTTTTATTCATGTGGAGTATGCACATTCCAGATTTTACTCCTTTTTAAATTAAAAACAATTTCTAAAATAATGTTTTCTCACATAGCTCTTGCAGGATCCAGGTTTTGCTTCTCTTTTAAATTTTTGTTTTTAATTAAAAATAAAACTTTATATTATTTTCATCATTAAAAACAGCTTTTAATTTTTAATCAGGTTGAGTGTGCAAATCTGGGTTTTGCTTCTTTTTATATTGGGGGTTCCTTTTTGTTGTTGCTTTTCAAAGAGAGTAGAAGGGAGGGAGGGAGGGGGAGAGAGAGAGAGAGAGAGAGAGAGAAACATTGATGTGAGAGAGACACGTCAACCAGCTGCCTACCACACACACCCGGATCAGGGGGTGGGGAGTGAACCTGCAACTCAGGTATGTGCCCTTGACCAGGAATCAAACCCGAGACCCTTTGGTGTGTGGACCAATGCTCTAACCACTGAGCCACCAGCCAGGGCAGGGTTTTGCTTCTTCTTAAATAAAGTTTTTATCTTGTTTTAATCAAAACATTTAAAAATAGTTAGTGTATATCACAAAGTTAAAAAACCAAACTGTATTCAAGATATTCAGGGAAAAGTCTTGCTCCTACGGTCTACTCACTGCCCTCTTACAGGTAACCACTTTCCTTCATTTTATTAGAATATCTTTAAAAAATGTAAGCATAATAAGCAAATATAAAAACATCTTTTGATTCCCTCCCCTGGTTTTTACCCTAAAGGTAACTCATGGATGAAAGTGTGCGCTACATGTTGCTTTTCTAGATAATAATCCTTGAAAATCTTCCACATCAGTACATAGAGTGTCCTCACTCATTTTTTTCCACTGTAAGGCTATGACACAGGGTAGTTTGTCCCTTATCAGTGGACACCCAGGTGATTTCCAGTTCTTTCCTATTGCAAATGACATTGCAGCAAGGAATATCCTCATACCCATGTAGATTCACACAGGTGCAGACAGAACTGTAGGATCGATTTTTGGTAGTCGAAATGGAGACGTTACCTTTTTGCTCTCCCACCAGCAGTGTGTGAACCAACAGAGTGCCTCTCAGACTTTCTGGATGTTTTTGCCAGTTTGAGAAGAGGAAGATTATGAGTGAGGCCATAAATTTAAGAGCTGTTTGGTTTTTTCCTTTACTGAGAATGGTCTACTCACCTCCTTTGCCAATTTTTGTCTTTTTAAAATATTGATTTCTAGGAGCTCTTTACATATAAAGGAGAGTACAGATCAGAGAGTGGGGTTATCTTGTCCTGTCTTTAAAATGATTTCTAAAGAAAACGTGAAAGAGAAAATCTAAATCTTACGTTTTATATTCAGAGTACAGGTCAGACAGTGGGGTTGAAGAAGAAAACACAAAGGAAATAAAACTAAACCTGTTTATCTTTCATATCACCCAGTTTTTTCTCTGGGGCCTCAACTAAGGTCACCATGGAGTCACAGAAATGGCCTTGAGCAAAGGATGGGTTTTCTTAAGACAGTGATGGCGAACCTATGACACGCGTGTCAGAGGTGACACATGAACTCATTTTTTTGGTTGATTTTTCTTTGTTAAATGGTATTTAAATATATAAATATCAAAAATATAAGTCTTTGTTTTACTATGGTTGCAAATATCAAAAAATTTCTATATGTGACACGGCACCAGAGTTAAGTTAGGGTTTTTCAAAATGCTGACACGCCCAGCTCAAAAGGTTCGCCATTACTGTCCTAAGACCTTCTTTATTCTTGCTGAGTGGGACCATCACCTCTTTCTCTCCCACAGGGTTATGGCATGGCATACACTGTCCACAAGTGGTCAGAGCTCAGCTGGGCCAGTCACTGGGTCACTTTTGGATGCTGGATCTTCTACCGTCTCATAGGCTGAGGCACATCTGTGGACCCTCCAACTTCCCTCAAGACTCAACCCCTCCTCAGGGTGCCAGCTCTGATGGAGGATGAGGGATGGCCCTCTAATTCTTGACCCCGCTCCATCATAGTCCCCCTAACACCCTTACACACACACACACACACACACACACCATTTTCATGCCTGCTGATCCCCACCCCACCACAAGGCGGGAAGGGGGTGGTCCCTGCTGGGGCCAAGGGATGGGGGATGCTTAGGGAAGCAGAGAGGGGGAGATGCACAGAACTTCCCGCCTTCCCACTCCCTTTTTATATACAGTTTGTTATTGTCAAATAAAAGTAGGAAATATACAAAAGACTCTTTCTTCACTGCTTAGTGGGGAATAGAAGTGAGTGAGGAAGGGGGTACAGCATGGATAAAGGTTTGGAAGCTGGAAACCATGAAGAGGGAACAGTTTGTGATTAGTTCATTGTTCATGATTGGATGATGAGATAGAAGATGGCATTGCCTGATATAAGTAGGACTGGGACAAATTCGTTGTGTGTGGGGGAGGCCTGATACCAATTGGCAGGAAAACTGGTTGCTCTAACTGGGACAGAGAAAAGAGCAAGACACAGTTCAGCCCGGCCAGCATGGCTCAGTGCTTGAGCATCAACCTATGAACCAGGAGGTCACAGTTCAATTCTAGGTTAGGGTACAGGCCCGGGTTGCAGCTTGATCCCCAGTGTGGGGCATGCAGGCGGCAGCTGATCAATGATTATGTCTAATCATTGATGTTTCTAACTCTCCCTCTCTCTGATATATATCTATATATATATATATATAAAAGCCTAAGAGACCGGCCAACCGGCCTACTGGCCAGTAGCTATGATGCACACTGACCACCAGGGGGCAGATGCTCAATGCAGGAGCTGCTGAGCTGCGGTCACTTGGCAGCGGCAGTTCTCAGGTGACACACCCAGAACCAGAGAGGAGGGAGCCCGATTCCTGCCCTCTTGCAATCTGGGACCCCTCAGGGGATGTCAGAGATCTGGTTTTGGCCCAATCCCCACAGGCCAGGCCGAGGGACCCCATCAGCACCGGGCCTCTAATACACACACGCACACACACACAGACACACACACACACAGTTAATGCTTACAACTAAGGCAGCGGTTCTCAACCTGTGGGTCACGACCCCTTTGGTGGTCGAATGACCGTTTCACAGGGGTTGCCTAAGACCATCCTGCATATCAGATATTTACATGACGATTCATAACAGTAGCAACATTACAGTTATGAAGTAGCAACGAAAATAATTTTATGGTTGGCTCACAACATGAGGAACTGTATTTAAAGGGCCAGAAGGTTGAGAACCACTGGACTAAGGTTTATGAGTTGTAATTAGACAGGAGGTTTGGGATGGGTCTAGATTCTGACTGATTGTGCAGTCTGGGTGCTCACTGGCTAGAATTGTGGAGTTCAATTTTGTTCTTTAGAGCTGGCACAGGGAGACTGAATATCTCCATGCCAACTGGCTCTCAAGGAGTTTTGATTGGTTTTTCAGACCTGAAGTCGGGAGAGGTAAGGATGACTGCTAAGGACAGAGCGTCAGCCTGTGGACTGAAGGGTTCCTGATTCGATTCTGATCAAGGGCACATGCCCGGGTTGCAGCTCAATCCCCAGTAGGGGGCGTGCAGGAGGCAGCCAATGGATAACGTTTCTCTCTAACCCTCTCCCTCCCTCTCTCTCTAAAACTCAATAAAAACCTATTTTTTAAAAAAGAATGCAGGTTCTGTCTGGCAACGGATTAATTGGTCTGATTACAAAACGAGGGCAAAGAAGAGAGGACGCAATGCAATGCTGATTCAACAGATGATTGACTGATAAGAGAATAGGGAAACTGAAGCCAAGACTGCTTGCAAGTTGGTTTCGGCCGAAAACGCCCACCAACCGCGGCACTCCCTGCTTCCACCCACCTCCAGACTGGCTCAACCAACAACGAAAATGGCACCACGCCTGAGGGCGGGACTGGTGGCGCATGGAGAGCTCTGATTGGTTGAGAGTGGCACTGGCCGCCTCCCAGCCCCTCCATTGGCCAACTCCATAAGACTAGGAACCTGGGAGGCAATGGGTCTGAACTAGGTTGTCACGGAGCCCGCAGGCCAGCTCAGCAGAGCCGGAACCTTGCTGGACAGGTCGCTGCGACAGCCCCGCTGGGTGAGTGCCCCCCCCCTCCGCCCCGCCTG
>NW_005359798.1:83603-85328 GCF_000412655.1 Myotis brandtii
CGCGAGGCCCCCCTGGTACCGCGTGGTCGTCCGGGCTACAGAAGATCCTCCTTCTCATTGGGCGGCTGGACTAGAGGGTTCTAGTTCTGATTGGTGGTCTCTGCATTTAACCCTCCTTTCCTCTTTAAGCGCCGCGGAGACCTGTGCCTTCCACTTGCCTATTTCTTGCAGGTTGCCGGCCGTGTACGCTACTGCGGGAAGCGTTTGGCTTTCCGCTCGCTGAACGTGAGGGTTGGCGTTCTCGTTAGTCTTCTCTCTTCCGTCCTGCAGTTTCCAGGACTACAGAGAGGGACTAGCTCTCCGCTGAATGATGCAAGACACTGACTCCAGCAATGGGACCCAACCTGTTGTCTGTTTCTCCCCCAGCAGCCTGTGACCCCTGAGGGCACGGACCAAGCTTGATTCCTGTGTCTAACTTTACCAGGGCGGGACCAATGAGGGCTATGACCTAGTCAGATTCTTCTGTCTGCCCACCGGACTGTGACCAATGAGAGCAGGGACCTGTCCTGATTCCTGTCTTCCCCAGCTGACTCTGACCCTCAGGGCAGGGAGCTGGTCTGGTTACTGTGTTTACCACATATGGGTCCCGGAGGGCTGGAACAAGTTTTCATTCCTTTTTTTTTTTAAATATTTTTAATTGATTTTTTACAGAGAGGGAGAGGGATAGAGAGTTAGAAACATCGATCAGCTGCCTCCTGCACACCCCCCATTAGGGATGTGCCTGAAACCAAGGTACATGCCCTTGACCAGAATCGAACCTGGGACCCTTGAGTCTGCAGGCCAACGCTCTATCCACTGAGCCAAACTGGTTAGGGCAAGTTTTCATTCTTTGTGTGACCTTAAAGCAGCATATGATTAGTTTCAGTTTTAATCCAGTTTCATAAGTCTAGTATCTGGTCAATTTAGTCCATTTGCATTTTTTGTGATAATAAACCATTTGGATTTGATTTTATCATCTCATTCTGTGCTTTCTATTTGTTCAGGTTTTTCTCTTCCTTTTTTCTTCTTTCTACTTATCCACACACAGCCATCAGCCTACAAAGACATGGCCACCAATGCTAGCCCCTTGCACCCATACTGGCCTCGGCACCTGAGACTGGACAACTTTGTACCTAATGACTACCCTGCCTGGCATATAATAGCTGGCCTCTTCTCCGTCACGGGGGTCGTAGTTGGGATCACATGGCTGTTGTCAGGACCTGCTGCCGTCATCCGCCTGGGAACCTGGCGACGACTGTCACTGTGCTGGTTTGCAATATGTGGGTTCATTCACTTGGTGATTGAGGGCTGGTACAGCATCTACAGCAAGGAACTTCTTGGAGACCAAGCCTTCTTGTCCCAACTCTGTGAGTCCTGAGTTCTTTCATATGCTATGGGAGGGAATTTTTTGGGCAGGGATTGGCTAACAGCTTTTCTTCTATTAATTTATTTTAAATTTTTATTTAACTGTTTGTCACATATATATTCACATGAGTCAAAAAACAAACCATTTAAAGAGGTATGCAGCCTGGCCGGCGTGGCACAGTGGTTGAGTGTTGAGCTATGAACCAGGAGGTCACAGTTCGATTCCCAGTCAGGGCATGTGCCTGGGTTGTGGGCTCAATTCCCACTGTGAGGCATGCAGGAGGCAGCAGATCAATGATTCTCTCTCATCATTGATATTTCTATCTCTCTCTCCCTTCCTCTCTGAAATCAAAAATATATTAAATAAATAAATAAATAAGA
>NW_005359798.1:85412-87602 GCF_000412655.1 Myotis brandtii
ATGCAGTGTGCCCTGACCAGCATGATTCAGTGGTTAGAGCATCAGCCCGTGCATCAAAGGGTTGAGGGTATAGTTCCGGGTCAAGGGCACAAACCTAGGTTGCAGGTTCAATACCCCACCCTGGTCAGGGTGTGTGCAGGAGGCAACCAATTGATAAGTCTCTCTCACATTGATGTTTCTCTTTCCCATCTTCTTCCCTCCCTCCCATTCCCTCTGAAAAGCAATGGAAAATATATCCTCAGATGAGGTTTAACAAATGATAAAAAGAAGCATGCACTGAAAATCTACCTTCTGTCCACCAAGTTTCCTCAATTATTAACCACTGTTAATTGCTTGTTTTCTTCCAGGGTTTATTTACACATAAATTATACACAGAAGTCTCAGTTTGCTCAATTGTAAAAGAGAGATAATAGTAATCCCCAAATATATGTAAGGCATTTAGAACAATGTTTGGCAAGCAGTAGATGCCATGTAACTGTTTATTACTATTATTATTTGGCAGACAACAGATGCTATATAAATGTTTATTATCATCATCATTTTTATTTTTCCCTTTTATATAAACAAATGGTAACATGCTATATACACTTCTGAACTTTGCTTCTTTTAATCAAGTCACTCCTCATCAGCTCTTAAAGAGCTTTCAAAGCTTAAATGTTACAGAATTATTTGACTTGTCTAGTATTTTTTTAAATATATTTTATTGATTTCAGATAGGAAGGGAGAGAGAGAGAGAGACAGACAGAAACATCAACGATGAGAGATAATCATTGATGGGCTGCCTCCTGCACACCCGCATGGGGATGGAGCTGGCAACCCAGGCATCTGCCCTGACCAGGAATCGAACTGTGACCTCCTGGTTCATAGGTCCATGCTCAACCACGAGCCACACCGGCCGGGCTTGACTTGTCTAGTATTAATGAGCATTTCTCCCAGTATTTTGCTGTTAAAAGTAATACTCCTTTTGGTCTCATGAATAAAACTGCTATGAACATTGTTATAAGAATCTTTGTGTGGGGCTCTGCTTTCATTTCTCTCAGGTAACTATGGAGGAGTGGCTGGGTTGTGTGGTAGATGTGTGTTTAACTTTATGAAAAACTGCCAAACTGTTTTCAAAAATGGCTGCATCATTTTATATTCCCACCAGCAGTATATGAGAGTTCTACATCCTCGCTGACACTTGGTATGGTCAGGTGTTTCTTTTTTTTAAAAAAATATATTTTATTGATTTTTTACAGAGAGGAAGGGAGAGAGATAGAGAGTTAGAAACATCGATCAGCTGCCTCCTGCACCCCCCCTCCCCCCACTGGAGATGTGCCTGCAACCAAGGTACATGCCCTTGACCGGAATCGAACCTGGGACCCTTCAGTCCGCAGGCCGACGCTCTATCCACCGAGCCAAACCGGCCAGGGCATGGTCGGGTGTTTCTTAAATTGTAGACCTTCCAGTGCAGTGGTCGGCACACCGCGGCTCTATGGCCCCTTGAGTGTGGCTCTTCCACAAAATACCGACTTCTGTGCATGAGCCACAAAGTTTCCTTTTTTAAGAAAAATATGTTTTATTGATTTTTTTACAGAGAGGAAGAGGGATAGCGAGTTAGAAACATCGATGAGAGAGAAACATTGATTCAGCTGCCTCTTGCACACCCCCTACTGGGGATGTGCCCGCAACCCAGGTACATGACCGGAATCGAACCTGGGACCCTTGAGTCCGCAGGCCAACGCTCTATCCGCTGAGCCAAACCAGCTAGGGCAAGCCACGAAGTTTCAATTGCACTGTATGTGCGCGCCCGCACCATGGTATTTGTGTAAGAGTCACACTCAAGGGGCCAAAGAACCACATGTGGCTCGCGAGCCGCGGTTTGCCGACCATGTTTCTATGTGAGTACTATCTTATTGTGGGGTTTTAATTTGCTTTTACTTAACGATTAATGAAAGTTTGAGCACCTTTCATTTGTGTATTGACCATTTGGAAATCCTCTTTAGTGAAGAACCTACTCCAGTTTCCTGCCTGTTTTTTTTTTGTTTGTTTGTTTGTTTGTTTTTCTAACTTTACCTTATTTATTTATTTATTTATTTATTTATTTATTATTAAATCTTTATTGTTCAGATTATTACATTTGTTCCTCTTTTTTCCCCCCATAACTCCCCTCCACCCAGTTCCCACCCCACCCTCCGCCCTCACTCCCCA
>NW_005359798.1:89161-94959 GCF_000412655.1 Myotis brandtii
TCTTTCCTTCTAGTTGTACAATTTCCACTTAGCCAGCCTTCCTGTGGTTCTGGGTGATGTCTGTTCCGTCTTTTAGTTGTATTTTTGAAGTGGTTGTGCGAGGCAGCAAACTCCGGTGTTTACCTATGCCGCCATCTTGGTTTTTTCTCCTGCCTGTTTTTATGTCATGTGATCTGCCTTTTTCTTATTGATTCTCTGCTCGCGTTTTTCATTCATTCATCTGTTCACTTTCTCTCTCAGTCCCTTCCTTCTTCCCTCCCTCCCTCCTTCTCTCTCTCTCTCTCTTTCTCTCTCATTGGCTATGTCATTCACTTCATCATCTATACCTGCCTCCATTATTCTACAGATATTTATTGAATGCCAGACAATCACAGCAGCACTTACTGTTCTATGTCAGGTTTGCACACATATCTTGCATACATATATTAACTCTAAAATCCAAACAGCCACCTCATTGCGGATGAGGAGTTGGAGTCATGGAGAGGTTATGAAACCTGCCTTATTACATGGGCCCTCAGCTCTCACAAGTGTGAGTTACTTTTCCTGCCTTTATTCATGTGTGCCTTTTGTCTTCTTCAGGGAAAGAGTATGCCAAGGGAGACAGCCGTTACATCCTGTAAGTGTTTGCCTCTGTCAAGGGAGACATGAATTGGTTTGGGGTGGTGGTGAGTCAGGGAGCACAAATGGGGTTCCCTGAGCTTAGAGCACAGTGATGCCAGTGTCGCCTCATCCTTTCTCCTGCAGGAATGACAACTTCATGATATGCATGGAGACTGTCACGGCTTTCCTGTGGGGACCACTCAGCATTTGGGTGGTGGTTGCCTTTCTCCGCCAGCATCCTGTCCGCTATGTCCTACAGCTCGTGGTCTCTGTGGGTGAGAAGAGGGCCCACGCTGATGCTGGAGGGATTATCAGGGATGCACAGATATGGGGGCATCCGTGTGGGTAGGATCTTTCGATTGTGCCCACCCAGGGCTGAGTCAGATTGAATGATAAATTCCCTGAAGTTCTAGAACAGCTATGCCCCTCTCAGCCTGTGTTCTCAAGTGGGAAGTATTCATTTCTCTTCCTCCTCCATCACAAAGTCTCCTGGGAAGGAGGTCGTGGTTTGATTCCTGGTCAGGGCACATACCCGGGTTGTGGGCTCGATCCCTAGTGTGGGTCGTGCAGGAGGCAGCCGATCAATGATTCTCTCTCATCATTGATGTTTCTGTCTCTCTCTCCCTCTCCCTTCCTCTCTGAAATCAATAAAAATATATTTTTTTAAATATTTTTTTAAATAACAGTCTCCTGTGAAGGTTACATGAGGTGGCCCATGCTGGCAGGAAGTCCTTGGGTCCTCTAGGCTTGGGATTTCCAGCCTCTTTCATCTAAGGTTCAGTGTTCTTACATTGTTAGCTTTCTTTAGTTCTAGAAATCTGGGTTATCTTTAGTCCTGGAATCCTCAGCTGTCTTGAATGAAAGGATTTTGAGCTTCCTTAAATTCTGGAGATATGAGCTCTCCTGGGTTCTGAAATTCTCAGCTTCCAATTTCTGGAATTCTCACTTTTCTGATTTTTTAACTTTTTAGCTATATGATTTCAGAATTTTTACCTCTGAATTTGGGAATCCTAAGGACTGAGACCTCAAATGATGACTTGAAAAATGCCTTGGAATAGCTCCTCCTCCTCACATTTCCCTTCCACCTCCCGCAGGTCAGATGTACGGGGATGTGCTCTACTTCCTGACAGAGTACCGTGATGGATTCAAGCACGGGGAGCTGGGCCACCCGCTCTACTTCTGGTTTTACTTTGTCTTCCTGAATGCCCTGTGGATGGTGGTGCCTGGAATCCTTGTGCTCGATTCTGTGACGCAGATCACCCACGCCCAGAGCCTGCTGGATGCCAAAGTCACAAAAATCAAGAGCAAGCAGAAATAATGAGTGATGGACTGGGCTTTAACACGGGCTGATGACGAACTCTCCATCTGCCAGAAGAGTCTGTTCCTTGCTCCCACAGTTTGAAAGGACAAAGTGAATTGGTCTGTCAAACTCAGGCTGATGGGTGGGCACCAAAAGGGCCAGCAATGGGGAAGAAAGGAGCTGTGTGGAGCTATTGCAAGGAGCTGTTGGGACAAAAGTCCAAGAGAACCTACAAGGTCCGCAGTGGTGGTAATTTTTAAAACAAGGAAATAAAAGGTCTTGACCCTAACATTGAAAGATCTTTAATTACTGACCCCAAAGACACCTCTGTCACTCACTCATTTCACAGGCCACCATTATCTCAGCCATAGATTCCCATCCCCATCACATAGACCTTCAATCATGTAGACTTCACAAACGCCCATCACTAACTCCAGAAAGTCCCCTGATGGCTGATTAGATTCAGGAGTCACACACCTGCAATCTCTTTTAAGGAGTGATCTTCTACCCACATCCTTGGTGTTCTCTCCAGAACACACTTGCTCATTTTTTGCAATAGGGACAAGCTGAGAATTTTCCAAATCTTCAAGTTCTTCAATTTACTCAGCCTCTTGTCTCCTTATTAAGCACCCCACACATACCCCATCACTCAACTCACAGACTCCCCAGGTACTCCAAAAACCCCATCACTGATCCCACAGACTCACCCATCACTGCTCTAAAGATCCCCATCATTGACCCGTGACCCCACAAAACTCACCCCCACAGACCCTCCCATCACTTACCCTATATACCCCATCATTAACCCTTAAGACACTTATCACCCTCCCAACAACAGCCTTTCATTTGCCCTATAGACTGACCTCTATCACTCACAGACCTCTAGCAAACCATGGACCTATCACTTGCCCCAAAAGACCTCCCATTATGTACTCAACCCCATGACTCATCCTATAGACCCCCCCATCATGTATCACACAGACCCCTATCATTTACCCTATCGGCCTTTCATCACTCACCCTACAGATGCCCCATCACCCACTCTTTAAAATCCCCATAACTTCCCTAGCTGGTTTGGCTCAGTGGATAGAGCGCTGTCTTGCGGACTGAAGAGTCCCGGGTTTGATTCCGGCCAAGGGCATATGCCTGGGTTGCGGGCTCGATCCCCAGTGTGGGGTGTGCAGGAGGCAGCCAATCAATGATTCTCTCTCATCACTGATGTTTCTATCTCTCTCTCCCTCTCCCTTCCTCTCAAAAATCCATAAAACATATAGTAAAAAATAAAATAAAATCCCCATGACTCACCTTGAAAAATTCATCATCATTCATCTCACAGTCTCTGTCATTAACTTCCTAGACCTTCAATCAAAAAACAATGGGTACTTGCCCTAGCCGGTTTGGGTCAGTGGATAGAGCATCAGCCTGCAGAGTGAACGGTCCCTGGTTCGATTCTGGTCAATAGCACATGCCCAGGTTGCGGACTCAATCCCCAGTAAGGGGCATGCAGGAGGCAGCCAATCAATGATTCTCATTATTGATGTTTCTATCTTTCCCTCTCCCTTCCTCTCTGAAATCAATTTATATATATATATATTTTTTTTAATGGGAACTTGACGAATTTAGAGGAGGTAAAAAAATTAGTAGACTGTCTCCAGGTGACCTGTGCAGAGCAGGACTTCAGTTCCAATCTTGGTTCTGCTTGAGCCTACAATACAGCTTTTGAGAAATGCCTCACTTTTATGGTCAAAGCTGTGAATTACTTCCTCACCTCCTATCCATCACTTACCTCATTACTTAAGGCATCCTGGCCTTCTTGCTCTTCCTCAAACACACCAGGCATAGCCCACCTTCCATCCGTTGCACTGTCTACTCTCTGTCACTTACTATCCCTTTGACCTTGAGCATGTTTCTTCCTGACCTTCAATGCTCTCATCTGTAAAATGCTCATAATAATAGTGACTACCTCATAGGGCTTTATGCAGATTAAATGAATCAACATATGTAGACTATCTGGCATACAATTTCTATTTGTGGAATGGAAGAATAAATCCATGAAAGAAAGAGTTCTCCCCAGGACCATGGTGAAGACCTCCTTTTATTATCTTGTTTCCATTATCTTTCCATCCAAGGCTCTCTCCACAACCAAGACAGAGGCTTCTGACCACATCATACCCACATCTAAAACCTGTGCTCCAGTGCAGCTATCGCCAACCTTTCAGACCTCACAGACCACCAGTGGTCCACGGACCACCGGTTGGCAACTGCTGCTCCAAAGTTTTCCTTAAACCAGCGGTCGCCAACCTTTCAGACCTCACGGACCACCAGTGGTCCGCAGACCACTAGTTGGCAACTGCTGCTTTAGTGCACTCAGGATAAACTCCAAGCTCCAGGCTAATGTTTTGCTCATTCCATTCTACAGTAATTTTAATGAAAAGCAGACTCTCAAGCTCCTTGTTTCCATAAAAAATCCAGCAGTGCCCTAAGTATTTTTGACTCCAGCACCTGGGGTAAGAGAAATGTGCCAATAACCCTCTTCTGGCTTTCAAAAAAATCATTATTTATATACTAGAGGCCTGGTGCACGGATTTGTGCACTGGTGGGATCCCTCGGCATAGCCCGCGGGGATCGGGCCGAAACCGGCAGTCCAACACCACCTGCCACTCCTGCCTGCAGCTCCTGCTCATCCCGGCCCTGCTGTGCCTGCTGCTGCACCGCTTGGTAGGCTCACTGCAGCTACACTGTGGTCTCCGGGCAGCAGCAGCCAGCCGTGAGCCCTGCATCTGGCATCCGTTGGTCAGCTGAGCAACACTCCTGCTGTGAGAGCACACTGACCATCAGGGGGCAGCCCCTGGTGGTCAGTGCACATCATAGCGACTGGTTGACCGGTCTTTCAATTGCTTAGGCTTTTATATAGATAGATTCCAGAAAATAGATGTCAATTTAATATTAGTACCAAGGCAACAAATTATTTCAAAAGATACCAAAACAGAATTGCAGTCTTCATTTAAAAGTTAATGTTAAGGGTAGCATCCATATAATGCTGCAACAATAGCTGAAGTCCAGGTATCTTACAGGACTCCTTTGTTAGGAATTACATTTGAAGAAAAAGAAAAAAAATACAAAATACCAAAAAAAAATTACATTTGCAAGAGCAGTCTGTATTTTGTCCAAACCATATGGATATTGTGCAGTAAAGTAAGGAGAATGTCTTTTTGCATTTTTCCATACATAAAGTTTCTCAGAGGAATCTAAGATATATTCAATCATTCAGCCAATATTTAGTGGACATACCATTTAATAAAAGGACCAACCTCAACATGTTGTCCTCAAGGATTAAATAAAATGAAGGTAAACTTTAAAAAGCTAGGATCTCTAGAGAGCATAAAAATGACTTTTTTGGTAAATTATTTAAGTATAATATGTGAACAAAATCACAAACATTTAAAATGTATGGCTCCATTGATTTTCACAATGTGTAAACTATTTTTTTAAAAGATTCGAGAAAAGGGTTATTTTTCTGTTCAGCGGATTCATTTGAAGAGGGCCACAGCATCTGAAATAGATGACATCATCTGTAAGCTGAGGCACAAGGCAACTTGCAGCAGGCTCTGGGGGGCCTTGACGTCATCGCGCAGCAGCTTCCTTTCCCCGCCCACTCCTCTCGCTGGAATAGGTCAACACTTTAACACTAACTAGGGTGAATCCGGAAGTAAACTATCCAAACAACCAAACCACGGACAAGGGGAGGTGGGACCTCAGTAGGCGCCTGCGCACTGGCTGATGTGAGGCAAAACACCCGGCGTTGTGGGGCGGGGCTCCTGGCAACAGCACTCTATGCGCACGCGCAGAAGCGACCTCCACTCTAGCAGGTGTGGGGGTGCTAGGGTCGCGCAGTGCG
>NW_005359798.1:95030-109778 GCF_000412655.1 Myotis brandtii
ACTGGGTCCTCGGATTTGGCCGGCTCTGGGGCGCCCCCGCCTGGTGGGGGAGTCCAAGCGGCGGCGGCTGAGGAGGAGGAGCGAGAGGTGGTACGGGTCCGAGTCAAGGTGAGGTCGGCTGCCGCTCAACCAGCTGGCCCGGGGCTCCCAGGGGAGGAGAAGGCGGTGACTGTCATAGGATGGAGGGTGGGACCTGAGATTTGGGGTGTCACCTGAGGGGCGAGGCTGGAGGGCCTGCCTGGTAATAGTGACAGGGGTGGAGTAGGCAGGACGTGGGAATGCGAGGCCAGGGCTGGAAGGCGTGGAGACTGAAAATGGCAGGATGGGGATTATGGTGGAGAAGAGGGGCTGTAGGGATGGAGGAGGGGCCTTGTTGAGGAGTGGGTCCCTGAGGATGGGGTGGGGGGTTGCTGTCTGAAAAGGAGGCGCCTAGGTCAGTTAACATATGTGTTGAGAGCGCACTTTTGTGCAGGTCCCCACCGGGTGAGGGAGACAAACAGCTAAATAAATGAGATGCTTCGGACACTGGTGAATGTCATGAGGCAATGCTGAAAAAGGTTCTCAACTAGGGCGTTACTTTAGCCAAGGTTGTACCGGGAAATACCCAGGAAGGTATTGAAGGAGCAGAGACCCGAATTGCAAGGAGTCAGCCTGTGCCTGTGGGGGTGGGGGGTGAGGATGGGTGTTCTAGGCAAAGGGAACAGCAAGGGCAAAGGCTGGGAGGTGGGGATGAGCTTGGCCTGTGGCCTTAGGTTCCCATATTCCTGGAGCCCTGGAGAGAGTGAGGGGAAGAGTGGATGAAGGTGAATCGGAGAGATGAGAGAGCCAGATTGTGAAGGGCCTTTGAAGTGTGCTCTGAGTAAGAAAGCTGTTGCACTAGTCCCAGCAAGCAGTGATGGTGGCTCAGACTAAGGTGGTGGCGCTGAGAAGTGGGTAGGTTCTGGAGAGAAGTAAACTTACAGCAATTTGGCAGTACGAGTGTAAAGTTCAAAAAAGCTGATGGAAAAAAAAAAGCTGATGAGCCCTAGCCGGTTTGGCTCAGTGGACAGCCTGTCGGCCTGCAGACCTGACCGAAGGGTCCCAGGTTCGATTCGGGTCTAGGACATGTTCCTCTGTTGGGTTGCAGGCTCCTCCTCGGCCCAGGCCCTGGTCAGGGCACGTTCAGGAGGCAACCAATCGATGTGTTTCTCTCACATCGATGTTTCTCTCTGTCCCTCTCTCTCCCCCTCTCCCTAAAAATCAATGGAAAATATCCTCAGGTGAGGATTGAAAAAAAAAAACACACAAAATAGCTGATGGGAGAGAGGAGGCTTGGGTACTATAGGCCCACCTGTTGGGGACCCTTTAAAGATATTTAAGCCCTAGCCAGTTTGGCTCAGTGCATAGAGCGTCAGCCTGTGGACTGAAGGGTCCCGGGTTCAATTTCAGTTAAGGGCATAGGCCCGGGTTGTGGGCTCGATCCCCAGTAGGGGCTGTGCAGGAGACAGCCAGTCAATGGTTCTCTCATCATTGATGTTTCTTTCTCTCTTTCCCTCTCTTTTGTTCTCTGAATCAATAAAAATATTTTTCTTAAAAAGATATTTAAGCAGAGGAGTGTTGTAGCTCCATGTGCTAGATTGGTCGCAGCATGAAGGACGAATTTAATAGAGGCCAGACTGGACATGGTGATCCTGACAACCATCGTTGGAGGAATATAGAAGAAAGATTGGGTGTCTGGACCATTGCAGTAGTCTCCTCCTCACTAGGCTGCTGCTTTCTCCCTTGCACCCCACACTCTGTCCCAAGCAGAGAAGCCAGAAGGATCCTGTAAATCTAAAGTCAGACCACATTCTTCCTCTGCTCAGAACCCTCCCAATGCTACCGCCTCACTCAGAGCAAAAACCATCGTCCAGGGTGCCCACCTTGATCTGGCCCCCACCACGCCTCTGACCTTGCCTCCTTCTGCTCCCTCTGCTTCAGCATGGTGATACAACCCCTGATGGCCTCCCCTGGGTCTTCTCTCCCCAGAAATGTGAGAGCTTCTTGCCACCTGAGTTCCGCTCTTTTGCTGTTGACCCCCAGATCACCTCACTCGATGTGTTGCAGCACATCCTCATCCGAGCATTTGACTTGAACGGGTGAGTAAGGGGATGCTGGTGACTGACCAGTGAGCTACCCACCTCAACAGTGACTGATTGGCCTTTTCATTGTTGTTGTTTGATAGGTGATTTGCTTGTTTTATTATAAATAACCCCACAGTGCACAGCCACCTAGCACTGTTGTTGCTGGATTAAAGGGCGTATGCTTTGTAAAATTTCAATGGGTGGTTCCAAAATACTCTCCTGACAGGTTTTACCAACTTACAGTCTCACCAGAAGCATATAAAATATCTGTTTCCCTCACACCCTCACAAACACGGGTTCCTATAAAATACTGGAAAATTTGCCAACCTGATAGATGAAAAGTGGGGTCTCTTGGGGGCAGGTGTGATGGTTATTTTGTTTTGGTGGTTATTTTGGAGGAATACAGGCACATGGTAACAAACTCAAAGAGTGCCAAAGTAATGGGTATTTAGGATGTTTTCATGGTTACAGTAGTCGTCACACAACATACTTCTTTGCATAGTTACACAGATGTATCTGAGAACAAATTCCTAGTTGTCATTTGACTTTTTTTCATAAACATCTTTTGTTGTGAAAAGTGACAATCATACAGATTGCTTTTTTTATGCAGTAAGAAGGCTGCTTTCTTTCCACTTCTACCCTTCAACTACCCTGTTACCCTCCCTAGAGGGTACCAACATTTTACCAGTTTCCAGTGTGTCCTCCAGATACAAGCAGGTGTGTGTGTGTGTTTCTGTGTTCGTGTTACCAAGTAGAGATGAGGGATCTGCCCTCAATCCTTAGCACAATATCTAGCACCTAGTAGAAAGTTGTTGTCAATCAACACCATTTACCTTCCCCTGGTTCTTTTGGAAACTGTCCCCGAGGCCTCCGGGGCACTGAGAGCTGCCGCACCTCCCATGTCCAGGAAGAAGAACTTTGGCATCAGCTACCTGGGCCGGGATCGGCTGGGGCAGGAAGCTTACCTCTCACTCCTGTCTGACTGGGACCTCAGCACAGCCTTCGCCACTGCCTCCAAACCTTACCTGCAGCTGCGTGTAGATATTCGGCCCACTGAGGACAGTGAGTACCCAGTGTCCTGGGGGGCACTGCTCTGGGACCTACCCTGTCCCTATAGGATGATGCCACCCTTGCAATAACACTCCCTCACAGTGGTCTGGGGAGCAAGGTAGCCTCATTCCAAGTTCTGGGTTGGCCACTGGGCCTCAATTTCTTTACCTGTAGAGATAATGGTATCTTAGGGCTATCGAGAGGATTAAACAGGGAAATTCATGTAAAATGCCTGTAACGGTGCATTGCTACATAGTAAATACTCAAAAAGTATTAGCTCTAGTAAAATAATTATATTTATTATTGTAGCATATAATCTAGTAATATATAATTATACAATGCAGTATAACAATAGAGCTATAGATATGTTTCAATTATAATAATATGTAAATATAGCAATGTGATAATGGCAGTTGTATTTACTTTTTTTAATTTATTTTTATTGATTTCAGGGAAGAAGGGAGAGGGAGAGAGAGATAGAAGCATTAGTGATGAGAGAGAACCGTTGCTCGGCTGCCTCCTGCACGCCCCCTACTGAGGATCAAGCCCACAACCTCAAATTGGCCTGACCAGGAATTGAACCATGACCTCCTGGTTCATTCGTCTGTAGATTTTCTCTCATCATTGATGTGTCTATCTCTCTCTCCCTATCCTTTCCTCTCTCAAATCAATAAAAATGTATTTTAAAAAAAGAATCTTCTTTCAATTAGATGAATTGCAAATGTTTTTCCCCAGCTTACCTTTTGTTCTATCGTTTTGTTTATGGTATCTTTTTTGTCCTATCAAAAATTAAGCCTGGCTGGTGTGGCTCAGTGGTTGAGCATCCACCTATGAACCAGGAGGTTACAGTTCAATTCCCAGTCAGGGCACATGCTTGGATTTTGGGCTTGATCCCCAGTAGGGGGCATGCAGGAGGCAGCCAATCAATGATTCTCTCTCATCATTGATGTTTCTATCTCTCCCTTTCCCTTCCTCTCTGAAATCAATAAAAATGTCTTTTTTAAGAAAATTAAAATTTAGATGCAGTCTTATACATATACTAGAGGACCAGTATACGAAATTTGTGCATGGGGGTGGGGGCAGTCCCTCAGCCCGACCTGCACCTCTCACAGTCTGGGACCCCTCGGGGGATGTCCACATGCCGGCAGTCAGACATTCCTCTTGCAGTCCGGGACCCCTCGTGCTTTACCACCCGCCTGCTCACTGCTCCTTACTGCTCGACTCCCTGCTCCTTAGCGCTGCTGCAGAGGCTGGAGAGGCTCCCACCACCGCTGCTGCGCTTGCCAGCCATGAGCCCGACTTCTGGCTGAGCTGCACTCCCCCTGTGGAAGCACAATGATCACCAGGGTCAGCTCCTGTGTTGAGCGTCTGCCCCCTGGTGGTCAGTTCGCATCATAGGTCCGTTCCGCCATTCAGTCGATTTGCATATTAGGGTTTTATTATATAGGATACCTATTTCTTTATGGTTTCTGAGTTTCTCCTCTTAATTTGGAACACCGTCCCCTATATCTCCTAATATGCTTATTATTTTCTTTTTTATATGTACATCTCTACTCTGTCAACATTCTGATAACTAGACATAGATTTTTTAAAAAATTCCAAATAGTCAATTATGCCAACATCATTTATACATGTTATTTATTTATTTATTTATTTATTTATTAAGAGAGAGAGAGAGATGAAAGAGAAACACCAATCAGTTGCTTCCTGCACGCGCCCTGACCAGGGATTGAACATGCAACCTGGGTATGTGCCCTGACTAGGAGTGGAACCTGCCACCTTTTGTTGTACAGGATGACACTCCAATCAACTGAGCAACACCGGCCAGGGCAGCATCATTTTTTAAATAACCACCTTTTCTACACTGATTTGAAATGCCATTTTTGTCAATACTGAGTTCCCATGTGTACTTGGAATTATTTCTGGGCTTTCTATTGCATTCCACCAATTGGCTCTCTTTCTCTACTGCTATGCTAACATCATATTTTTATCATAGTACTTTTGTGATAAATATTAATAAGTCCAGCATTGCCATCCTTCCACTATTCTTTTTCATGACTCTTCTTTTCCTTAACTATCCTTAACTGTGAATTCTTTCATATGAACCTTAAAATAATTTTATCCAGTTCCAGGAAAAACCCCATTGCATTTCCGATTGGCATTACGCAGCGTTTATGTATTAATTTGGGGTTTGGGAAGTTTGACAATTTTATGATGAGGAAATGTAGTCTGTACAGCATATGTTATGCAATACCAGATGCAGGGCCTGAGGCAACACCCTGTAATAAAATACTTGGGCGTTTCTTCAGGGAAATGTATGTATATTCACACTCAGTGGGTTACATAAAGACTATATATAGTCTCATGTCAGTTCAGATCAGGTTTTGCCACTAGATGAGTTTCTGCTTGTACAAATCCTTTACCCAATGGGTTCTTTCTTTTTAAAATCTATATAAGACTGTCTCTTTTTTCCTGTAATGTTTTTGGCCTTGAGTGGTGTTTTTTTTTCTGACATTAACATTGCTGCTCTTGTTTTCTGTTTGTGTTTGCCAGGTATTCCTTCAGGTTTCTTCAATTTTCATTTTTTCTTTATCACCTAGTTTTAGGTATATCTCTCATAAAAAAAACCCATAGCTGGATTTATGCTTTTTTACACAATTGACATTGAAATCTTTTTTAAAAATATATTTTTATTGATTTCAGAGAGGAAAGAGAAATAAAAACATTAATGATAAGGGAGAATCATTGGTTGGCTGCCTCCTGCACGCACCCTACTGGGGATTGAGCCTGCAACCTAGCATATGCCCTTGACTGGAATTGAACCTGGGACCCTTCAGTCTGTAGGCTGACACACTATCCACTGAGGCAAACCAGCGAGGGCGACAGTGAAATCTTTAGGCCACTTACTTTTCTCGTCCAGTGTTTCCCACCCTCCCTGGCCCTTGAAATGAAAGCTTTGGAACACTTTTTCTTTTAATTGATTTTTGGAGAGGAAGAGGGAGGGAGGGAAGGAGGGGGGGAGGGAGGGAGAGAGAGAGAGAGAGATTGAGATTTATTGTTTCACCTGTTTATACATTCATTGGTTGATTCCTGTATGTGCCCTGATTGGGAATGGAACCCGCAACCTTGGCATATCGGGACGATGCTCCAACCAACTGAGATACCAGGCCAGGGCTGGAACACTTTTAATTCTAATTCTTCTTCTGATCCCTAACCCTTAACTTCTGGGTTTTGCTGAGACGGTAATTTTTGTTTCTTTTTTAATTCCAGGCTATCATTATCTTTTCTTTATAGTAGGTTGCTTATGTTTAAGGAATGCTAAAGTAACACTTAAGATTACAAACTCCCAATCACAGTGTCTCTGTCATTTCATGTTTAACTATATATGTTACAAACTGTGGCCCATCACCATTTACACTTCCTTTGCCTTCCCTCCCTTGAACTGTTGTAGTCATTTCCTTTGAGAACTTCTTTGTTCTCTTCCAATAAGGTATGTGAGTTAGATGTACTCTAGTGACCAAAAATGTCTTTATTTGGCCACCATAGACAGGTACTGTTTGGCTGGCGTGGAGCCCTTGGATCTTAGGCTTTACTTCTCAAAACTCCATTTGTGCCACAAGCCACTGTCTTCTTTTTAAAAAAATATATTTTATTGATTTTTACAGAGAGGAAGAGAGAGGGATAGTTAGAAATATCGATGAGAGAGAAACATCGATCAGCTGCTTCCTGCACACCCGCTACTGGGGATGAGCCCGCAACCAAGGTATATGCCCTTGACCGGAATCGAACCTGGGACCCTTTAGTCCGCAGGTCGGTGCTCTATCCACTGAGCCAAACTGGTCAGGGCTGGCCACTGTCTTCTTGCTTCCAGAGTTCTGATGACCTTCTTTCTGTTGTAAGCAGCCTATTCCTTGACTTTGGAAGCTGGCAAGAGTTTTTCTTCCTTCCTGGAATTCGGGCATTTCACTAGCATCTGGATAGAGCTGGGGAGGCCTATTATATGTGTGGCTTGTTAAATAATCCTATCTGAGGCTTGGTGAGCCATTTCTTCATCTCAAGGGCATTCTCCTTCATGTCTGTGTGATTATAATGTCTTCACCTGATCCCCCTTCTCCCCCTGCATTTCCTAGTATTTGCATATTAGGTGTTTTGGACTTGCCCTCCAGGTCTCTCTACTTTTTCACTTGAACCATCAAGCTTAGGTCTGTGCCTTGAAGGGGTTCTCCTTGGTCTTCTCCTTCTTCATCTTACCCGTCCAGTAGTGTGACCTCCATTTTACCTGTTGTGTTTTAATGCTCTAATGTTTTAGAAAGACCACTCTGCCAGCTGTTGGGAGAGAGGGGAGGGGTGAAAAGGAAACAGGGACTGGTTAGGCAGCAGTTTCAGGTGGGAGATGTGGTGGCTCTGACAGGCTGACAAGGTGGAAACGAGAGAAGAGGTGGAATTAAAGTATGTTTTGCATGCAGGAGCCATGGGACTTAGCAACGGTTTGGCACTGGGAGTTGAGAGAGTGGGAGGCAGCAAGGTTTCTGGCTTAGCAACTGAACAGATAGAGACACTGTTCACTCATACGAGGAGCAGAGGAGGCCATGTGTAGAGTGGCTTTCAGGCTCCCCGTTGTTTTTGTTTGTTTTAATATGGAACGCTTCATGAATTTGCGTGTCATCCTTGCGCAGGGGCCATGCTAATCTCTTCTGTATCTTTCCGATTTTAGTATACTTGTATGTGCTGCTGAAGCGAGCACTCAGGCTCCCCTTTCGGATCCCGTAGGTTCTTAGTGCAAGGTGAGACAGCCAAGGCGGGCCAGGGACATCCAAATGGTCCAGAGCAGTGGTTCCCAACCTTTCATTGGCCAGGCCCCACCTAAGCATCTCTAAATCCTGATGCCCCTCCGCCCCCCCGTGACATATAATTCTTATTATTCAAAAAGTGAACACCTATTCACATGGAGGAAGCCTAAAAGGACATTAACTTGGTCTAAACAAGCTTCCAAAGAACATGACATCCATGAAAGAGAAAAATAAAAGAACGAAAGGACAGTACTGAAGAAGAAATCACTAAGAAATTGTTAAAAAAAATAATAATATGAAGTGATATGAAAAAATAGCAAATAAAGTTTCAAAACATATAATAGAGAACTGAAATGCATAAATATGTCACAATAAATATTTATATACTGTATATGAGGCCCCTAGAACCATAAGAAATGCAAAAAATTCACTGTTAATAATTCATCCTCGAACTGCCCCCTTAAAAATCAAATTGCCCCCCTGTGGGGCGTGTACCCCACGTTGGGAACCACTGGTCTAGAGTCTGCTTCCTCCTCAGCTCTGAGGGTGAAAGTACAGTGAACTCCATGGAAATGCTGCTTAAGGCTGGCACTTGCCTGCAGATGACAACAGATTACTAGTAAGCAAATCCAAGTTGATTTGTTTCATATAGAGAGTTTGAAAGCCACTAGATGTTGCTGTTGTCAGCTTAGCAGCTCTGTGGTGCCAGGGCTGACATCTCCTGAATCTCTCCAACTTAACCTCCAGGTGGCCACTGCTGCTTCAGCCACCACATCACATTTGAGATGAGAAGAAAGGATTCCAGGGCTGTAAAGAACTGAGAGAAGGGACAGACTTCTGCTGATGTTCCAAGGGCCAGAACTGGAGAAAGTCCAGCATAGCATTGTTTCCTCTAAATACAGAACATACATATTCCACAAATTTTTTTTTCTAAAATCTATCTGGGCTCTGGAGTAAGGCCAATGAGGTTCAGATCCTGGCCCTACCATTTCCTAGCTGCGGAATCTTGGCCACTTACTAATTATTCCAACCCTTTTCCATCTTCTGTAATGACCATGGTAATCTATACTGATTGTGGGAGGAGCCGTGGCATGAATATAAGATAAAGGGTTTGGGCACTCCACATTTTGGTTCCTTCACTCACTAGCTGTGGGGCCTTGGGCAACTATCTTATCCTGACTGTGCCTGTTTCCTCATGAAGGAGTCGTGATAATAATAGTGCCTAACTTATAGGATGGATGTGACTAGTAAATAAGCTAAGCCTTGGCCAATGTGGTTCAGTTGGTTGGAGCATCATCCCATGCACCAAAAGGTTGTGCGTTCAATCCCCGGTCAGGGCGTGTGCGTGAGACAACCGATAGATGTCTCTCTCTCTCCCCTTCTCTCTCCCTCTATCTCTTCCTCTCTTCCTCCTTCCTTTCTTCCCTCCCTCCCTTCCTCACTCTCTCTCCAAAAAACAATCAATTTTAAAAATTCAACTCTGCCCAGCCAGTGTGGCTCAGTGGTTGAGCATCAACCTATGAACCAGGAGGTCACAGTTCGATTCCCAGTCAGGGCACATGCCTGGGTTGCAGGCTCAATCCCCAGTGTGGGGTGTGCAGGAGGCAGCCGATCAATGATTCTCTCATCATTGATGTTTCTATCTCCCCTCCCTTCCTCTCAGAAATCAATAAAAATATATATATTTAAAAATTCAACTCTTAAAAAAAAAGCTAAGGGCTCAGAACACTTCCTGGCACTTAGCACTATGGAAATGTTGTCTCATGTTATTATTTAAATTAAAGCTAAGCCCTTGTCACATAGTACCTGGCACATGGTAAATATTACTATTAGAGTCTGCCCAGCCATTTTGTGAGAATTACCTAATATAAAAGACAGTCAGTCTAATAGAAAAGAATAATTTATGGCTCTATGTTTTGCATGATTTAGATGACATGGGAAGAGAGAGTGGGAGTCGCTCATTGCCCTGTGGTTGCCTGGCTTCGGCAGGAGAGGAACCCAGCCCTGAGGTGTGAGGTTCTTATCCCCATTATCATGTTGCTTCGCTCTGTGTGTCCAGGCCCGCTGCTGGAAGACTGGGACATAATCAGCCCCAAGGATGTCATCGGCTCCGACGTGCTGCTGGCTGAGAAACGGTCATCGCTGACAGCGGCTGCCCTGCCCTTCACACAGTCCATCCTCTCTCAGGTGGTTTCAGGGACCCCCGGGACTCTCAGGTGGCTGTAGGGCAGGGCCTGCCTGGCTCCCCTGATTCTGAGTGTGCTGGTTGGCACCTGCCCCTAGCCTGCCAGCTGACCAGTGGCCTCCCCCCTCCTTCACAGGTGGGCCGCACCTTGTCTAAGGTCCAGCAGGTGCTGAGCTGGTCATACGGGGAGGATGTCAAGCCTTTCAAGCCACCCCTGAGTGATGCTGAGTTCCACACATACCTGAACCATGAGGGCCAGCTCTCCCGCCCTGAGGAGTTGCGCCTGCGAATCTATCACGGTGGTGTTGAGCCCTCCCTGCGAAAGGTGAACCCCCTCGACCACTCACTGGATCCATTCCTCCCGCAGTCATGAGTAGCTCATGAGACACATGCAGTGGACCACACTGTCATGGGATGGCGTGGTGATGCTCCCGGAGAGCAAGCTCTCCTTCTGGAGGGGCTAGGAGTCAAAGGTGGGAAGGCAAACTTTTCTGAAAGAGGACAGAGGTCCGGGGCAGGAGCGGGGGTGGTGACAGATATACCTGGGGATGTGGTGGCTCATCTGTAGATCCCCAGCCTCATCCTTCTTGTCCCTGGCCAGGTGGTGTGGCGGTATCTGCTGAATGTGTACCCAGACGGGCTGACAGGCCGCGAAAGGATGGACTACATGAAACGGAAGAGTCGGGAATATGAGCAGCTTAAGAGTGAGTGGGCACAGCGAGCCAGCCCCGAGGACTTGGAGTTCATCCGCAGCACGGTCCTCAAGGATGTGCTGCGGACCGACCGGGCCCACCCCTACTACGCGGGGCCCGAGGATGGCCCACACCTGCGCGCGCTGCACGACCTGCTCACCACTTACGCCGTCACCCACCCACAGGTGTCCTACTGCCAGGGCATGAGCGATCTCGCCTCACCCATCCTTGCCGTCATGGACCATGAAGGCCATGCCTTCGTCTGCTTTTGTGGCATCATGAAGCGCCTGGCTGGGAACTTCCACCCTGATGGCCGCGCCATGGCCACCAAGTTCGCGCACCTCAAGTTGCTGCTGCGACACGCCGACCCTGACTTCTACCAGTACTTGCAGGAAGCTGGTGCTGATGATCTCTTCTTCTGCTACCGATGGCTGCTGCTTGAGCTCAAGCGCGAGTTCGCCTTTGACGATGCCCTCCGCATGCTCGAGGTCACCTGGAGCTCGCTGCCTCCCGATCCTCCTGAACACGAGGTAGAGCTCATCGGACCCCCCAGCCAAGTGGCAGACACTGGCTTCAGCAGCCACAGGGGGCGGCCTGTGCGGCAGAGGCACATGTTGAGGCCTGCCGGTGGGGGAGGTGGTGCTTTTGAAGATGCGGTTGACCACTTGGCCATGACCAGTCAGGGGCCTAGTGGCGGGGGACGTCTCCTGAGACAAGCCAGTCTGGATGACTTCCAGCAACTCAGGGATAACACCAGCCCCAGGAGGGACCCTCGGGTCCAGCTGCCCCACCCCGTTGCCCTCATTAGCTCCAAGTCCCTCTCGGAGCCCTTGCTGAACTCCTCAGACCCACTACTATCCTCCTCTTCCCACCCCGATTCACCATCCTCCTCATCTCCGCCATCCTCCCAGGAGGCCTCTCCTGCTGGTGATGTGGCTGCAGGATCCCCCCTGATACCTGAGGTGGGCTCCCCACAAGACCCTGGGAAGTCTCTGCCACCCCCACACCCATTGGGCCTGCCCCCACCCCAGGAGTTTGGCCAGGGGAACCCATTCATGCTCTTCCTCTGTCTCGCCATACTGCTGGAGCACCGTGACCACATCATGCGCAACGGGCTGGATTACAACGAGCTGGCCATGCACTTTGACCGCCTCGTGCGAAAACACCACCTGGGGCGCGTCCTACGCCGGGCCAAGGCTCTCTTTGCTGATTACCTGCAGTCTGAGGTGTGGGACTCAGAGGAGGGAGCTGAGGCCACAGCCCCGTTGTAATCAGGCTCCCTCCAGCCCACCATCAGCCCCATTATTTGCCACGAGGGCCTCCACATGAGACCGTATCTCCCTGCCTGCCAGCCCTAGACCTGTTGGGGTGCAGGACCCTCTCCCCACAGGTCTGGGAATATGGGGCTCTGCTTCAGCACTGTCCCATTGAGGCTACAGCCTCTTTTCTGTTGTTGCTTTGTTTTTAACAACTGTACTTTGCACACATGAAGGTCACTGTGGTCTGTTGATTTCTCTGCCCTCTTCCTGGTTTTTGTTATACATGGAGTCTCCAGGGGCTCTTTACCTGATGGAGCCGAAATGCTTCACTGGGTGGAGGGTGGGTCATGCAGTGCCTTCTTCCCCGGTGGTCAGAGAGTGGATGCTAAGAATTGGTTCTAAAACATGAGCCCAGGTTGAGGACAGCTGGAGGAAGCCTTGAGGCTGCTGTGTGGTACATCTGTCTGCCTGTAAGGCTCTGGATTATAGCTGTGAATTTATGTTTTCAGGACAGGCCCCTGAGTGAAGAATGAGAGAGTTCCTGACTCGAAAAGGGCAAGATTCATCACAAAGGCTGGGAAGTATGGGCTACTTAGAAACATTGGGCAGCCACCTCTAGCCTTCCACATGTCACCAGTTCTAGGATCCAGACCCTTCCTTGGGAGTCCTAGGCAGGGGTCTAAGGCTCCTATTCTTGTCACTTGCTTTGGGGCTAGCTTGAGGGACTGTGGCCTTGCCATGCCTAGGACTCTAAGCCCTAAACTGGGTTTCCAGCTTATGGGTACCTGTCTTAACTGTTTCACCAACAGACACCTTTTAGTTGCCTTCTCCAACCCACTACTCTGGACAAACAAATCAAGCGCCGTTAAAGCTCAGGCCCTAAAAGAATTCACCTGCTTTTTTGGAGGTTAATGATCAAATGAAAGTCCTTTTTCCCATGTATGTTCTCAGAAGGCAGATGTGTTACAGGTCAGGTGTTATCCTCCACAAGGAGTGGCAGACAATGGGTGGGGTACCTGGGGTCCTACAGGTTGTGGCCTTGCTGTGCCAGGTTCTGGCCAGAAATTGCTCCACAAGGGGCATCAGGGTAGCCATCCTCTCATCTCTCTCCCCAAGAATGCCATGTAAAGCTGGAGATAACTCTTAAAAGGCTCCCAGCACACCCCAGTATTAGAAGGGAAGCTGACCATTCCTCAGATAAGGGCTCAGTCACTGGAAGAGCAGGACAAGACCATTCTCTATCTGGGGTGCTGCAAGACTGTGGGTCTAACAGGTACACATAAGGGTCTCAGGCAACCCCACACACTGAGGACCATCCAAGATACTGGAGTATCTGGCTAACCCTAGTACAACATGGGAAGGAACTACACAGGATGTGAATACCAGGAGATAGGGATCATTGGGGGCTATATTGGAAGCTGGCTACCACACTAGGTGACATAATATCCAAAACAGAAGTACTGGGACAGACGAATAATTTTAAATAAGTATAAGAGATAATATAAGAAAGATAAAACAAGAACAAGAGATACAAAAAGACCCCCAAAATACTATGAGAATGATAGTAGAAAAAAAGGAACAGAAAAACACTGTAAATAGGAAATACGAAATGAGATGTCAGAAGTTTTAAATAGTAAGTACAAAAACAGAACACAAGAGACCCCTCATTGGATTTTTTAAAAAGGTCCAGCAGTGTACACACACATAAAAAGATTTAGAAATGTTGGACATGAAAGGATGAAGAAAGGCTATAGGAAGGGATTCATACTTGGACTAAGTGATGGGCCCCTGAAAATCAACAAGAGAACTATGGAAATATGGGAAATGTTCTGATAGGAATATAGATATGAATAAGCAATTTACATTAGGAAACCCAAAATCATTATCTCTTTTTTGTTGTTAATCCTCACCTGAAGATATCTTTCCATTTATTTTTAGAGAGAGTGGAAGGAAGGGGGGGAGACAGAAAAACATCAATGTGAGAGAGACACATCGATTGGTTGTCTCCTGCAGACACCCCACCAGAGCCAAGGATGGAGCCTGCAACTGAGATACATGCCCTTGACCGGAATCGAACCCGGGACCCTTCAGTCCTTGGGCCGACACTCTATCCACTGAGCCAAACCAGCTAGGGCTCAAAATCATTATCAATCACTTTAAAATACAAGTTAAAAAAAACTAATGAGAAGAGCACCTTTCTATTTACTAGATGGGATGCTGCCCAATTCATGAATTGTTCAATAAAGCCAATTAGATTTTTAAGTTAAAAACTAATGAACTATGACTGTACTGGTTAGACTAGAAAATTTTAGTAAGCTGGATAAGGCTAAGTGTTGATGGAGACAGAGGAATGTAGGGCCCTTCATACATTGCTCCACCTATTCCAGATCACAATCTGGCACTGCTTACAGAAATTATGTACATCCCTATGGCCCAGCTATTTTCTGAGTATACATCCTAAAGAAATTTTCACACTTGCCCAAAGGGAGCATTTACAAGGCATAATTTATTGAAATGGGGTATTGGAGGCAGTCCAGTGAACCTCATTGGGAGCACCTAGGGGTAAAATGATGCAGTGGATGTACACATTGGGGTTTATTGGAACCATTAGAAACAACAAATAGATTATCTGCACCCATAACAACACAGATGAATCTTAACATAATTTTG
>NW_005359798.1:109936-126618 GCF_000412655.1 Myotis brandtii
CTGTCTATCTCTCTCCCTTCCTCTCTGTAAAAAATCAATAAAAAATATTTAAAAAATATTTTTTTAAAAAATTAAAATAGGTAAAAATGTAGATTTTATATGTAATCGTGCAAAAAGATACACATTAAACCCAATAGAATGGTAAACTGTGGGAAGGAGAAAGATTGTTGGGTGCAGGAATAAAAGAGAATTAATAAATTTAGGGGCTTTGCATGAAACAACAATGAGGGTGTGTCATGAATTGTGGAATATGATCAGAGATCAGACATTTTGAAAGGCAAACAAGTACTTCTTTTTTTTTTTTTTTTGCATGGGGGTCAGATTCTCTGAGGGCTATCTAATACCAGCATGAATGTGGACAGTGTGAAAACTGTTCACATAAACCCTGGGCATAGGAGATCTGAATATGGCAAAAGTCAGACAAGTTCATTTTGTAGATGTATATGATCCTGTACTCTGAAAATTAACAAATCTAGACTGTGTTTGAGGGGCTGACCCTTAGAATGTAAATTTCCATTCTATGGATGAGAAATTTAGTCTTTGAGGGAAACTAACCCATTTCTTCTTGGATGGGGACAGCAGAAATTGAGTCTGTCAAAGGTAGTTCGGACACTTGAAGGCTTCACAAGACCAAATTGTGGGTAATGGGACAGACACACTTTCCTTTGCATAAGTCCACTGTGTATTGTCAAAGTCCTTTCTGTGGATCAAGGGCTCAGCAACCCTGAGTGACAGCAAAAATTGTTGTGTGGACTGGGATTTACTTCCTCTGGAGATTGGAGCATCCTGTTTTTTAAAGAAGGCCCCTCGGGCGGTCTATTGGGGCAGGGGGCAGGGGGCGGCGGGGGGAATCAAGGATGGCTTCAGGAGGCTGTCAGATAAAGATGAGGGCTGAAGTCAGAAATGAGAAGAATGCCCAGCCGATGTGGCTCAATGATTGAGCGTCGACCTGTGAACCAGGAGGCTGCAGTTCGATTGTCAGTCAGGGCACACACCCAGGTTGCAGGCTGGATCCCCAGAGTGGGGCGTGCAGAAGGCAGTAGATCAATGATTCTCATCACTGATGTTTCTATTTCTCTCCCTCTCCCTCCCTGAAATCAATAAAAATATATTTTTAAAAAAAGAAATGAGAAGGAATGATGCCAGGTAAAAGGGTCCCGTGACAGGCGTGTAGATGTTAGGCACAGAGAAGAAAACCTAGAGGTCAGGATCAGACACAGAAAATGTTCGGTTTGATGTGAAGGGTGATGACATCAGAGAAACTGGAGGATTATCATCAGGCCCTGGAGGGATCATAAGGTTAGAGAAGTAGCAAGTGAATGGAGGTTATGCTAGTAGTGGCTGCCAGGTACGTCGTCAGGGACTTAGAAAAAGACTTATTCGGTGGTGAGAAAATCGTGGGAACCAATGGGGAAATGACGTCAAGGAAGTAAGGGCAGGGAAGGAAAGGGATGTGAGAGCCAAAAGGTTCGTGCGCAGAAGAGACGAAAACGGCTGGGGCCAATGGCGGGATACTTACGTCATAGCGCCCCGACCACACAAATCTCCGCCTCTGTTCCCGGAAGCATGCAGAGAACTTGGCTTCCTACGCCCGGCAGACCACTCCTCCCACCTCGCCCTCGCCGGCCTCAGCCAATGAGGGCGTGCGGGGCGACGTTCAGTGACGTGCACGCTACGTACGCTTTATTAAGCGTCTTCCCGCGCGATCTCCTCCTCAGTCGCTCTGCTCCTTGGCGGTAACTGTCCTTTCGGCTCTTTTACTGAACTTCCAGGTAAGTGGTGTCTGACTTAACGGAGCGGTCTCTCCTCGCCTCGCTGGTGTGCGCCGCGCCGGCCTAGAGCAAGGCGTGCAGGCGGGCAGAGGAGCGGCTTCGGACACGTAGGCTCGGGCTTCTTCGAGGCGGGCGGGTCCCGTGCTCCGAGGTTAAATTTTGGGTTTGGTGGTCTGCCGGCGCGCTGTGTCCTGGCACGAGGAGTGCCCGGAGGGGCTAGCGGAGTGACTTGGGCTGGGGTTGGTCTCGGTAGTGACCACGCGGCGGCCGAGAACGGGGGAGGGGGGGGGGCTTTTTCCCACGTGACCGCCGCCATCTTGTTCTGTGGGCGCACAGTGAACGCATGGACGTTCTGGGCCTGCGCTGTGCCACAAAATGACGGGCGTGGCGGCTGGGATGTTGTGGGCATGCGCGAAGGCGGCCCCCAAATGGCTGCCCCGCCGATTTCCGTCTTTTTGGGCTGCCTTCTTGGTTTCTCCTTGGTGACACCTTATTTTGTTGTTCGTGTCTGTTTTCTGTTCTCTCCATTTTTTCTCGTCGTGCTTTGTCCTCCAACCTTTCTCCCGCTTACACCCCACGATCTTCCGTGTTCTCCCCACAGGACTCGAATTCATTGCCATGTCCTCTGAAGAAGGGAAGCTCTTCGTTGGAGGGCTCAACTTCAACACCGACGAGCAGGCTCTGGAAGATCACTTCAGCAGCTTTGGGCCAATTTCCGAGGGTGAGCGGTGGGCCAGACCCATGAGGGGGTGGACAGTTACCGGAAGTCTGGGACCCTTCCGTTTCAGCAAACATTGAGAGCAAGGCCAGGGCCCCAGGCCTTCTTGTGCTACTTTTCCTTGCTGGGTTCTTAAGCGGTAGTTCAGGCTTTGGAGAACCGGATAACTTTTAATTGAGGATTGGTCACTTTTTGCTTCCTGGTCTCTTTCCCAGTGGTCGTTGTCAAGGACCGGGAGACTCAGCGATCCCGGGGTTTTGGCTTCATTACCTTCACCAATCCAGAGCATGCTTCAGATGCCATGAGAGCCATGAATGGAGAGGTGAGGCCTTTTACCTGCATTAGGGGTCCTGCCCCCGTCTCTACCACTTCCACCATTCTTTCTGTTTTTCCCTCTGTGTCTGCTAGGGGCAGCGCGGCCACCAAACCCCACAGTGCCCACTCACAGGAGCGTGACTGCCTTCTGTTCTAGGGGGTGGAGGGCAGCGGCAGACAGAGCCGGGCTGCCTGGGAGGCGACGACTGGTCCTGCATGAGGCCGAGAAGCCACCTGTGGATGGTTGACGTGCCCTGGGCTTAGGTAGTAGAGTCTGCAGATCTGCGGGCCTGGCCCGGAGAGGACCTCGTGAGTCTTCTGGGATGGACTCTGAAGCCTCAAACCAAGAGAGGTGTCTATCTAGCCCTAATAGTTGGGCAGCTTAGAGGAGTGGGGAGGAGAACTCACCTGAGTTCAGTGAAGATGTAAGTAGTAGCAGGGGAGCACGGTGGATTCAGGTCATTTTGTGGGATTCTATAGCTCCTGATAAGGCCATTCTGGTCAAAGGAGCTTGTTGTGGAACATAGCACCCAAAACTTGGTGCTCAGCAGGAGTTTCTGGGCTCTTTTGCCCACCTGCCCCGCCCACTCTTGACTCACCACTTCCCTGTGTGACCACCAACTTATCCTCTTTATGTTTCCTCGCACCTAGTCTCTGGATGGTCGCCAGATCCGAGTGGACCATGCTGGCAAGTCGGCCCGGGGCAGAGGTGGTGGCTTTGGAGCTCATGGGCGTGGTCGCAGCTACTCTAGAGGTAATGACAATGGTAAATTTGGTCATGTGGTATGGGGAAGAGCCACCCATTAGTGGCCTATGTCTGGGACAATTGCAATTTAAATATTTTTTGTCTACTGTAGGTGGTGGAGACCAGGGCTATGGGAGTGGCAGGTATGACAGTCGGCCTGGAGGATATGGCTATGGATATGGAAGATCCAGAGACTATGGTGGCAGGTGGGTAGCCAAGGGGTTGGGGTGCTCAGGTGGTGCTTGCTTTTCTCTCCTTAAGAGCTGGGCTGCCTGGGTGTGTATATCTATCTTACCTTGGTGTTACTAGAGTTTGTTTTACAAACCGTAATGAAACTGTAAAAACAAATATGAGGTATATTTTGAGTTGTGTGTAATGCGTTAATAAATTACAAGATCACATAATTGCAGTGTATGATAGGTAACATGTATGTTTTGTGCTGTGGTTAATTGTGTCTATTGCATTAATGTTTAATATGATTCAATGTGTTGTGTGAATTATATACCGTCTAATTGTGACTTCTATATAATGTTCATATGCTTAACATACCCTGTTTTGCACATTAACTATTATAAAATGTGCTGGAATATGTAAATAAGGTTTTCTATATTCTCGGGGTGTGCGATACATTTCCTGTAACACACTGTGTTTTTTCCCAGAAGCCAGGGTGGTTATGACCGCTACTCAGGAGGAAATTACAGAGACAATTATGACAACTGAGATGAGGCATACCACACCTAATGTAGGTGAGACTTGTATGGGAAAACCTGTCTCCCCTGTAATCTGCTGGCCATGGAGATGAGGGGGTGTCCTTGTTGTGAAGCCCTTGTATCTTTTATCAACCCCAGAAGGTAAGCATGTCAGCCTCTTTCTTCCTAACATCACAGCTCTTCCCCTTCTTACTGTTCTCAGATACACAAAACACAAGGAATAAAACTTCTGATCCAGGATCGTCCTTCCAAATGGCTGTATTTATAAAGAGTTTTGGAGCTGCACTGAAACAACTGTTTTAGTATGTCAACTTCTATTTTTGAATTGAGCTCCCAAGGTAGCTTGTTAAAGACCTTTTAGAAAGCTCCATGTGTTTTTATTTTTTTCTCTCCCATTTAAAGACAAATTCTGGAACATTTATAGAGTCTGGAATTTTTCCTTTTACCCGTTTTTTGTTTTAAGTCTGAGCTCTCAGGAGTGGTCCTGGCCAAAAAATTAAAATTTTGGCCAGACTGGCTCCCCCTCCCCCAGAAATAATGTGCATCTAAGAGACATTTTGTAAAACTTGTATACAGTGTTTATCATGGTTAAAAAGCAATTTCCAGATATAATTGCAATAAATCAAGAACCTGGTTACTTGGATTTTTTTTTTTTTACTGAAGATCACTGCCCTGATTATATAGAAGTTTCTTAAAATAATTATGAATGTCATTTTTTTAATACTGGAAGAAAAAATATTCTGTTGTGTTTCATGTAGTGTTTAGGATGTCTTTCATGGAGCTGATTAAAAAAATGATACCTAAAAAATTGATATTGCTGCTGCTTTTTCCTTACTCTGCCTAGCTTGTAATTTAAAAATAAAGATTGGGAAAGGAGACTTTGAGTAAAGAATTTAGGGGGTGGTGAGCAGGGACTGCTCAAAGGGCAAATAGCTCTAGAGTTTGGGGCTGGTATATATATGGAAAAGAATACTAAACTCACTTTAGAGTGAGGGTCCCAGGAGAATCCTGGTTTAAGAACAGAATTCTAAGCTCAAACTGGATTCTGCTGCTTCCCAGCTATTTGACTTTGTGGGTCATTTAACCTGTGTGCCTCAGCCCCCTGGGCATTTTACCTTTTCTGTTGAGGGTAAAGTACATTTATTAGGCATATACAGCCATAGACAACCATTGGCCAACCCTTCAGTCACAGATTCAGTGCTAAGGTGGTTGCAATGGCTTGTCCAGTTTTGTACCTTTGACTAGGCTTGAGTTCCTGGACAACCTGAACTACCTTATGCTCTCATTCCTGGGACATGCCTTTCATGGACTGATCCTGCCTCCCCAATATAGTATTAGAAAGTGAGGCCTTTGGAGAGTGACGTGGATTAAAATGTCATGAGAGTGAGAACTTCATGATATAATAGTTTGCCTCCTTGCTCAGCTTTGCCATGAGGATACAAGAAGGCATTCTTTTTTTAAAATATATTTTTATTGATTTCAGAGAGAGAAACATCAATGATGATTTCAGAGAGAGAGAAACATCTATGATGAGAGAGAATCATGGATCGCTGCCTCCTGCATGCCCCCAACTGAGGATCAAACCTGCCACCCAGGCGTGTGCCCTTGACCAGAATCTTCAGTCTGCAGTCTAACACTATCCACTGAGCAAAACCAGCTAGGGTCCACAAGAAGGCATTCTGAAAGGGCCCCACCATAGCTGAACCATGCTGGTACCCTGATCTTGAATTTTCAATCTCCAGAATTGAGAAATTTCTGTTAATAAGCCACCCAGTGTATGGTACTATTAAAGCAGCCCAAACTGACAGCATGGGTCCCTGTATTGGGAATGCCAGTAAGGGCAGCCTGCTTCCCAGGTCTGGACCCTCCTTTCTCCCATCCAGATGGTCCTACCTAGCCCACTGAGCAAGGTAAAGACATTGTCCTACCCTCACCATTTGGGTACTTGGTCTGAGTAGGCATTCTGTGCTGGACCTGCAAGGAGCTAAGGTAGTGGACCATTATTACAGCCTTGTTGGAGTGAGGAGGGGTTTCCCTGCACCTCAGGGAGTAAAGTGTCCTCACCCCCTGTGCAGCCTGAGAATCCCATCAACTGTTAAGTTCTTCAACAAAACGATCCCCTAAATTACATTAATAAATAGCCTCCTAGACCTGAATGACAACTTGATCAACTTGCTCTTCTCCTGGTTTCGGAAAGTGCCTTGTAATCCAGCCCAGGGAGGGCACTAAGGAAGGGCCTAGAGACCTCAGGGCTGCTTTTCTCTGGCATTAAAATTCCTAATCAATAAAGTTTCCAGACAAAAGTGCCAATTATTCCTCCACTTCAGTTTTAGCATCTCACTAATGTGCATGTTTCCCAAGAACCCACAGAAATGAGACATACAAACATTTAAAGGTCCCTTGAGAGCCTGTGTCCCAAGGCCTGTGAAGAGCTATCTGTTACAAACATCCCATGACCACCCCCACCTCTGCAAGGTCCCAAATAAATCCTAAGCCCTGCCCTTCCCACCCCATGTGAACTGAATCCCTTCAGACCTTGCTTCCTACCTTCATTTTGCTTCAGGTTCAACGTGTAAAATGGAGATAGTTCCCCATCTGATGGAGTTAAGGGTCCCTGATACTGCCCCCATTCTAGATGTAGAAGTGTAGAAAACTTCCAAATAGCCTTTCATTTTTTTAAAATATATTTGTATTGATTTCAGAGAGGAAGGGAGAAACATCAATGATGAGGGGGAATCATTGATCAGCTGCCTCCTACAGGCCCCTTACTGGGGATCAAGCCCACAATCTGGCATGTGTCCTTGACCGGAATCAAACCCAGGACCCTTCAGTCCACAGGCCAATGCTCTATCCACTGAGCCACACCAGCTAGGACCTGAAGAACCTTTTAAAAAATGCTGTGAATACTTCAGGCATGTTAAAAAAAACATTGGATAAGGATCACTACCAGTGTTCCTGCCACTCCTGCTTATCAAGACAAAACTTGCCACGTCCCTGCCCAGCTGCATACCTCTTCCATCTCCCTTCCCTGGCTAACAAGGACCACGATCCCTTGTAATTCAGACTGCCCCAATATCTGGAAAACCAGAAGGGATTTTTTTTTTCAACATACAATGAATGCCCAAAGACCATTAGGGCTTATAAATTGTTTTTTTTTTTTCATCCATGGCAGTGTTCTACATAAACATTTTTAATAGGCCATCAAGTCAAAATTTTAAACTTTTAACACGCATCTCTGAAAGTTTAGTTTCACAAGCACAGAATTTGCAGTCTATTTTAAACTTTATGACTGCAATCCATAGTATGGAGTACGTTTTTCCTCACTGGAGTCCTGTCCATTAATTTGTGTAAGTGGAAGGAAGCTTTAATGATGAAATATGTAAAGTCCCCTGATGGCTCCTAGTTTATTGTACTTTAACAAAGTCAGCTGGCCCCAAATCACTCAAATGCTTATGGAGGCTGCAGTTTGAAAAATACTATGTTTAGTTCTGGCCAATGTGGCTTGTTTGGTTGGAGCGTCATGGGTTTGGTTCCTAGTCGGCACGAATGCGGGAGGCAACTAACTGATGGGTTTCTCACATTGATGTTTCCCTTCCTTTCTTAAATCAATTTTTTAAAAAACATTCTCGCCCTAGCCGGTTTGGCTCAGTGGATAAAGTGCCGGCCTGCGGACCAAAGGGTCCCGAGTTCGATTCTGGTCAAGGGCACATACCTTGGTTGCAGGGTCCTCCCCGGCCTGGGCCCTGGTTTCAGGAGGCAACCAGTCGATGTGTTTCTCTCACATCAGTGTTTCTGTCTTTCCCTCTCCCACTCTCCCCAAAAATCAATGGAAAAATCCTTGTATGCATATATGCATAACCCATGGACACAGACAATAGAATGCTGAAGGCCTGGGGCGGGGGTGGGCTGGAGGGAGTCAATGGGGGAAAAAAGGGGATGTATGAAATACTTTCAACAATAAATATTTATTTAAAAAAAGAGAAAGAAACCATTGGGATCAAAGTGATCCAACTTGGTTCACTTGATATCAGCCATGCTGCACACCCCGTACTGGGGATTGGGGATGTGCCCGCAACCAAGGTACATGCCCTTGACTGGAATCAAACCTGGGACCTTTCAGTCCACAGGCCGACGCTCTATCCACTGAGCCAAACCAGATAGGACAACAATAAAGATTTTAAAGAAACAAATTGGAATAGGGAAAAAATAAAAACCTGTCTCTGTAAGATTAATATGCATTAAATGAGTCAAGACATGGGAAACATCTAGAATAGTGTCTGGTAGTTAAATGTAGTCAGTAAGTGTTATGTGTGCCATGTAATAGTAGGCACACAGCAAAGAATATACAAATTTCTTTCCCTCGGGAATCAGGCTTGTATTGATGGGGTCCATGGACAATAAAGTAGTAAACCAGTACGTAATGGAACATTAGGGTGTGGCAAGCATTAAGGAAAATGAAACGGAATGGAGAGTGAGGGGATGTGCTATTTACACAAAGTGGTCAGGGGAGGCAACTCAGGGGAAGACACTTTACAATAGAGATGCAGATAGAGGGAGAGCAAGCGAGGAGGAGGAGATGGGGGTAGGGCAATGGTTCCGCCATGGCGTTTTGGCTGTCTTGCACATCTCCGCATAAGCCAGGTAGGCAAGTTTATCTAAGAATTGGCAGAACACTCTGATCTTCGGAACATAGAGCCTGACAGGCTTGTGAGGAAATGCTTGGAGGCCAGCTCTCATTAACCTCCCTGTCTACCAAAGAGACTGTCCTGAAACAGTTTTTCATCCCCTGAGGTTCTGATGAGGTAGGAGGCGTTCTGTCCTTCTCCCCAACTCAGGGCTGTGAAACTGCTCAGCGTGGAATCAGTTTCTCTGCAGCAGGGTGTCGTACCACTTCTGCTGCAGTCATCGGGCCCCCTTTGTTTCAGTGTCACCCACACAAGGAACGTGAGCTGGCATCTGTGGCTATTCTTTTTTTTTTTTTTTAATGAACCTATTTTGTTTTCTTTTTTTATTAATCCTCGCCCGAGGATATTTTTTTTTCATTGATTTTTAGAGAGAGTGGAAGGGAGAGGGAGAGACAGAAACATCGATGTGAGAGAGACACATCAATTGGTTGCCTCCTGCACACACCCCAATTAGGGCCGGGGAACCTGCAACTGAGGTACATGCCCTTGACCGGAATTGAACCTGGGACCCTTCAGTCTGTGGGCCGATGCTCTATCCACTGAACTAAACCAACTAGGGCTATTCTTGCTTTTGCTATCTATGTAAAGTAGCAAACACCTGAATCAAGCAAGGGCTGGTCTCTTTAATGGCCAAATCTGTCAGCTTTGCTCTGGGAAAGAATTACAGGCAGAAGAAAATGCAAGCAAGTACAAAGGCCCTGAGGTGGGAGCTTGCTTGGTGTGTGATTAACAAGGTCAGTGCACAGGAGCAGAGAGAGCCAGAAGGCAGATGGCAGGAGGTGAGGTTGGAGAGGTGACGGGGCCTGGTCCTGTGGGCCCTCACTGGCCACAGGGAGGACTTTGGCCTTTTCTCTGAGAGAGCTGGAGCCACAACAGGGGTCTGAGCAGAGGAGGGCTTTGGGCTCACGGGTTGTAACAGGACCCTCTGGCTGCTGTGAGGACAGATGGGGAGGGAGCCAGGCGGAAGCAGTGAGGAGGCCCCTGCAGTAGTGCAGGTGGTGGAGGCAGTGGACATGGTGAGGACAGGTTGGATTCTTTTTTTTTTATTATTCCTTTTTTTTAAATATATTTTTTTATTGATTTCAGAGAGAGAGAGAAACATCAATGATGAGAGAGACTGATCAGCTGCCCCCCCTCTCCCTTTCTGAAATCAATAAAAAATATATATTTTTAAAACCTCAAATCCCATTACCGGAGTATAGAGCATTTTCTTCATCAATTTGAGCGAGAGAAAGAGAAACGTCAATTTGTTGTTCCACCTGTTGATGCATTCATTGGTTCGTTCTTGTATGTGCTCTGACTGGGGATCACACTTGCAACCTTGGCTATTGGGATGATGCTCTAACCAGCTGAGTTACCTGGCCAGGGCTGGAGGTTTGATTCTTGATACCTTCTGAAGGTGGCAAAAGAAAAAGCAAGCGAGTACAAAGGCCCTGGCAGGATTGGATTTGCTGACAGATCAAGTGAGGAGAGTAGGGAGAGAGAAAGTACTTGTTATGAATCTGCACTGGAGGACCTCACACGGAGGAGTTTGGCATTTGGTGTTAAATTGTGTAGTGATTAAGAACAAGGATTCTGCAGCCAGGCTACCTGGGTGCAAGTTCAACTCCATTGCTTACTGTGTGATCTTGGGCAAGTAACTCTTTGCCTCCATTTCCCCATCTGTGACATGGGATAACAATTGTACCATCTTCATAGGGTTGTTGTGAAGAACGGAAGGTTTTCTATGTCTGTAAAGTGAGTATAGCAGTACCTGGCACAGCACGCTTGGTATTAATAATATTACTGTGGGATGTGTTGACGTGTTCTCTGCGTGAGTACGCTCCAGATCCCAGGAACAGTTTGTGCAGTTTTCAAAGGATGTGCAATTAAGTCAGTGTGGCTAGAACATACCCTGACGACAGAGGAAGAGCAACAAGGGACAAAGTTGGAGAGGATGCCTAAGAGATCAGCTTCTCCCCATAGCAGGGGGGGTGGGGGGGCTACTGTGAATTTCAGTGCAGGAGGTTGGAAGAAAGGAGAAGAAATTGATTAGGCACTAGATGCAGGGGGATGTACAGAGAGAGGAGAGAGAGGAATGGGGGCACTATTGTCAACACTGCTGGCTGGTTACCAAGTGGTCTCTGGTGTCCAGGATGAGAAACAGGCCAGTTCTACTTCCTGCCAGGGTCCAGATGCTAGTTCTCAAATTTTCTACTTCTGTGACCATAAGAAGTAAACCCCTTGAAGGATCACTTTCCTCATCTTCAAAGTGGGGCTCAGTACTGCACTTACCTCATTAGGGTGGTTGTGACAATTACATGAGATGGATGTAGTAAGAGCTCATTAAAGTCAGTCTATCGCCAAAACCAGGCCGGGCTTATCCCAGGAAAGAAAGGGTGGCTTAACATTCTAAAAGCAATAAGATGCATGCATTTCAGTGTATTGACAGAAAAAGATGAGAAGAACCAAGAGCTGTGCTCATTTAGCTATATTGCCTAGGACTGAGGTACCAAACCCAGGGTCCAGTCTTTCCCAGGCCCACAGTCTGGCCCTGAAGCTCTCACTGAGTAAAAGGAATTCCAAACTTTAAAAAAATATATAGCCCTGGCTGGTTTGGCTCAGTGGATGGAGCGTCAACCTGCGCACTGAAGGGTCCTGGATTCGATTCCAGTCAAGGGCACATGCCCAGGTTGCAGGCTCCGTGCCCAGTAGGGGGTGTGCAGGAGGTAGCTGATCAATGATTCTCATCATTGATGTTTCTATGTTTCTCCCTTCCTCTCTGAAATCAATAAAAATATTTTTTTAAAAAATAATAAATTTACATATATACATATACACACACACTAGGGGCTCAGTGCATGAATTCATGCACCTTGAAAGGAACTGTGGGCAGCAAGGGTGCGGTGGGCAGAGGGGCACTGCCCCTGCCCCTGCCTATCCCCTCCCGCTGCGGCCCCAGTTGGTTCCCTGTCTGCCAGCAGCCCTGTTCCCACCGCCGCCACTGCTCACACCTGCTGATGGCGCTGAACAATTGGGGCCAGCGCCGGGCACAAGTAGCAGGTGCCAGTGGCAGCTCTGGCGCTGGCAGCGGGTGTGAGCAGGGCCGGCAGCAGGTACAAGTGCCAGGCAGGACCGCGGTGTGCGGAAGCAAAGAATTTTCAGTAACCACCAGAGGCTCGCCCCGATGACAGTGACCGGCGCCCCACCTTGTTCTTACGCCCCCCACTCACCTGCTCCATCATCCCACCGCAGCGTGTTCCATGCTCTGCCACCTGCTGCTGACTCCCATCATGTTCCTTGTGCACCCCCTGGTCATCAGCGCACATCATAGCAACCGGTTGTTCGGTTATTCCACCAGTTGGTCTATTTGCATATTAGGGTTTTATATATAGATAGATTATATATACTTTTTAATATATCTATATTGATTTCAGAGAGGAAGGGAGACGGAGAGAGAGATAGAAACATCAATGATGAGAGAGAATTATTGATCGGCTGCCTCCTGCATATCCCACACAGGGGATCGAGCCCCAAACTGGGCATGTGCCCTGACCAGGAATCAAACCATGACCTTCATAGGTCAATGCTCAAACACTGAGCCATGCTGGCCGGGCAGGAATTGTGATCTTAAGAGCAGAGCAGCCCCAGTACTAGCCCTGCAAAGTGATTCTCCCCTTTTGGGAATCAGTCACTGACTGGCCTCACTGGCCTTGCCCACACATTCAGCCTTCAGAGCTTTGTGTCTATTGCTCCTTTTTATTCAGGTTCCAGTTTAAATTTATCATTCTTCCCCCTCCCTCCACAGCTTAGCAACACTAAGGGGACTATTTTAATGATAGTAAGTACTGATTTATAAATGATTGTCATTATTGTTTATCTTTCCAGCTAAAATGGCAGCTCCATGAGACTGGAGACCATTTGTCTGAGTTACTGCTGCTGCCCCAGTGCCTGGTACCTAGCAGGGGCTTGATTGATATGTGTTGGAAGGCTGGCTCCCTGTTTCAACTTGCCGGGGGTGTTCAAGTGGTCTGGGAGGCTTTTCCCAACTGCAGGAAGCTTGTTTCTGACTCAGGCTATGGAGAGTTATATCACCATTAAGACTTCAAGAATGGGCCCAGCTGCCGTGGCTCAGTGGTTGAGCCTCGACCTATGAACCAAGAGATCAAGGTTCTCTCCCGGTCAGAGACATGCCCGGGTTGCAGGCTGGATCTCCAGTGTGGGGCTTGCAGGAGGCAGCCCATCCATGAGTCTCTCTCATCATTAATTTTTTTTTCTCTCTCTCTCCCTCTCCCTCTCTCTGAAATCAATAAAACACTTTTTAAAAAAGACTTTGAGGATTGTGAGAACTTTGGCTTCAGAGGCAAATGTTTCCCCATGAGGAAAAAATAAAATTTTAAGTTATGACTTTATCTCTCAACCCCCACTTGTCCCATTTAGGAAGAAACTTCAGGGATGAGATAAGTGAATAAGGACTTGGTGTCTGCACTCCAGTTATACTTCAGCTCCATGTCTCCCCAAATTTCACTCTCTGGCCTTGATTCTTGGCACCCCAAATGACCCAGGTTTTCCTTCAAATCATGCTCCTGTTTGTTCCTGAAGATTGGCCCAACTTCTGGTTTCATTTTAGCCTCTGTTAGTAATGAAAAGTGGACACTGACAGTGTGGTTCAATGCTCACCTTTGCATTTCTAAACTCTGGGGGCTGGATAGACAGAAGGTACATGAAGGAAGGAGGAATCCAGAACAGACGTGACCCCTGCCTGTTTCTGCCACCATTTAAGTCGCTACTGTGATGTGGTGTGATCTTGAAACAGCTCTGGTTTACCTGTCTTTTCTGTCCAAATCTGTTTTAGTTTGTTCGTTTGGCTAGGACCCTCAGCTGTCATTCTGACAGTGAAATAACCCTGATCCTATTAGAGTGAATAGGACTTGTGGTCCTCTGTGGTCTTGAGCTTCTTTTCTAGAAGTCATGATTATAACCAATGTCACTCACAACCTTCAGGAATAGATTATCATGACTTGATACCTCCAGTCCTGAGACCCTCCTTTCCCCACCCAGTGTGACCTGCCATTCATGCTGATAAACTCTGCCTCTTTCCAAAAACTGAAAGTGCTTTCTATCATTAGCTTATTGTTCAAAACCTATTTTTAAGCCAATGAGAGTGTGTAAATGCTTAGAAAAGAACAAAAATTGAAAAAATGCAGAGTACATAACAGATGCAGGAGGCAGCTGTGGTCATTCTAATTCACATTATTTCTTCACCAGATCTACCTCTGGCAGATGGATCTGCTATTGGGAAGAGTTTTTATTATTTATTTTGTTTTTTGTTGGTTTGTTTTTTCCCTTGGGAAAAGTTTTTAGATCAACTAACAGGACCAGCCAGCGTGGCTCCGTGCTTGAGTATCAACCTATGGAATCATGAGGTCATGATTTGATTCGGTAGGGTTGTGGGCTCGACCAAGCCCATCAGTGATTCTCATCATTGATATTTCTCTCTCATTCTCCCTCTCTGAAGTCAATAAAAATATATTTTAAAAAAGAATCAATTCTGGCAGTGAGACAGTCAGTCTCCCTGGCATCTCTGACTTTCTTGTGATTTCTTCCCACCATGTTTCTTTTTTCTTTTTTTAAAAAATTCTTGCCTAGCCAGCATGGTTCAGTGGTTGAGCATCAACCTATGAACCAGGAGGTCCCAGGTTCAATTCCCAGTCAGGGCATATGCCCGGGTTGCAGGCTCGATCCCCAGTATGTGGCGTGCAGGAGGCAGCCAAGCAATGATTTTCTCTCACCATTGATGTTTTTCTCTCTCTCCCTCTCCCTTCCTCTCTGAAATCAACACAAATATATTTTTAAAAATATTTCTTCTTTTTCCATCAGGTTTATTTAAAAGATGATTGGTGGGATGAAGGGGCAAGGCTCTGTCCAGAGAGGGTCCAGGTGAATGGGAAAGGCATTGATCACAGCACCCTTTGTGGTAAAATTGACATGGGAAAAAACCCAATGCTGTCACAAATAGGGTATCAGTTCAATAAAAATGTCACCCTTTAACTCCCTGGGCTTCAGATTTTGTCATCTGTAAAATGGGGATAGTAATAATATCCACAACATTCAGTTATTAGGATTAAATGGATTGATACATATAAATCACCTTCAACAGTGTCCAGCACATTCTCCAATAAATGTTAGCGGTTACACATTTGTGCAGTGAAATAGTTTACTCTTCAGCAATCATGAAATAGAAGGGTATTTAATATCCTGGAAAGACACCGGTAGTTTAGGTACATGGCAAGGGATGTGCCAAATCAATACAATGCAGTATAGTCTATTTTTGTTAGTACACACAAAAAAAGGGCAATATGCTTTTTAAAAAATGTTATTTTAATCCTCACCCAATGAGTGAGAATATATTTCCCATTGATATTTAGAGAGAGTGGAAAGGATGGGTGAGGGGGAGAGAGAGAGACATCGTGCTCCAACCAGGGGTGGAGGACTGAACCTGCAACCAAAGTACTTGCCCTTGACCAGGAATCGAACCGGAGACCCTTTCGTTCACAGGCCAATGCTCTAACCATTGAGCAAAACTGGCCAGGGTGGCAATATGCTTTTGGATGTGTCTCCTTGTTTCAGGTGGCTTTAGAACATTTTTCAGATTATGGTATTTGTGATAAAAATCGTGTAAAAAATCACAATTTTGAGAATTGTAGCAGTTGATGTTAAGATCCAATAGGAAGCTACTTAAACCTTGTATTTCAACTTTGTAAATTGTATATCCTGACCACTTTAAGATGAATAGCGATGCAGCTTCCGGTAGAAGTTGAAATAAGGACGATTCGGATAGGCTCCTGAGATTGTTGTGCCTAATTATTTGCAGACTCATGCCCAAACCGTTGCCTAGGAGCATCAAGCCCAGCGCACCCCTCCACCCCCACCCTCCCCACACACACTCCCATCCTTCCCACAGAACGGACTCTTCTCATCCGGGAGTGTCCAGAGGCCCATCAATCGCTCTAAGAACTGGAGAACTTTGTAGGGGGCCTGTGCATGTGTGATGGTTTTATTCTATGCTTCAGATCTTGCTTGGCTAAGATTGTGCTGCTAAAAAGCAGTTTATACACCACTCCTTTAAAAGAAAATCGGCCTGGCCTGGGTGGTTCAGTGGTTGAGCATCGACCTATGAACCAGGAGGTCCCGGCTGGATTCCGGTCAGGGCCTACGTCTGCGTGGGCTCAATCCCCAGTGTGGGGCGTGCAGGGTGCAGGAGGCCCATCCATGATTCTCTCTCAGCATTGATGTTTCTGTCTCTCTCCCTCTCCCTTCCTCTCTGAAATCAACAAAAATATATTATAAAAAAGAAAATCCTGTTTCTGTTTCTGAAAGTCATATTTCTGATTTTTAGTGAGTGATTCGCATCCTTGCCCCTGGACATTATTCTTGTCTATAAAAAGGGCTCTTAGGGGGTGGGAATGGATTGAATTTAAGGGGCGGAGGCCCCGCCCTTGTGCCGGAAGCCACCGTCCCTTAGTGCGCCTGCGTGGTTCTCCCACACTTCGGGGAGGATTCCTATCCGTTCCTTCTACACTTGGCAGCTCTTCCTGGCAGCAGGCAGCCATCTTGCCTGGAGCTTGAGAGAGGGAGGAGACAGTAGGGAAGGGTGACTCCGGTCTCAGGGCCGCCCCGGGGGCCTTGCGAGCCGGAGGCAGCCCCTGAGGTGGTCCCTGATCCAGGGCCCCGTCTTGGACCCGAAAAGGGAAGGCG
>NW_005359798.1:126772-127296 GCF_000412655.1 Myotis brandtii
GCGACCGGGGGGGGGCGGAGTGAGGTCTGAATCGCTGCTGTGAGTCTTCCCGGAGCTGCCTGGACAGGGCTGGAGTGCTGACCATGCTAACAGCTCGATGTGATTTCACGGTATCTCGGCGCGGAGGGACGCATTGTCTATGGCCACGATCGCCTGGCAGAAGGGGCGGAACTAGACCCCTTCACTTGAGACCCTGACATTCCAGGCCCTTGTCCTGCAGGCGCCCGCGGGCGGACGCGGCGGAAGAGGAGGCCGGGTAATGGCCGCGGTGTGGCAGCAGGTCTTAGCAGTAGACGCGAGGTGAGGCGTGGGGTCGGATCCCATGGGAGCGGAAGTTACTGTGGTGCACGGGCAATGGCATAAGTGAGACTGGGCGGAGAACTTGCTCTACGCGGCTGCGTGGGCATGCCGGAGGTGAACATGCGCAGTGTCAGGGTGTGCGAGCTTGCCCTCAGCGAGGGCTGGCCAGAGCGGGTCTTAAAGAGCATGCTGGGAAAATGCGGTCAGATGTGGGCATGCGCAAA
>NW_005359798.1:127328-143442 GCF_000412655.1 Myotis brandtii
GAGCTCAGGCTGGTGACATCCTATTTCCCACCATTGTTCGCCAGACTTCTCTTACCACCATCATTTCCCCAGTCTCATACCATCACCATCCCATACTGACCCCCGCCACTGCCCCACATTAACCCCCATCACCATGTCACACTGACCCCTCCCATTGTCTACACTGACTCAGTCACCCCATACCAACTTCAGCAGAGCTGCAGACCGCACTCCTTGTCCCCACGTGACCTCTTCTCCATGTTCATTATTACTGTAGACGCACCCTTGCACATTGCCAGAGGAACCCCCATCAGCACTGCTGATCACTTGCCATCCTGACCCCTCCCTGCCACACACCTCATGCTCCTTCCCTACCCTCTGAGTTGATTGATTCCATCTGTCTTGTGCCTGCTGCTCGCCTGCCTCCTGCCATCACAGGTACAACGCGTACCGCACACCAACGTTCCCACAGTTTCGGACACAGTATATCCGGCGGCGCAGCCAGCTACTGCGGGAGAATGCCAAGGCTGGGCACCCCCCAGCACTGCGGCGGCAGTACCTGAGGCTGCGTGGGCAGCTATTGGGCCAGCGCTACGGGCCCCTCTCGGAGCCAGGCAGTGCTCGTGCCTATAGCAACAGCATCGTCCGCAGCAGCCGCACTACCCTCGACCGCATGGAGGTGAGCTTCCTCCACACCGCCTGCCATGCATACCACCTGCCTCCATGTTTATTTATTCAACAGACCTGTCAAGCACCTGCTATGTGCAAGGCTCTGCTCTAAGCTCTTAGGATGAGTAGAGGGCAAAAGAGATAATATATCCCAATAAAGAATATAAACAGACAATAAATAAACAGGTTGATAAGTAGGCAATAAACAAGATAACTAGGTCAGTAATCATAGCAAACCAGATAAACAAGTCAATAATTACCATGGCTTATAGTGATACATGCTAACATGCAAAAAATAAGGCAGATTCGGGGGATAAAACAACTGGTGTGGGAGACAAAGGGAAGCTTATATATATAAATATATATTTTTAATTGACTTCAGAAAGGAAAGGAGAGGGGGAGAAATATCAATGATGAGAGAGATTCATTGATTGACTGCCTCCTGCGTGCCCCACACTGGGGATCCAGCCCGCAACCCGGGCATGTGCCCTGACTGGGAATGGAACCGTGACCTCCTGTTTCATAGGTCGATGCTCAACCACTGAGCCACGCCATACCGGCCAGGCAGGAAGCTATTTGTGATGGGGATGATGAGGGAAGGCCTCTCTGAGGGGGTGAAAGTTGATCTGAGACGAGTGAAGCAAGACACTGAGCTGAGTGGTTTCCTGGGAGGTGGCCACTCTTTGTTCAGAGACCATTTATTGAGTATCTCCTGATCGGGGCAAGGGTGGGAGCAGGGTAACTAGTGCAGAGGCCACCATAGTACAGGTAGGTGAAGGTGGTGGCAGGGGACGGGGTGGGAAGGGATCTGGTTCTGGGTATACTTTGAAGGCTCTAGACCTCATAGGTTCTTGAGGGTTATTTATAAGATGCACCCACCCTGATCCTCTCTGCAGGACTTCGAGGATGATCCTCGGGCCCTGGGGGCCCGTGGACACCGCCGTTCCGTCAGCCGAGGTTCCTACCAGCTGCAGGCACAGATGAATCGTGCCGTCTATGAGGACAGGTATGCACCAGGGACAGCGCAGGGCTGAGGGTTTGTGAAAAGGAGAGGAGCCATGGGGCAATGGCAGGCTGAATGCCAGAACCTATCTCCTCTCACCTCCTCCCTCGGTTGGGGCCCAGGCCCCCTGGCAGTGTGGTCCCCACATCAGCAGCAGAAGCAAGTCGAGCCATGGCTGGGGACACATCGCTGAGTGAGAACTACGCCTTTGCGGGCATGTACCATGTTTTTGACCAGCACGTGGACGAGGCAGGTGAGCCAGTAGATGGCAGGTCCCATCACCATGGATTTGCCCAAACTGTCACAACCACCCATTGAATCCTTTTCTGGAATGCAGTCTGGCCCACCTCCCAAGGAGCAATTGCCAACCCTTAAAACCTTTCACAAACCTAAAAGCCCTCTGCAAAGTGGCCTGCAAAATCTTGGCTATTTTGTCTACCCTAAAGGGGCTCAGCAGCCCTAGCCAGTTTGGCTCAGTGGATAAAGTGTCAGCCTGTTGCCTGAAAGGTCCTGCGTTCAATTCCGGTCAAGGGCACATACCTCAGTTGCAGTCTCCATCCCGGCCTGGTTGGGGAGCTTGCGGGAGGCAACTGATCCCTGGTCGGGGCCCACAACCAGTCCCTGGTCAGGGCTGTGCGGGAGACAACCATTCGATGTGTCTCTCTCACATCGATGTTTCTCTCTCTGTCTCTCCCCATCCCTTTCATGCTCTCTAAAAATCAATGGAAAAATATCCTCGGGTGAGGATTAACAAAAGAAAAAAAATGTTTTTTTAAAGAGGGCGCTCAGCAGTGTAAAAGAGCCCTTTGCAGAAGGCTTCTGGGGTCGTGAGTCACTTGAACAAGTCCAAAGCCTTTGCTGCAGAGAAATCCCCTTGCAGAGGTCAGAGGGAGTCTTGCAAACTGCTAAGACCTTGGTGATTGCAAAGTGCTTGCTGAGATGTGGAGGCCTTTTCAGGTTGTAGAATTCTTGCAGTCCATTACGCACCTGCTAAGATGCACGGGACTTTCAGCAGAAGGCTTTCCGGGGTTACAACCCCCTTTGTCAGTCAAGGAAAGCCCTTTGCTACGGCCGCTGTGCCTGGTGCGGTGGGTTCCTGCCCTCAGCTCACACGTCAGAACCTTCTAAAAAAAAAAGATATATTTTTAGCCCCAGCTGGTTTGGCTCAGTGGACAGAGCATCCGCTCAGGGGCACATGCCTGGGTTGTGGGCTCGATCCCCAGTAGGGGTGTGCAGGAGGCAGCCAGTCAGTGATTCACTCTCACCACTGATGTTTCTATCTCTCTCTCCCTCTTCCTTCCTCTCTGAAATCAATAAAAATATATTTTAAAAAGAAAATGTATATATCTTAACCAAATTATACACACCCCCTACTGGGGATCGAGCCCACAACCCAGGCACGTGCCCCTGACCGGAATTGAACCGTGACCTCCTGGTTCATAGGTTGATGCTCAACCACTGAGTCACACTGGTCGGGCAGAACCTTTTATAAACAAAAGCGCCTGGTGAGTGTGCTGACACCTACCAGTGGCTCCTTGGCATTGCAGTGCCAAGGGTGCGCTTCGCCAATGACGACCGGCACCGCCTGGCCTGCTGTTCACTCGATGGCAGCATCTCCCTGTGTCAGCTGGTGCCCGCTCCACCCACCGTGCTCCGTGTGCTGCGGGGCCACACCCGCGGTGTCTCCGATTTTGCCTGGTCCCTCTCCAATGACATCCTCGTGTCCACCTCACTCGATGCTACCATGCGCATCTGGGCCTCTGACGACGGCCGCTGCATCCGGGAGATCCCTGACCCCGATGGCGCTGAACTCCTCTGCTGCACCTTCCAGCCGGTCAACAACAACCTCACTGTGGTCAGGCTCCAGGGTGCCATCGCCGAGGGCGGGGTGCTGGGCCAAGAGAGCTGTTCTAGGGCATCAATGTGGGGGGATCCCCTCTAGTCCATCGCCATAGTCCCCTGGTGGTCAGATTCAGACGGAATCCAGTCAGAATGGGGACATGCAGTTCTTGGTTTGGGATGGCCTCACTGTGGTAGACACCAGGGGTGACCAGTCAGGGGGTAGGGTCATGGGTCTGCCACCCCTTTGGTCCCACAAGCAGTAGGCCTTCCATTTCCTGCAGGGGCTGCTGGTTGTGGAGCAGGATGACTAGATGGAAACCTCATCTTGTCTCAGTGGAAGCTCCACTGTGGGCCGACCCTAGGATAGAGAGTCAGAGGGTGGGCAGTGGGGGAAGGAAATGAAGTCTGGCTTGGCCCTGAGAGGGAGTAGAGGGGGAACTGGCTGAGTGAGCCTGTCTCCAGGATCCTTTTAGATGTAGAAGCAGCCCCCGCCCCAGTGGGATCAGGCTCCAGGAAGGACCAGCAAGGGAGCTCTTACCGTGGGCCTAGGATGGCCCTGTGACCCCTGTAGCCACTGCTGCACTGTGTGCTCTGGTCAGATTATCAGACGGGTTGGCTCAGGAGGATTATGGGCCTGGGTCACCTCTAGTCTACCCACCATGGCCCTACTGGAATCAGACTCCAGCAGAGAGAAGCGGGTCCCATTAATAGCAGCCCCACGGTGGTCAGACTCAAGGAGGGACCGGCTGGGAGCAGGATGATGGTGTGTGGGTCTCATCCACAGGTGGGGAACGCCAAGCAAAACCTGCATGTCGTCAACATCTCCACGGGCAAGAAGGTGAAGGGCGGTTCCAGCAAACTGACGGGCCGTGTCCTGGCCCTGTCCTTTGATGCCCCTGGCCGGCTGCTCTGGGCAGGAGATGACCGAGGCAGTGTTTTCTCCTTCCTCTTCGACATGGCCACAGGTAGGCAGGCCCCAGGCCCACGTCCGAGTGTTCGCACTCCCGCCCTCCTGGTACGCAGCCCTCGCCCTTACTTTTGCCTCCTCTCCCCTCCATTGTCGCAGGGAAGCTGACCAAAGCCAAGCGCCTGGTGGTGCATGAGGGCAGCCCTGTGACGAGCATCTCTGCCCGCTCCTGGGTCAGCCGCGAGGCCCGGGACCCCTCGCTGCTCATAAATGCTTGCCTCAACAAGCTGCTGCTCTACAGGTGGGTCTCCCTCCTCCGGCCACCTGCAGATGGAGGGGAGGCCTGGCTCCTTCATCAGCTTACCTCACCGAGCGAGGAGGTCCAGTCTCCTCCTCCCCACCCCCCTCCTCCTCATCATATTATGGTGACCTCAGTAGTAGCAGTAAAAAGTAATGGCAGCCCTGGCCGGTTTGGCTCAGTGGATAGGGCGTCGGCCTGTGGACTGAAGGGTCCCGGGTTCAATTCTGGTCAAGGGCACATGTGTGGGTCGCATGCTCGATCCCCACTAGGGGGCGTGCAGGAGGCAGCCGATCAATGATTCTCTCTCATCATTGATGTTTCTCTCTCTACCTTTCCCTTCCTCTGTCTGAAATCAATAAAAATGTGTTTTTTTTAAAAAAAAGTAATGGCAGTAGCTAGCAGTTAGGTAGCAGTTACTGGGGCCAGGTCCTATTCAAAGCACCTCATGCATATCACCTCCTTTAATCTTCATAACAGCTCTGTGAGGTGGGTGCTGTTGTTATGTCCATTTTATAGATGAGCAAACTGAGGCATAACATGGACTAGGGCCCCATAGAGCAGTGACCCATTTTCCTTTTTTTTTTTTTGAGGAGGAGGAAAAGGAGGAGGAGGGAGGTTTACTGTCCTCGCTCACATATATCATGTTACCCTAATGCAGTTCTTAGCCTGGACCACATGTTGGAATGACCTGAAGGGCTTCAAAAATCATGGCCAGGCCCAGCTGGTGTGGCTCAGTGGTTGAGTGTCAACCTAGGAACCAAGAGGTCACAGTTCGATTCCCGGTCAGGGCACATGCCCGGGTTGTGGGCTCAATCCCCAGTAGGGGCAGTGCAGGAGGCAGCTGATCAGTGATTCTCTCTCATTAATCTATCTCTCTCTCCCTTCCATCCTGAAATCAATAAAAATAATATATTTTTTAAAAGTCATGGCCAGGCCCCACTCCAGGCCAGGGATTTCTTTTTTCTTTTTCATATATTTTTATTGATTTCAGAGAGAAAGGGAGAGAGAGATAGAACCATCAATGATGAGAGAGAATCACTGATCTACTGCACATCCCACACTGGGGATTGAGCCCACAACCCGGGCATGTGCCCTGACCTGACTGGGAATTGAACCAGTGACCTCCTGGTTCATAGGTCGATGCTCAACCACTGAGCCATGCCAGCCACATGGGGCCAAGGATTTCAGAAGCTCTGGAGCAAGCTGGGCATTGATATGTTAAAAAGTTCCCCGAGTATTATCCAGCTATGTCTGAAGACCACTGCCTGACAGGATACTTGCCATTTTACTATTTTATTTGTCTTCTCCTTTGAAACTTTTAATTTAAGCGTACTCCTAAGTTTTTTCCTCTTTCCCACATCCTTTGTCTTCTCTCTTCCTCGTTTCTGCCATCTTGGCCACTGCCTGCCACAGTTGAGCATGTTAACAACTTCGAATGTTCCATTCCACACTTTGTTCCCTCTCCCATAGTCCTCTGCGCGCACACACCCACAAAGGAGGGTCATTGTTTTATGGATGTGGGTTCCTTCTGCACCCTTTCCCACGTCTCTCTTTTCTCACCAAACGATGCCTATGGACCACCTGCAGTAGCTTTGGTTCATTCCTTTGAACAGCCGTGTGGTGTGCACAGTACACGGGTGCCATAGTGTAGTCAGCCATTTCTTCTCTGTGCCCATCTGAGCGCCAGAGCGCTGAGAGACCCTTGGGAAGAGTAACTAGTGAATTACAGGGCAGAGGCTCTCTCAGCGGTTCTCAACCTGTGGGTCGCGAACAATGAAAATACATCCTGCATATCAGATATTTACATGACGATTCATAACAGTAGCAACATTACAGTGATGAAGTAGCCACGAAAATAATTTTATGGTTGGGGGTCACCACAGCATGAGGAACTGTATTAAAGGGTCGTGGCATTAGGAAGGTTGAGAACCACTGGATAAAGTGTCCAAACGGTCACTAAACCCCACACCAGCCATGCTTTCCAGGTTGACGCAGTCGTCTCAGGACTGGATTTCATGAACCTTGAAAGAACTCGGTGCAGGGACAGGGACACAGACTAGCACAGCACGCATCCCCCCTCGGGGCCTGAGGCTGCGCCTGACCCGCTCTCATTCTCCCTCAGGGTGGTGGACAACGAGGGGACCCTGCAGCTGAAGAGGAGCTTCCCCATTGAGCAGAGCTCGCACCCCGTGCGCAGCATCTTCTGCCCCCTCATGTCCTTCCGCCAGGGCGCCTGCGTGGGTGAGTCCCATAGGGTTGGGTGTCTGGGTGGCCGGGGACAAGCAGACACCAGGCTGGTGCTGATCTGGCTCAGACATCATGACACCCTGAGACCTCTCCCACCCCACCAGCCTTCCACTTTGAACACAGAGCCCCAACCAGCTCAGAAACCTCACGGCATGAGGCATGGGCCTCCCAAAGAGCTGAGAGACCTCAGTCTCTAGATGTAGAACCAAAAGGGCCAGTTAACCTCCCATCTAGGAATGGGTCCCCCTACCCCCCAGGCATGCTGGGACCTCAGAGACTTCCCCCTGGGTCACCCCACCTCCTGCAACACCTGCTGAGGGCCTCTCCTTCCCACCTGCACAGTGACAGGCAGCGAGGATATGTGTGTGCACTTCTTCGACGTGGAGCGGGCAGCCAAGGCTGCAGTGAACAAGCTGCAGGGCCACAGCGCCCCTGTGCTGGACGTCAGCTTCAACTGCGACGAGAGCCTGCTGGCTTCGAGTGACGCCAGCGGCATGGTCATCGTCTGGCGGCGGGAGCAGAAGTAGGAGCCTCCTGGCCCTGCCATGCCCACCTTTCCACCCAGCCCATGCTCCAGCCTTGTGTTTGTAAATAAAGTTCCTGTGTTCATGCCCATGGCTGGCTCCCAGGGCTGCTGGGGGCGGGAGAGGGAAGAGGGCAGCTCTGGGATCAAAATGGGATGGGGTTCACTTATTCATTCATTCATGCATGTGCTGATTTATTTTCTCATTCAACAACCATTTACTGACTATCTGCCTTGTCAGAGGCACCATTTTGAGGGTTTTACAGTCGTGCATTGACAGACATTACTAAGTGTGTACTGTGGGTCAGGAACTGTTCTAGGCTCAGGGGGTAAACTGTGGTCTAAACTGACAAATCCCTGCCCTCCTGGGCTCGCTTTCTAGTGGAAGCAGGTAGATAACAGAAATCTATAATAGGCCAGCTGAAAATGGGCATCTTGAGGAAAAATAAAGTGAGGACAGGAGATAGCGTTGCAGGAGTGGAAGGTTGGGCCCTTGGGTGTCGTAATCCAGGAAGACATTCCTGACTGTGAAATATAAACAAAGATCCAAATGAAGTGAGAGAGGGAGCCATGGTATCTGGGGGAGAACAGCATTCCAGACAGAAAAAAAGCAGTGCAAAGGCACTGAGGCTGGAACGTGCCTGAAGGGTGGTTGCAGAGGCCAGTGTGGGAGGTAATGAGGTTGGCCCGGCCTGATCCTGGAGGGCTTTGTGGGCCATGAGGAGAACTTGGGCTTTTGTCTGAGTGAGGCATGAGTCACCGGACTTTTTTTTTTTAATAAAGTTTTCATAGATGCCATGAACCCGGACAACTTTTTAAAAAAACATATTTATTGATTTCAGAGAGGGAGAGGGAGATAGAAATATCAATGATGAGAGAGAATCATTGATTGGCTGCCTCCTGCACAACCCCCACTGGGGATGGAGCCCGCAACCCAGGCATGTGCCCTGACTGGGAATCAAACCTGGTACCCTTCAGTCCGCAGGCTGATGCTCTATCTGCTGAGCCAAACCAGCTAGGGCTCACCAGAAGGTTTTGAGCAGAGGATCCCTCTGGGTGCTGTGAAGAGAACAGACGGGGCGAGGGTAAAAGCAGGAGGGTCAGTCAGGAGACCCTGCAGTAGTTGAAGCAAGCATGACGGGGAGCTGCGCCAGGGGCACTGGAGAAGTTGAGGTGGCGAATGTTGGCTTTTACCCCAGGGTTTAATCCTATGAGTCTGCTGGACTCTGCTGCCTCAGGGACGCCCAGCTTCCCCCATCCCCGCCCCAGGGCAGCCACTGCCTGGGCCCCACACCTGTCTGTGCATCGGGTTGTTGTCCAGAGCAGGGAGTAAAGGTGTTGAGGGCTTGGAGTGCACGCCAGGGCAGGAGCAACCATGGACCCTAAGGCTGAGCTAGTAGCTTCTGCTAGGAGTGGAGGACATGGGGCTTCTCTCTACCCCCAGAGGAACCACAAACCACCCATAGCTCCTCTCATGCCCACCCAGGGCCCCAAGTCAAGTCCTGGAGCTACTCAGAGGCCACCAAGTGATGTTCAGTATTTGAGGGGAGCACTGAGTGAGAAGAGAAAGCTTGGGGGATAGATGGGGGGGATAGATAACCCAAATCCCTTGTCAATGACCTGAGTCATCAGGAAATGTCAAAGTTGCCAGAAATGTCAGAGGCTCTTGGTCCAGCTGCTCCCTTCCCTCCACCTCTATAGGCTGCCATGTCCAGAAGCATCAGTGGGAAGTGTGACACCATCTTGAGACCTCAGGGTCAGTCCACAGAGTCACAGAGACACCAAGCTGGCCCAACATTGTTGAGCTGCTGAACTAACACCAGCAGTCTTGCTGAGGGAGGAAAAGAAAATCCTGTTTGTTCCAGCCACTGTTATTTGACTGTGTGGTTATTGTAGCCAGAAGCAGGTCCTTGAATAACGTTATTTTGTTCAATGTCGTTTCGTGATAATGTTGATAAGATGCCATAGAAACTTAACTCTTGTTGATATCAATTAGCCTGTGGTAAAATTGGTTTTGTTATATGTCACTTTGCTTAAAGTATAGAACCTATTGATGACTTTAAGTGAGGACTTACTGTGCTTCCATCTCAGAGACCCTAAGGTAAATGGTGATGAGATGGGGACAGCAGAGAGCTGGACTGTTCATGGTCAAGGTCATGTATATATGTGTGTTGGAGGTCCTCAGGACTACCCAGACTCAGTGATTTGCTAAGAGGACTCAGTCTCAGCATATACATGGCGATGATTTCTTCCAGCAAAAAGATACAGAGACCAACCAGCAAGGGCAAAAGGCCCATGGGATGAAGCCCAGGGACACAAGCTTCCAGGGATCCTCTCCCAATGGAGTTGCTCAGGACACTAATTCCCCCAGCCCTGGGTTGTGACAACACACACAAAATGTTTCCAACCGGGGAAGCTCCTTAGAGACTCAGCACGCAGGGTTTCTATTGGTGGCTGGTCACCTAGGCAACCCCTTCCTGGTACATATATAACTTCCAGACTCCCAGAGGGAAGCAGGGGTTCAGCTTAAACCACAGTGCTTATATGAATAGGTAGAGTAGTGAGGCCCATTCTGAAGTCTAAGTTTCCAAATGCCAGCCAAGGGCTCACCTTGAAGCAGACCTTTCCAAGGACAGCAGTTTGGGCCTGCCCTGTTAACTTCTGCACTGCACGCAACACTAAGAGGATGCTGGGTTCCATCGAAAGTCAGGGATGGGCAAGATCATTTGGGAGGGTTTCATTGTTCTCTAACACTTTCTTTCCTTCACACTCTTCATGTTCTTTATTGAGTCTGGATTCAAGATGGCTGATTATGCATGTTATACAGGACTTTGGAGGTTTTCTCATTTTAAAATTCGGAGGTGGCAGAGTTGACATCCTGCTTTGAAATCATCTTCAGCCCTGGCTGGTGTGGCTCAGTTGGTTGGGCGTCATCCTGTGCACTGAAAGGTTGCTGGTTCGATTCCCGGTCAGGGCACATGTCTGGGGTATAGGCTTGATTCCCAGTAGGGGGCATGCAGGAGGCTCTAAAATCCAATTTTAAAAACTTTAAAAAATACATAAATACAATCATCTTCAATAAATAATGAGCATATCATAAAAATAGTCTTATTGGTCAAATTTGGGCCTCTGTTAATTTATCCATCATCACTGTGCCTCTGGTTTAACATCAGATCTGGAACTCTTAACCATTCTGCCATCAATGCCACTCAAGTCTTGCCTCAATTCCAGGCCTCCATTAACTGTTCCATGTCCTTTGTCTGACTTGGAATCTGTGTGTTTACTTCATCAGAAGCCTCTCTGGTCTGAGCTTGTAGCTGGGCCTTAGGTAATTATTTCCTATCAGTGTACCACTGGTCAATTCTCAAACCAGGGCCTCTGTATGATATTCTACCAGCTATTGTCTTCTGATCTGACCTTGAATTTTGAGATTCTCTCCACTGTGATCAGTGCCCTTTTGCTCCAATCCAACCTTTAGGACCCTCAGTCCTGACCTTGAATCTGAGCATCTGTTGTTTTACCAGCAATGCCCTTATGGTGCCAATTCTACATGGGGTCCACATCCCGGTGCGTATTACTCCAAGTGTGGGACAGCTGAACTGCAATGCAGGCCCCATGAAGCCTCGGTGGCCCAGTGGTCAGCTCTGGAGCAGGCATTGCCAGTCAGAGCACAGCCCTGTTGGGAGGAAATGCCCAGCTCTGTACCTCTGCCCACCTCAGTCACCATGTGGCCTGGCCCAGGCAGGGCGGAACCTCAGGGGAGGTGGCTCCCCAAAGCTGAGCTCCACCCTGAGAGGCTGACAGCTGCCCAGCGAGCGCTTCCTTGAAACAGCTCTGGGCGGTGCCAGGAAAGGCGCTGTGAAGATAAACAAATATGCCGCTTGGTGAGTAACTAGGGACCCAGGTAAAATCCTGGTTCCTCCATTACTCAACCCACAGTCCTGAGCCAGTTGCCTCCCCACTCTGCCTCCATTTCCTCCAGACTCAGCTGAGGGTTTGGCAGTCATTTCATTTATTCTTCTGACGTATTGACTGAGTCTCTATACTGTGCCAGGCACTGTCAGGATATAATCGTGAACAAAACAGGCAAAACTGCCCAGGAGGTCACGGTTCGATTCCCGGTCAGGGCACATGCCCTCGTTGTGGGCTCGATCCCCAGTGAGGGGTGTGCAGGAGACAGCTGATCAATGATTCTCTCTCATCATGGATGTTTCTAACTCTCCCTTCCTCTCTGAAATCAATAAAAATGTATAAAAAAGAGAAACAGGCAAAACCTCTGCCCTCAGTGATCCCTGAAACCCATCCAGTGACGCACACTCAGAGCAGACGTCACTCCTGGCCTTGCTTGTTTGACACACTGTAAGGGCCATGGCCTCAATGCATATTCAGACAGATGATGGGCTGGCGTGGGAGCTGAGGAAATAACCAGCTGGATTCACATGGTAACAAGAGGGAGGGAGCCACAAGTTCTTAGCAGGAGTGCAGAGAGATTAAGTGTGGAGTTTTACAAGGGTTTTCCCAGCAGCAGTCAATAAACGAAGTGCAGGAAAAAGACATTTTTACTGCATATCACCACCCTGCTCCTCACATGGATCAAATAAGGGAAAATAGACAGCCGACGCCAGACCACGCTGCCTGTTCCGCTGTGTATTAAATGTTCGTTTTTGGTTTATTTGTAGCCAAGTTATTTCCCATCCATGGTAGCAATGATTGGGATTTTGGTTTATGATCTGACCACTTGGTGAGCTCTGTGAATAAATGAATGGAGCTCTGTGAATGAATGAATGAATAGATGGATGGATGGATGGATGGATGGATGGGCGAGATACCACAGAGCATCTGGTTTGTTAATCTGCACCTCTTGCAGCTCTTGCCTCTGTAGAATTGAAGTTTTAAGTGCTCTGAGTCTATGTGTCTGTCATTCATTCAATATTATGTGTGTGCGTAACGTTTTCCTGTCTCCGGAAGGCATCAAAAAATTATTTTGTGAAGTCTCTTAAATTAAAAGAGCTCTGTTCTGATTGGCATATACAAAGAATTAAGCACTTATACAAATCAAATATTCCTAAAATTCCAAGAAAATGAGGACATGGATGTGTGGTAGACTTGAAAAAAATTCTTCTTTCATAAACTAACTTAGAGACTTTTACAAAATCCAGGTTGACATAATTAAGGTCAATCTTTGGCAAATGAAACCAGTTTACTAACTGGTTTAATAAAAACACTTATGTTTTCTCTGATTATCAATGTTAAGTATAATACAAATGTGCATTTTATTCTACAGAACTTGGGGTTCCCCCCCCCTAAATTTATACAGGTTTACTGATCAAATAAGCAGCTGTTACTCCAATGTATTAAGATATGAAAAATATATATTTGTGTTTGACTCAAATGAATCATTATTCTGATAAATTTATTTCAACAACAATTGAATTTTGTAGTATGTCTGCTTGAAGATAATTTCCAAGGCCCAGCTGGTGTTGCTCAGTGGTTGAGCATAGACCCATGCACCAGGAGGTCATGGTTTGATTCTTGGTCAGGGCACATGCCAGGGTAGTGGGCACAATCCCCATTAATGTTTCTATCCCTCTCTCTATCTCCCTTCCTTGCTCTGAAATAAATAAAAACATATTTTAAGCCCTAGCCTGTTTGGCTCAATAGATAGAACATCAGCCCACGGACTGAAGGGTTCCGGGTTCGATTCTGGTCAAGGCCACTTACCTCGGTTGCAGGCTCAATTCCTCGGCCCTGGTCGGCCTCATGCGGGAGGCAACCAATTGACATATCTCTCTCACATCAATATTTCTCTCTCTGTGTCTCTGTCTCTCCCCTTCCCTTCCACTCTCTCTTTAAAAAAATCATTGGGAAAATATCCTCAGGTGAGGATAAACATTATATATATATATATATTATAAATTTCCAAGATCTTTAAGTAACTGAGAACTTAGACTGATGTTAGATTGAGTTAATTAATGGATTCATTAGTTGCCCAGATCATTTCTACGTCAGGTAGGAAACAGAAACACTGATTACTAAGCATAATTTTGTGAACTTTAAAAAATATGTTTTTATTGATTTGAGAGAGAGAGAGAGATTTTTTGTTCCACTTATTTATGCATTCATTGGTTGATTCATTCTTGTATGTGCCCTGATGGGATGGAACCTGAAACATTGGCATATCAGGACAATGCCCAAACCAACTGACCTACCCGGCCAGGGTTAATACCTGAGTTTTGAATGAAGCTGTGTTGCTATCATAGTTTGTTCAATTTTGATGGGCTTGTGTGCTCATCTCCTTGGTGGTGTACCGTCTATTGCCTTCGCCCACAACATGAACTGTTATTTTTCCTTTCAATCTAATCTGCCTAGGTACTGAAGACTTTCTCTAGAATAATTTTCTGTGCTTTATATGGACTTTATTGTTATTGATTTTTGAAGGAAAAAATAAAAAGAACACAGTTTTCTCACTTGTTTTTTACAATAATATTGCTTCCTATGTTCCTTTTTATGTTTTATTGTCGCTTAACTTACATTGCCCTGGCCAGTGTTGCTAAGTGGTTAAAGCATTGGTTGCCACACTGAAGGATGGAGGGTTTGAGTCCCAGTCAAAGAGATGTACCTGGGTTTCAGGTTCATCCCTCCCCGGTCCGTGCGTATGTGGGAGGTGGCCAGTGTCTGTGTGTCTCTCACATAGATGTTTCTCTCTCTCTCTCCCCCTCCCTCCCTCCTTGCCACTGTCTTTAGAAATCAATGAAAAAACTATCCTAGGATGAGGATTAACAAAACAAACAAACAAAAGGTGCCCGGTATTGTTTCTCAGACACCTGTGATCCTATCTTTATCAAGTGCCCAAATCGGACTTAAATATTGAAAAAACAATAATATAAAATTCAATTTTCAGGATCACTTATTTGATATAGTATTCACTGACGTCTTTGGGGAAATAGGTTTAATCATTGGTCTTAGAGACATTTTATCTAACATTTTTTTCTTGGAATGGCTTAAAACCACAAACATGTATTATCTCACAGTTTCTATTGGTCTGGAATCTGGGTGCAGCTGGCTTGGATAGTTGTGGCTCAGGGTTTGTCAGGAATTTGCATGTGGGGCCGCAGGGTCCACTGCCAAGAAGGCCCACTCACATGGTTGGTGGTTGATGCTGACTGCTGGCTGGAGTGCTTCGGCTCCCCTCCATGTGTCCTTTCATCCTCCAGGGCCTCGCTTTTCCATATGGTTTTTCCAACAGGACAGCCTGGACTTCTTTACCCTGGCTGTGCTCCAACCGAGGGAGGGAAAAGGGGGAGAGAACCAAGAAGGGAGAAAGAGCACACCTAAGATGGAAGCTGGAATCTTTTTATAAACTAACCTCAGAGATGATATCCCATCCTTTCTACCGTATTCTCTTTGTTAGAAATGAGTCTGTAAATCCAGGCCACACCCAAAGGGAGAGGATTACACAGGGGCATGACCACTAGCAGGCGGGCGGGTGTGGGGGGGCGATGGGGGACGACCTTGGAGGCTGCCTACCACACTGCCCCTAAGGTGTGTGGGGCCCTAGACAAATATTTTTTCATAGGACCTGTGACTATATAAATAATTTGAGTAAAAATCTATTACAAAATCATGGGTCCATATGAGCTACTGTGATTTTTTTCTTATTGATTTCAGAGGAAGGGAGAAGGACAGAGATAGAAACATCAATGATGAGAGAGAACCATTGATCGGCTGCCTCCTGCATGCCCCACACTGGGGATCGAGCCCACAACCCGGGTATGTGCCCTGACCAGGAATCGAACCATGATCTCTTGGTTCATAGGTCGATGCTCAACCACTGAACCACGTGGATTGGGTTATTGTGATTTATTGATGAAGATTTAGAACAAAGTACAAAGAAGAAGTACCTCCTTACTTGTTTATTGTCTAATTAAGGCACCTGAGGAATCCTCGCAGTGTCCAGGCTCCAACTCTTCCTGTTCAGGTCCAGGAACCATCTCCTTATATTCCTGATGTTCTTTATTGTCAGATGTGACATTCCTGGCTAACTTCATCTCCCACCACAAGAGGGTAGCAACACCTTTCTTACTCGCAATGCCATGGCTCTTTAGAACCTGTTTATACTGGGAAAATAAAGATCTTCTTGCCTCTCTATGTCCCTAATGCCATTTATTTAATGCTGATTATGTCTTACTTGTGACAGTCACTGCACCATTCGTTGGGCTGCCCATAAACACTGGCTTCCAACGATGCCTCCTCCTTCAGAAATTGTGACGATGCTTTGTTGATAGGGACCACAAAAGCAAACATGATGCAGAGTAAGCAAGAAAATGTGAACACGACTTCATTTTCTGGTCATGTTAAATTTACTGTCTGGAATTTTGTAGCCTAAATGTAGAAAAACACACCCTCTAACTGGCTCTTCTCTTGAACTCTTTTAACAATAATCCCTGCATTCCTAGGATGCAAGCTTGACTGCGCCCTTGCTTTCCACACACCATCAGCAGTTGGGAGGAAAGCAAGGGGCCCCTGGCAGAATGAGAAGAGAAGTCCCATTTGTGCAAAGAATGTCCATTCCTATCTGGCATGACTTGAGACTGACCTGCAGAAGCATGATACCCGCCACATTGATGAGCCAAGAGACTGCAT
>NW_005359798.1:143459-161823 GCF_000412655.1 Myotis brandtii
TATAGTCTCAAAAGTCCTTAGAGGAGGTAGACATGGCCTGATACCCGGTGGACAGCCTGTGAAGGGAATGACTTGCCCTGGGTGCCAGTGGCAAGACTTTTTTCTAAAAAAATATTTTTTTATTGATTTCAGAGAGGAAGGGAGAGGGAGAGAGAAAATAATTAATTGGCTGCTTCCTGCACACCCCCTACTGAGGATCTAGCCTGCAACCTGGGCATGTGCCCTGACTGGAATTGAATCATGACCTCTTGGTTCATGAGTCGACGCTCAACCACTGAGCCATGCCAGCCGGGTGGCCAGTGGCAAAACTTGAATAATTTCCTTTCATTAGGAAATTATTCAATCTTAACCCCTGATACCTGTGAATGTGACCTTATTTGGCAAGGGTAGACACTGAGTCTTCTGCCCACCATTGGGTGCTCTAGACAGGAGGTAGCCCCACAGTTGGAATACTGACATGTGAGAGCTGACACATGGGCCTACGAGTGCAGCTCAAGCCCAAAGGTTGGCAGTGGCCTGTTCAGACCCAGGGCTTTGAACATGGCCTGTGAACGACATGAATGAATCACTCAAAATCAGCATGTCACCACCATACTGATGGCCCAGTCTCATGCGATCCTGTGAAAGAAAGCCACACTAGCCAGCAGAAGCGAACCATTTGCTAGGTCACACCCCTTGGAGCTGGCCAGAGAGCCCTGGGACAGCCCCATTAGGTATAAGTACCAGAGTTCATCAGGGGAACTGTCTGGCCCCATACATGGGGTAGAAGGTAAGAGAAACCCCTCTAAAAAGGAAAAGTGGGGATCAGGGCCCACTTAGGTCCTGGTCCAGACTCAGGGTGCCTCACTCAAATGGTACTTATGGCCCTAGCCAGTCCCAGCCGCTAGAGGGGACTGTAGACCACTTTAAGAAAGGTAACCCAGAGCAGGGGTCCTGATTGCTTATTTGTGGTGTGGTACAAGGTATACTAGGTTCCATATCATCTTTCATTAGGAAAGTATTCAAGTCTTAACCCCTGGTGCCTGTGAATGTGACCTCGTTTGGAAATCATGTCTTTAAGATGTAAGTTAAGATGAAATCATACCAGATTAGGGTTGGCCCTAAATCCACTCACTAATATCCTTATGAGAAGAAATAGACACACACAGGGAGAATGCCATGTGACTATGGAGGAAGAAATTAGAGTGATGCATCTGAAAGCTATGGACCACCAAACATCTGAAGCTAGAAGAGGCTGTTAATGTATGAAAACATTCAAACCTGTAAAGAATTTTTGTGAGTTTCTTTGAGCCAAGCTGTCGACAATTGCCAGGAAGCAGAACCTCAACGTATTGGGATAATGCTCTAGAGAATGGCGGGTTTTCACCTTGTTTTTATACATTACAATGAAAGGAGGAGACGTAAGTGGGTTACATGAAATCTATTGGTGATAGATTAGGGAGGTGGGAGAAAGCAAAGTGGGGAAATCTCTGGGGTTGGATAAAAAAGTAAAATTATAGACACATACTTCTTTTTTGAAATATTTTTTATTGTTGATAGTATTATAGATATCTCCTATTTCCCCCCTTGTCCCCCCTCTCCCAGCCCCTACCCACCCCCCCATCAGGTCTTCACTACCCTATTGCCCCTGACACATACTTCTTTTACATAAGTGGGTACAGGATAGTTAACTGTCAACAATTAACAAGATAACAATAAGAATGAGGGGCTATGTGGTCTCTGTCCTGGTGCCCTGGCCATTGGTTGTGTCCTGAGGGGTCTGGAAAAAGGGAAGTTACAAGTTACTATGACATTCCACAGGTATGTTATCTAGATGCAAAAATACAATAGGCTCAGTAAAGATTCAAGTTGATCTTTGTCAGGGAAGATACCCTCCTAGGACAGTGGTTCTCAACCTTCTGGCCCTTTAAATACAGCTCCTCATGTTGTGACCCAACCATAAAATTATTTTCGTTGCTACTTCATAACTGTAATGTTGCTACTGTTATGAATTGTAATGTAAATATCTGGTATGCAGGATGGTCTTAGGCGACTCCTGTGAAAGGGTCGTTCGACCGCCAAAGGGGTCGCGACCCACAGGTTGAGAACCACTGCCCTAGGACATGACTACCCACTATAAACTGCTTTTAAATTAAAGGTTTTAATTTCAGACCATCCTTTGTGGTTACTTTAGGTCTCTGAGTTTGCAAGGCCAACAGGCCGGCCCTCCCTGAGTTAGTGACATTAGCATGTGGCCCCTTTGCATCCACAAGGCCGGAAAGGATCTTTCCCTAGAGCCTTCAGAGGGAGAACGGCCCTGCCAACACCTTGATTTCAGACTTCTGACTTCCAAAACCACTGGAGAATAAATTTTAAGGCAGAAAAAGGACTCAGCAGACATTTACTGGGAGCCTATTCTGTGCCAGGCACTGGGAATACAATGGTGATTAAGGCAAGGATTCTGCCCCACGTTGCTGGCAGCAATACAAGCAGTAAAGCAATGAATGGAGGGGCTTTGAGAATAAAGGCATAATACTCCAGGACTCCATGTAGTCATTCTTATGGTTATGATTTATTACAGTGAACGGACATAAAGCACAATCACCAAAGGGAAAAGGCTTACAGGTGAACTTTGGAGGGAACCAGGAACAAGCTCCCATGACTCCTCTCCCAGGGGAATCACACAGGACATGCTTAATTCCTCTAACAATAAACTGTAACAACACATCGGAAATATTGTCTACAGGGAAACTCACCTGAGCCGAAGAACCCAAGATTTTTATCAGGGGCCAGTCACATAGGCTAGCATATACCAAAGTCCCAGACCCCCAGAAGGAAAGCAGGTGCTCAGCAGAAACCAGTGTTTGTACAGTTTAGGTGTAGTGAGCCACTCATCATTTAGAGAGCGGTGGAAACCCTCCCCAGATCTGAGTTCCCACATGCCAGCTGTATTAGCTGAGGCTGCCATTCACAATACCACAGACTGGGTGGCTTAAAAAACAGAAATGTATTTCTTATAGTTCTGGAGGCCAGAAGTCCAAAATCAAGGTGCCACCAGGGTTGGTTTCTGGTGAGGACTCTCCTCCTGATTTGTAGATGGCCACCTTCTCACTATGTCCTCACATGGCCTTCCCTCTGTGTCTGCAAGGAGAAAGAGATCTCTGGACTCTTCTTCATATAAGGACACCAGTCCTATTGGATTAGGGCCCCACCTTTATGACCTTATTTAATCTTAATTACCTTCTTAAAGGCCTCATCTTCAAATATAGTTGCTTTGGGGGATTAGGGCTTTAACATATACATTTGGGGTGCGGGGGGTGGGGTGGGACGGGGACACATGATTCAGTCCATAACAATAACCAAGGGCCAAACTTGCAGGCTTGAGGACAAGTCTCAAGTCTGCTCTACTCTTTCCTGCACAGGGTCTGTACCAAATTACAGAAGCCTTGAAATGGCTGCCAATTCCGTTGCTCCCTAGGAGGAGGGGTCCCCATTTGATGCTGGTGGTCCAGATTACAATGGCTCTTTCCATGCGGGTTGAGAACCTTCCTGCCCCTTGGCCACAGCTGAGGAGAGACCAGAAGTTGATGTGTGAGCAGAAGGTAACCCTACATGGAAAGAGCCTAACAACTCATGCCAACAGAGGCACCCATATTTGATGGCCGTGATCAAAGCCTCTCTTCAAGAAGTGATATGAAAGGGTGTGGCTCAGTGGTTAAGTATCTACCTGTGAACCAGGAGGTCACGGTTCGATTCCTGGTCAGTTCGATTCCTGGTCAGGGCACTGTTAGGTCGCTGAAGGAGGAATGCATGAGGCCAGAATGGTGAGGGATTACGAATTTATTTGATCATCTGCACACCAGGTGGCTGAGCCTGGATGGCTCCAGCACCCAGTGACGGGAGGCAGTGGCTTTTAAAGGATTTTTGGCAGGCGTTTTCTGGGTGGAGAATTCCCTGTGCATACACGGAGGGGAGATAATGGAATGTGGTTGCCACAAGTGAAATGTGGTCTCAGCAAAGGGAATGTCCATAGTGAAATGGCCTGAAAAGCCAGTTTCCGGGGGAGGGATATCAATTCAATTATTTGATCAGACCTAACATGCACATTCCCGGGTTGCGGGCTCCATCCCCAGTGTGAGGGGCGTATGGGAGGCAGCTGATCAATGATTCTCTCTCATCATTGATATATCCCTCTCCCTCTCTGAAATCAACAAAAATATATTTTTTTAAAGAAAGAAAAACAACACATAAATAAGCACTAACTGAAAACATGTCAAATGACCAGAAAGGAAAGTATGACATTGTTCAAAATGTAGCGCTGGAGATCCAGAATGACTCCACAAGCACTTCCGGTGCTGAAGGGAACAGTTTATAATAACGCTGTAACGGTCATAAGCCTGAATGTACTAAATACTAGAGTGGCAAGATGCAAAAAGTATAACCTCCAGGAAATGCAACAAATGGATCATGGAAACAGAAGCAGCAGACTTACCTTTGTCAGCCTAGGATAGATCTAGTAGTCACAGCAAAAACAGTATAATTAATAAAGCTCTAGCAAGTTTATTCTCTTATACCCATGAATACATTTTTTAGTCAGTAACTATGGAGCATTAATAATCGTTGATACTCATGTTAGGCCACAAAGAAAATTTCAATAAATTCCAAAAAGAAGAATGAATCCACATTACATTCTTTGGCCAAAATAAAATAAACTTGGATGTAAATAAATAAATGGATAAATAAATCACAAAACTCCAATATCTTTGAAAGAAGTTTACTTTCTCTTAAGCAGCTCTTTTTGTGTGTGTTCTCCTAAGCAACTCTTGCATCAATGTATAAATAAACCAAAATTTGCAGAACATCTAGAGTAGAAATATTGAACAATTTTTGTTATGAAAACATTACCTACCAAAATGCATAAGATACAATCTCAGAGCAAAATGCATAGTTTAACATATAAAAGATATAGTTGAAAAATCCCAAACAATATACCCAAAACAAAATCAACAGACAAAAGATAAACTGGGGGAAATATTTGCAACACATGAAAGACAAAGGGTGTGAGATTGTGATTTATATTTATATTTTGTTTTTGTCTACAGTTCCTGGCTCTAGGCTCCCCAAACCCTTGGAATTTCCTAAGTGTTGGGAGTGATAAAGGTGTCTCTTGTTATGTTAATGATGTTACTTTGCAAAGCACCTAAGGATTGGGGCTGGTTGCCAGAGAAACCAACCAAGTGATTAGAGGATTAGGACTTTCAGTACCACCCCCTGGCCCCTGGGAAAGGGAGAGGGTCTGGAGCTTGAGTTCAATGACCCAAGACCATGATTTAATCAGCCATGCCTCTGTAATGAAGGCCGCTTAAAAAAGAAAAGAAAAAAAGGATGGGGTTTGGAGAGCTTCTTTTGGTGAACACGAGGAGATTTGGGGAGAGTGGCGTGCTGAGAGCATGGAAGATTGCTCTGTACCCTTTGCCCAAACCTTGCCCTAAGCATCTCTTCCATCTGGCTGTTCCTAAGTCATATCCTTTCATAATAAAGCAGTGATCTAGGAAGTAAATGTTTCTCTCAGTTCTTTGACCCACTTGAGCAAATTAAACCCAAGTTGGGGTTGTGGGAACGTCCTAGTTATGCCAAGTCAGACAGAAATACAGTTGGTAACCTGGCCTTGAGACTGGGGTCTGAAGTTGACTGGGACCTAGCCGGTTTGGCTCAGTGGGTAGAGTGTCAGCCCCTGGACTGAAGGGTCAAGGGCACGTATCTTGGTTGCAGGCTTGATCCCCAGCCCTGATCGGGGTGCGTGCATTTGGAAGGCAACCAATCCATGTGTCTCTCTCACATTAATGGTTCTGTCTCTCTCTCCTCCTCACTTTTACTCAAAATCAATGGGAAAATACCTAGTATCCTTAGGTGAGGATTAACAACAAAAAGGATGAAGTTGTGGGGACAGTCTGTGAGTCTGAGCCCTCAACCTGTAGAATCTGATGCTGTTTCTGGTTAGATCATGTCAGAATTGAGCTCACTTGTAGGACACCCAGCTTGTGTCAGAAAAATGCTTGTTGGATGTGTAGGGAAACCCGCCCTCACAGTGGAATTGGGTCCAGAACCCAAAAGAAAGGGCTATCTTCTTTAATTTATAAATCAATAAGGAAAGACAAAAAGTGACTAGAAAATGGACAAAAGATATGAATGGAAAGCTCACAAAAAGGAAGACAAATAGTCAATAAACATGTAAAAAATATACTCAATTTCGTTCATAAGTGAAAAAATTCTAATCAAACAATGAGATATATTCTTTTCACTTTTCAGATCGATGGAAATGTATACGTTCTCTAATAGCCACTGCAGACAAGAATATGAGGAAATGTGATAATACACAGAAGGTGAAAGTATAAAATTAAACAAGAGTTTTGGAGGAAGTTGGGCAATATTGGTCAGTTTTCACTTTATACACATTTGACCCAAGAATTCCATTGCCTGGAAGTTACTTTTTTTTTTTTAATATATTTCTTTATTAATTTCAGAGAGGAAGGGAGGAGAGAGAGATAGAAACATCAATGATGAGAGAGAATCATTGATTGGCTGCCTCCTGCACGCCCCCCGCTGGGGATCAAGCCCGCAACCCAGGCATGTGCCCTTGGCCGGAATCAAACCTGGGACCCTCCAATCCGAAGGCTGACGCTTTATCCACTGAGCCAAGCCGGGCGGAAGTTACTTTTTAAATTTATTTTTAAAAAATATCTAGCTGTCTACATATTTTTAATGGAAGTTGAAGCCAAAAAATATACAAACAGCTGTTTTTTAAGACAATCAATTAAAAAAGGAAAATGTGATTTCCTATGGGAAAAGGGAAGAAGGGAAAAAGGAGAGGAGACAGGGAGAGAAGCTAGATTTCTCTGAATAGACCATACTATTGTATTTGGAACTTTGTAAATCCTATATAATAAATGCCTAATATGCAAATCAACCAAACAGCAGAATGACCAGGGGAACGGCCGGTCGCTATGACATACACTGACCACCAGGGGGCAGAGCCGGCGAGGGGGCAGCACCAGGCCGACCAAGGTGGGTGTGAGCAGGGGCTCCCCAGATCGTCCTGCCAGTTGCCCCACAGATCAGCCCTGATCACCAGCCAGGCCTAGGGACCCTACCCACGCACGAATTTTGTGCACTGGGCCTCTAGTATATACTAATCATGTTATATATAATTATATTCTATTTCAAAAGTCTTGTCATACTCCAGAGCAAGGAAGTTATTGAATATTATTGGGATCACATCAACCAAGTCTAACAGGCTTCCACTGGCCAAAGGTGGAGCAATGTAAGCATAAAAAAGAATAACTGCAATGGATTGAAATATTCCACTAGCCATGAGATCATGATGAAGCTAAAAAAGACCATTGACCACCTTTGAAAGATTCTAATGAACCAGCACATTATTCTTAAACTGGAGAATAAAGAGAAAAAGTAACTGACTAGATCATTTATGATATTCAAGAATCATTGTTGAATTTTTTGAGATATGATAATGACATAAAGCTAACTTGTTCAAAAGAGTTATCACTTGGCCTAAACTGGTTTGGCTCAGTGGATAGAGCGTCGGCCTGCGGACTCAGGGGTCCCGGGTTCGATTCCGGTCGGGGCCATGTGCCTTGGTTGCGGGCATATCCCCGGTGGGGAGTGTGCAGGAGGCAGCTGATCGATGTTTCTCTCTCATCGATGTTTCTAACTCTCTATCCCTCTCCCTTCCTCTCTGTAAAAAATCAATAAAATATATTTAAAAAAAAAAGAGTTATCACTTACAGCAACATCTTGAAATGTTTGTGGATAAAATGATATGATATCTGGTTTGCTTCAGAATAATCCAGTGTGGATGGGGAAAGGGTGGAGGCTATAGATAAAACAAGATTGGGTGTGAATTGATCACTGTTGCAATGAAGTAATGGATACATGGAGATTTATTCTATTACTAGGGGCCCAGTGCATGAATTTGTGCACCATGAAAGGAACTGTGGGCCACAAGGTTGTGGTGGGCACAGAGGCGGGTCTCGGCCCATCCTCCATGCCCCTGCCCAGCTCCTAAGCCACAGTCTCCAGTCCCCTGTCTGCCTGCAGCCCCGCTCCTACCACCGCCACTCCCACATGCTGACAGTGCCGGCCCCACTCACACCCGCTGAGGGCACGGAGCTATTGGAGCTGGCACCAGCAGTGGGTGCAAGTGGCGGCTGCTGCCCTGATCATCCCTCAGGAGCAGGGGGAGGTGGAGAAGCCCTCAGGGGCGATTGGGGCTGGCAGCCACCACTCACACCCACTGATAGCACCGAGCGATCAGGACCAGCACCTGCAGTGGGTGCAAGCGCCGGGCAGGACCGTGGAGTGCGAGTGCAAAGAATTTTTAGTAACCACTAGAGGCTCGCCCCGATGACAGTGACTGGCGCCCTGCCTTGGTCTGGCGCCCCCACTGCCCTGCTCCACCATCCTGCCGCGGCCACTGCCCGCCATGTTCTGCGCTCTGTGGCCTGCTGCTGATGCCCACTATGTTCTGTGTACGCCCCCTGGTGGTCAGTGCACGTCATAGCGACTAGTTGTTCGGTTGTTCAGTTGTTCTGCCATTCGGTCTATTTGTATAATTAGGGTTTTATATAGATATAGATATAGATATAGATATAGATATAGATATAGATGATATAGATATAGATATAGATAGATATAGATATAGATTCTCTCTACCTTTTTATATGTTTGAAATTTTCCATAGTAGAAATATAATTTTATGGATGCAAAGCTATATTGAGAGCCTGACTTGGGTTCACACTGCTAACCATGATGTCTTAAATCATTTGTTTGTTTGTTTTTGAAAACAACAAGAGGGGGAAACCAGAACTGCTACAGGGAGAAGGGACACGTAAGCAATGTCTTTTTTAAAAAAAATGAGTAACTTTTGGCTACAATTCCAGACCAAAGATGGTGTGTTGCCAGATGCACAGTGACTTAGAATCAATGCCATTTCTGGGAGAACTGAAAAGAGCTCTTTGAACCAGATAGCCTGGGTTCAGATCTCAGTTCTGCCACTTACTCCTTGTAATGATTCTGAGCAAGTTACTCAACCTCTCTGTGCCTCAGTTTCTTCATCTGTAAAATGGGGATGATAGTACCTACCTCATGGGTCATTGTGAGGATTAATGAATTAATGTGTGGAAAGTATTTAGAACATTGAGTACCTGGCACATAATAGGCACTCAATAAGTGTTGGCTATTGTGATTGTAGTTGTCGGAGTGTATAGTGCAAGGGAGAAGCCATGAGGGATGTGGCTGGAGAAAGGAGGTAATCCTGCAGGTTAAAGGAAGGAGTGTGTCTTCAAAGTCATTGAAGGGTTTTAAGCAACACTGACAGCACTGCTGACTGAGGACAGAAGCTTCATTTCTCACAAGTGGTTGAAACATGACTTGCTTACATGTGCAATTAACTATGAGATGGTTCGAGGCAAGCCATTGCAATTATAATCCTTGTTGATGCTCAAATTGTCCCATCTGCAATCAGTGAGATCACGGTCAACTTGCCTTCCGGAGCCTTTTCTCAGGATTTTAGGATTTTCAACTCTAACAAAGCACGCCTTTCTTTCCCATATTACAGGCTCATCCTGTTCCCCCATGTGGCTTGCCACTTCATCAGAGGTTCATCTTGGTGACAATGTTGCTCCAGAAATGCCAAGAAGCCCACATTCCCTCAACCCACCCCCATCTACATGGCCTCTTTTCTCACCCTTAGGGTCTGGGGAAAAAATGCCACCACGTCAAAGGCTTCTGGGAAGGAGGCTGCCTGCTGGGGGTTTGCTGGAAACCTGCCCACTGCTGCGGTACTTGCCTTTCTTCTTTGAATCAGGAATCAATCTGAGGTCTAAACTGCCATCTCTCATCAGATATCATTTCTAGAATTTCATCTTTTACATTTCCAGAATTCCATTTCTACTTGACCTAGGCTTTGTAAGTCCGCCCTAGTGAACTCCACATTACATCCCACAATTTTTCTGTATCCTGTGTTGTCAGAAATGCTGGAAACTAAAGGCCTGGAGGGGTGAGCCATCCGCAGCTACCAAGCTGCACACCTTTAAGATATATATATATAATTTATATATAATTTAATTGATTTATTTTAGAGAGAAAGAGAGAGGGAAAGAAACATCAAGTTGGTGTTCCACTTATGTATGCATTCATTGGTTGCTTCTTGTATTTGCCCTGACCAGTGATCGAACCCGCAACCTTGGTGTATGGGGTTGATGCTCTAACTAACCGAGCTACCGGCTAGGGCTGGCCTCTCACACCTTCTGGGCTACAGGTGGGCTCCTCCATTTGCAGATCCAGATACTAGGCCAGTGGTTCTGAAAGTGTAGTAGGTAGAAGCATCCACAACACTGGGAACTTTTTGGAAATGCAAATTCTGAGACCCTCACACCAGACCCACTGTGGGGATGGGCCCCTTAGCCTATGTTTTAACAGACCCTCCAGTGGATTCTGAGAACCAGTGCACTAGACCGGCTGTGCTAAGCGGGAAGTAGCTACTGGGGGCACGCCCTTGGAGGAACCGTCAAAAGGTCCCCATCAGTCCATCAGCGTGCCCCACTCGATCCTCACCCAGAGGACACACACATGGTTCCTATTTCTTTTACTTTCATTTCAGAAATAGTACTTTCTCTTGCCACTAGAAAAGGCATCCACACTGCTGGCAAGTGTTTCAGAAAAGAAGGAACTCTGTTGTAGAAATAAATGGCAGACATAAACCCAATATCCTAGCAATAATTTCTCATTTCTGTACTTTACATTTATACATTTCTAAGTTTCCATGTTTATATTTACATAAATATATTTATATAAAATTGGATTCACTTGTACATATTGTTAGGGTCACCAAAGGAGGAATGCACAGGGCCAAAGTGGTGAGGGATTATAAATTTATTAGGTCATCTGGACACCAGATGGGCTGAGCCCCAAAATGGCGCCAGCACCCAGGGACAGGGAGTCAGAGATTTTAAAAGACTCTAGGCAGGCTTTTCTGGGCGGAGAATCCTCTATGCCGGTCTGGATCCTGGGAAGGTCCCAAGAAGAGAGATAATGGTCTTAGCAAGTGGAATGTGGTCTTAGCAAGTGGAATGTGGTCTCAGCGAAAGGGAATGTTGTTTGTGAAGTGGCTTAAAGGTCAGTTCCCAGGGAAGGGGTATCGATTCAATGATATGATCAGACCTAACATATAACTTTGGATCTTACTTTTTCACTTCTGCATATGATGCACAGTTACATCATACGCAGTTTTCCAGTAATCATAACTTGTGAATGCTTATTTTACCATCTAAAAATAAAAATGCAGCCCTGGGCGAGAACCAGGAGAGATGGACAGACTTTATCTCGCCTCAGCGCCCTCAGTAATAACAACCAGAGTTTCTGACCTGCAGATAAGCCCAGGTTCAACTTCATGCCACAGATGAGAACTGAGGATGGGGAGATGCTACTGCCACCACCATGCCCCTTACCAAAGACTGTTGACTTCCTCATGGGCCAGTTCTTAGAGTTAGGACAAGCTTTCCTAGGAATCTTTGCAAAAGAAGTATTTCAGCCCAGCCCGTGTGGCTCAGTAGTTGAGAGTCTACCCAGGAACTAAGAGGTCAAGAGGTCAATTCCCAGTCAGGGCACATGCCAGGGTTGTGGGCTCAATCCCTTGCATAGGATGTGCAGGAGGCAGCTGATCAATGATGTTTCTCTCTTTCCCCCTCTCTAAAAATCATATATAAAGAAGTATTTCATTTTCTTGGCTTAAAATATATATATTGATTTCAGAGAGGAAGGGAGAGGAAGAGAGAGATAGAAACATCAATGATGAGAGAGAATCATTGATCGGCTGCCTCCTGTACATCCCCCACTTGGGACCTAGCCCACAACCCAGACATGTGCCCTTGACCGTAATCAAACCCGGAACCCTTCAGTCTGCAGGCCAGTGCTCTTATCCACTGAACCAAACCGGCCAGGGCTTGAAATCGGAGTTTTCCAGGCCTTCACAAATAGCCTGGGGTTTCTGTGCTAGCTCCCACTTTGCCCCCAACTCATCACCAATAACAAGTGAGGTGCAGTCACATCAATTTCTTAAGCCAAGAAGGGATCACAGGTGCTCCTGGGCCTTAACACCATGAAAAATACCTTTGTTCCCTACTTCCCTCAAAAGAGCTCCCAAAGTTTTACCAGAATCCCCAAGTTTATTTCCTTATCCCTTCAGGAGATGTCCCATCCTACATGACCTAGAAAAGTAGAAGTTTCCTTGCCTTCTCTCCCTCCTGTTCAATCTTTAACATCTCCACACCCATTCTTGCTTCCTTCTCTGGAGCTCTACAGGATGACTGGCTATATACTAAGATTATGTCCTTCCTATTTTTTTTAATGTGAAAATAATTTTTTATTTTGTAAAATGATGGCGAGAATAGTAGAAGTTGAGGCTTTGTTAGTTTGTTAGTGTCCAAAGTTGACAAAATTCAAAGTTGGTCAACCTCTTGTCCTCTCCCACACATACCCATACATGGATACACGTGTGTGTGTGTGTGTGTGTGTGTGTGTGTGTGTGTGTGGATTCATTAGTCCATCAAAATTTGACTAGTGTCCATATTGTGTTTAAATTTTCTTAGACTTTAAATATGTTCTCTCTCTCTCTCTCTCTCTCTCTCTCTTTTCCTGTCTCTAAAATCAATAAACATATCCTCAGGTGAGGATTTAAAAATAAAGAAAGAAAAAAGTGAATGTTCTGTGTCAAATGTTCCATTTTCTGCTGTGTGGTCCAGGGTATCATCCTTGTCCTGTAGCCCCACAGACTTACTAGTATAAAACCAGAAAAGCACAAGAATTTTGGAGACAGTGATATGAACTGCCAAGAAGTAAATAATATGTAATATTTTAAAAAACTGATGAGGATAAACCATTTATTAAAGAAGTTTGCCCAGCTGGCATGGCTCAGTGGTTGAGCATTGACCTATGAACCAGGAGGTCACGGTTCCATTCCCTGTCAGGGCACATACCTCGGTTGTGGGCTCAATCCCTGATGTGGGGCGTGCAGGAGGCAGCCGATCATTGATCCTCTCTCATCATTGATGTTTCTATCTCTCTCTCCCTCTCCCTTCCTCTTTGATGTTTCTATCTCTCTCTCCCTCTCCCTTCCTCTTTGAAATTATATAGGTCTGGGGCTTGACCTGCCCAGTTAGGAATTTATGATTGGAACACCCTGGGAGTTTACTTTTTTCCACCCACAGTTTACTTTTGTTGACAAATGAAAAATTGTATATATTTAGGTTGTAAAACATGTTTTGATGTATGTATACATTGTGGAGTGGAATGATTATAACTATCAGCCTAACATTTTCATCACCTCTAGTTGTTATATCAATGTAAGAAGCATTCAAAACTGTGAAGAATTTTTGTGAGTTTATGTAAGCCAAACTGAGGACAATTGCTGGGAAGCAAAATCTCAACGGACTGAGATAATGCTTGGGGAATGGCAGTTTTGCAACTTATTTTATATATTGCAATCAAAAGAGGAGACATAGTGGGTTACATGAAATCCATTGGTGATAGCTTAGGGAGGTGGGAGAAAGCAAAGGGGGGAAACCTCTGGAACTGGATAAAAAGTAAAATGATAGACACATCTTTTACATAGGTGGGTATCGAATAGTTTAAAAAAACACCGATGATGATGATGACGATAGAAGAATACAATGTAGGGAACTTGGATTCTTGGCTAAGGAGCCTTGTTTCATTAAGTACATGGGGTTTAATGGCAATTGCCTCTGTCAAAATTCTGTTTTCCAGCGGCCCTGTTCTTTGCATTCTATCCTTCCTTTTTATTTATTTATTTTTATTTTTTCAATTATAGTTGTCCATATGACTTCACTTTATGTGGCATCTAAAGAACAATATAAATGAACAAACAGAAACAGACTCATAGGCACAGAGAACAGAATTAGTGGTTGCTAAAGGGGAGGGGAGTTGGGGACTGGGTGAAAGAGGTGAAGGGATTGAGAAGTACAGATTGGTGTTACAAAGCAGTCATGGGGATATAAAATACAGCAGAGGGAATACAGTCAATAATTTTGTAATAACTATGTATGGTGCCAGGTGGGTATGGGAAAAATCAGGGGGAACACTTTGTAAAGTATGTAAATACATCCCACCTTTTTATTGATTTCAGAGAGGAGGGGAGAGGGAGAGAGAGACAGAAGCATCCATGATGAGAGAGAATCACCGATCGGCTGCCTCCTGCACACCCCACACTGGGGATCAAGCCTGCAACCTGGGCATGTGCCCTGACTGAGAATCGAACCTTGACCATCTGGTTCATAGGTCCACACTCAACCACTGAGCCATGCCATCTGGGCCCACCCTTTCTTAACTCTGTTTCCAAAATGTGTGTGTCTCTGGTCGGTAGTACGTCCGGGGAAATAGCTTTGCACGTGGGTATTGGCTCCCCCTGATTCTGTTCTTCCTCTTGCACCCCGAGCCCCTCTTCAGCAATACATTTCTGGAGAGGAGAAGCCAGGCCTGTTTCATTACCTTTGGCATTGCCTGGCAAACTGCCTTGTGCAACCAGGTAATTAATACATTTTTTAAAAAATCCAAAACAATTTCTAATCCCTTTGGAATCCTTGGAGACTGCAGCCGAACAAAGGCGGTAGAATTCGGTGGCTAAAGGCCTAAAAGGGATGCTATTTCTACCGTGAAGATTTCAAACACATGTCAACTGCGTAGTAAAGGAATTAATTAAAAGGATGTATTTTCAGCAAGATCCGATGTTTTCCCTTGACCATAATCAAACGTTGACTTTGGTTTCTCACTTCCCCACAAGGTGGCAGCAGGAATCTCTTCTTAGCGCAGCGTTGCCCGGAGGGGAGAAGAGAAACAGCGGGAAGCAGGGGGGCCAGGGAAGCAGGTGGAGCGACAGGGAGCAGCGGGGAGCCAGGGGAACGGCGGGGGGCAAAGGGATCAGGGAAGCACGGGGGCAGGGGGAGGCAGGCGAAGCAGCAGGGAGCAGGGGGGGCAGATGAAGCAGCAGGAAGAGGGGCAGGGGGAGCAGCGGGGGGCAGGGAGTCAGGGGAAGCAGGGGGGCTCCTCCCCACCTGTGGCCCAATTAGGAAGCCATTGATTTCACAGAGGGCCGAGGACACTCTTTGTTCCGCCTCTTTTCCCATGCAAAGACCTGAAAGGAAAAAATGCTGAATGACAAGAATTAATGGTGTCACACAAATACCATCAAAGCCAATTTAAGAATTGCTCTTCTCTGTCTGAAAGGAATGAAGAAGACAGAAGAGTGGTGGCTCCCTTTTTTACCATTAACTACTCTATTTTGGAGAGAACAGATGAAAAGTGTTTTTCACTGCCTTGCATTGTCATTCAGCTTAATCAATGCTCACAAATTTACAGTTTAAAGATTTTTTGAGAGAACAGTTTGCTACAAGTCATATAGTTTTTGATTGACCAGAACCATAACCTTATTTATAATCATAACCTTGTTTGTAATCTCAGAATGCCAATATGCCTAAAATGACTATAGAATTGTCGTTTCGAATCTTTTATAAAATAGACTTTTTTAAGAGCAGTTTTTGGTACACAGCAAAATCGAGCAGAAATTGTAGAGGGTTCCCATATACTCCCTGTACCCACTCACGCACAGGCTCCCCCACCAGCAACACATCATTATCATCCAAAGTCCATGGTTCACATTAAGGTTCATTCTATTGATTTGGACAAATACATCATGACATGTATCCATCATTATAGCATCTTCACTGCCCTAAAAATCCCCTGTGCTCTGTTTGTTCATCCCTCTCTCCTCTGTAACCCCTGGCAACCACTGATGTTTTTACTGTCTCCATAGTTTCGCTTTTTTCCACAATGTCATATCGTTGGAATCATACAGTAGATAACCTTTTCAGATTGACTTCTTTCACGTAGTAATGTGCATTTACGTTTCCTCCTTCCTTGTCTTTTCCTAGCTTGCTGATTCATTTCCTTCTAGCACTGAATACTGTGCCATTGTCTCGATGTATCACAGTTTATTTTTAATATGTTATTGATTTTTAAAGAGACAGGGAGAGGGATAGAGAGATAGAAACATCCATGAGAAACATCATTGATCAGCTGCCTTCTGCACACCCCCTCCCGGGGATCGTGCCCTGGGCATGTGCCCTGACGGAAATCGAACCAGGGACCTCTTTTTTTTTTTTCTGAACCAGGTACCTCTTGGTTCATGGGTGCACACTCAACCATTGAGCTATGCTGGTAGGGCAATAAAACATGTTTTTTACAAATACAAAATAAAATGGGGATAATAATAGTGTTTATCCTGTAGAGATTTAAAGCAGGTCTTGAAACATTTGTTATAAAATTGTTTAATATTAATTTCAATACTTAAATGATTTGATGAGAACAAAAACTATAGTTTGTAGAGTGTCAGAGACATGAATGAAAAGGAATGGAGGAGCCCTAGCTGGTTTGGCTCAGTGGATAGAGGGTCGGCCTGCGGACTGAAGGGTCCCGGGTTCGATTTTGGTCAAGGGCACATGCCCAGGTTGTGGGCTCGATCTCCAGTGTGGGGCGTGCAGGAGGCAGCCAACCAATGATTCTCTCTCATCATTGATGTTTCTATCTCTCTCTCCCTCTCCCTTCCTCTCTGAAATCAATAAAAATATATTTTAAAAAAAGACAAGAAAAGCAATGGTGGAAGTCTAAGTTGAAGGACATGGCGGTTACACTTATTCTCCACGGAGCAGCACCAGTTCTGTTGTAGAAGCTGCTTCAAAGCTACTTTGTTGTTTTGCTACTTTGTTTTTTGCAAAGCAACTTCGCTAACTTGTCGTGAGAAAAGTGACAATGAAGCAAACGAAGTTGAGACATCTGAGGTCTCTGCACAAATCACTTTACTCTTTTATGATCAAGTTATGTATTACTCACTTTTTAAATTATCTGTATTTTATGGTTTATGCTTGGACATTTTGGAGCCTTGCTAATCCTGGAGAGGCTACCCTCCCAAGGCTAGCTAATTCCTAGAGATAGCAAACAACAAATTCGACCTTGAGCAATGCCTTTGATCTGCAAACCAACCAATCCCAAATCCAGACCCCCAATCGCTCCTTTATCTGACTTTCATGTATTTTAGAATAACTACGGACAGTAAATATGTATGTATCAGTCCTTACTCATATCTTATAAATCCTAAGAATTTCATAACTGATTCAAAGGGGATTTTTTCCCTTTCCCATAATTTGGTTTCTGAGTTGCAATGTTGAAGCAATGTGCCCAAACTGCTTTTATTTTCCCCAATTAAAAATATATTATCAATTCTTATTAGCAAAGAAAAAAAGATATATTACAGAGGGAAAAGTAAAATAAAAATAGGATAGTCCTCTTCCTTGCAGGATTACAAAAAGAACGTAAAGAATTAAACTCTATGCATTTCCCAAATCCTGAAACAGAAACCTCTCATCGACATTCTAATTCTACTCCCTGTAAACATTCCTTTGGCTCATCCACCTGCCCTCGGGCTGCCCAGCAGGTGATGACAGGTGTGGTATTTGGCCTGGAGCTGGCGTTATGTCTACCTGCAGCAGTGAAATCTGAAACTATTAGACCAGGAAATTCTGAAATAGGGTCTGAGGGACAAACAGATTGCTGAACATATTTATAAAGAAGCAGTATATTACATATCACACACATATATACCTTTCTCTATCTTTTTAAAAATATATATATTTTATTGATTTCAGAGAAGAGGGAGAGAGAGAAACATCAAGGATGAGAGAGAATCACTGATCGGCTGCCTCCTGCACACCCCACACTAGGGATCGAGCCCACAACCCAGGCATGTGCCCTGACCAGGAATCAAACCTTGACCTCCTGGTTGGTTCATAGATCGATGCTCAACCACTGAGCCATGCTGGCCAGGCTACCTTTCTCTTGATCTGACCCAAGCACTGTGGAGGGAGCACAGAAATATGAGTCACTCAATATTCTCATCCTTCTTGGGAGTTCAGCCCTGTACTGTCCAGAGAACTGGCTGAGCAAGGACGGGAGCTGGGTGTCTGGAGGGAAGGGAACATATGACTGAGTCGTGCACGCTCCGTGGAGGACCTGGGCTTGAGAAGGTGAGAGGCTTGAGAAGGGGACAAAGGGACGAGCGAAATGCCCTGGAATTACTGGCAAATAATAAGCCACTTGTAATAATATCCACTTGGATAATAACTCACTCACAGGTAAAAGTGTGTGTTTATCCCATTTGTCAGCATCTGACTCTAACAATGTCAGTTTCTTTTTTAAAAAAATATTGTTGAAAGTATTACATATGTCCTCTTTTTCCCCCCAT
>NW_005359798.1:161912-173739 GCF_000412655.1 Myotis brandtii
AGGTGTCAGTTTATAATATATATTCATGTAAGTTTTCTCATACATATTTGAATTGAGAAACTCATTTGGACAAACCAAGAGTTATTTGCCTCATCTCCCTTAACACCAGTTTATTTTCCTTCCCTCGGCAGCCCTCCCTCTGCCCCCCTGTTTTCTCCACCACACTGCATTTCCCTCCATTGTTTTCTGCATTGTCTCCCTAATTAGCAGTTAACTCACCAGGTGGGACTCATTCATTTTGTTCCCTGTGCCCCACCACAGGGGGCTCAGCCCTGGGCCAGCTCTAAATAAGGAGGCATTTCTTGTGATGGGAAACTCTGGGAGGTTGTGGAAACCTTTGGAATGAATGTCACCATTCATTTATTCACTCATTCAACTATTTCTTTTGTTTGTTGTTTTTAAAAATATATATTTGTATTGATTAAATCAATAAAGATTTAATAAAAAAATAAACAATACATTCTCAAATAAAATAATAATAATAATAAAGAGTTCCACTATTGATGACAGCTAACCAAACCAGTAGGTGGTTACTACAGATGCAGGCCATCAGAGGCCAAATAATTTTGTTTTGCAAATTATATATTACAACAAAAGGGAAATTGATCCCGAAAGTTCCAATTCGTGGATGCAGGGATGCACTAAAGAAACCTCTAAAGGCTGGGGAAGGAATGGCTGATGGTGCTCTGATTGGTTTAGTTATCACCTCCCGGTCACCAGCAGCAGCTTCCTGTTTTAATAAGATGGCAGATTTGGGGTTTAGGGTCCTACATATATTAAAATGGTCTGAAATATATTAAAATAGTCAGGCCATTTTGGCCAGCCAGTGTGGCTCAGTGGTTGAGTGTTGACCTATGAACCAGATCATGTTTTGATTCCCAGTCAGAGCTCGAGCCCGGATTGGGGTCTTGATCCCCAGTAGGGGGCGTGCAGGAGGCAGCCAATCAATGATTCTCTCTCGTCATTGATGTTTCTCTCTCCCTCTCCTTTCCTCTTTAAAATAATTTTTTTAAAAAAGACCTGGAGACAAAAAAACATTAAAATTGCTTATTTTGTTTTTTATAAGCCTTTTAAAATTTTTATTAAAATTTATGTGGAGTTTGCAGGTTCTCCCATGTCTGCATGGGTTTTCTCCCGGAACTCCGGTATCCTCCCACCTCCCAGAGCTGTGCGAATAAGCTGTGGCATCTACATTGTCCCAGTCTGAGTGAGCGTGGGTTTGGGTGTGAGTGCGTCCTGCCATGGAGGGACGTCCTGTCCAGGGTTGGGTCCCTCTTTGCATCCTGAGCTGTAGGGATAGGGTCCTGCCACCCGAGACCCTGAACTGAAATAAATGGATTGGAAAAGAATGCTCTTCTTGTATAGCTCACACTATGTCAATGTTTAATACTAGAAGTGCTTTGGGTATTTATTTATTTATTTTAAAATATATGTTTATTGATTTCAGAGAGGAAGGGAGAGGGGGAGAGAGATAGAAACATCAATGATGAGAGAGAATCATGGATTGGCTGCCTCCTGTACGCTCCACACTGGGGATTAAGCCCACAAGCCAGGCATGTGCCCTTGACCGGAATCGAACCCGGGACCCTTCAGTCCGCAGGCCAACGCTCTATCCACTGAGCCAAACCGGCCAGGGCAAAGTGCTTGTTCTTTAAAACACACTTTGTCAAAGGCCTCACCTTTAGGGCTTTTAATTGCTGTACATTTTGTAATCAGGAGTAAAATTAATAACTTTAGTACATTGAATTCAAAGACCACAAGATGTCCACTTTTTTATTTATGGGAAAGTCAGACACCCCACTGTGCCTGCGCTACTGCACCAGGATTTAATTTTATTATTATAGCTTCCGAGAGTTTTTCTGAAACTCAAATTCAAAGAACACTTTCTGTTTTGAGTAAACTAGAGAATAAAGGACCACCAGGTGCAGGGCTTGTTACAGAGTTGATTGGATCGCCCAGCGTGTGATGTCACTAACTCCCAGCAGTGAGCACCACCTTCTGCCCCTTCCACAGGTGAACAGCCTGACCCACCATCCCAAGTCCCCAAAGTCCCGCTTCAGCTGCCCTTCTCACTGGGCTGGCATCCACTGCGCATGCCCAGAACGCGTGCCCAATGAGAGCCTGGCGCACGGGAGCAAAGGCGGGGCTACGTTATTCTCCCAGGCCAGGTAGCTTCGGAGAAAGGCAGGGACTACAATATGGCCGTGGACCAATCAGAGCCCACGATGGCAATTGTCAGCTCTGGTGCTTTGACAGCAATCGCGAGGATGGGGGGTGGGGAGATGGTTAAAATGGCGGATGTGAGAGAGGCGGGCGCGACCAGAGAACCAGGCTCGCCGAGGCGGGTGGGAGTCGGGAAGATGGGATGGGGGTCGTGGGACCACCGGGATTTCGACAGTCCCCTCTCCATGAGGGGATGAGCAGCCGTCGTATTTCTCCCCCACGAATAAAATGGTCTTGCAGCATGGCCGCCCCTCCCCCGCGCTGGGCTCCCAGGCGGACTGTTCCATTTTGCGTCCCTCCCCAGGTCCGCTGTGGTGCGTTCCAGGCTGCAGCGGTAACACTCCTGGGACGCGGGCGCGGTGGGGTGGCCCTGTCAACCTGGGCGCCATTGTCCCCTGGCTCCTGCACCGCTGGCAGAGGCTACATAAGGGCTGTGGTGCCGGCTGCAATAGTGGCCTTAACGTGGATGACTCCGACTGTGCTGGAAGCGGTGGCTTGACCTCCCTCAGCAACATCCCCCCTAGGCACACCCCACACCTGAGAACCAACCCCTCCCTCCAGGCACTGGCTGGGGCCCAAGGCCCTCTCAGCAGTTCTGGTGATGGGCACCCCTCTATGCAGCAGTGACAGCCCCCTAGGCTACCTGAACTCCCCCCCATCCCACCACTTCACCCGCCCCCACTGAGGGTCCCCGGCCCCCTGGCCCTGGTCTCTGTTCTGAGTGTCCCAGTGGGAAGTGGAGCCTGGAGGGTGGGAAGGGACTGGTGGGACCCGAGAGGGAGCCAGCCTCAGGGAGCCCCAAAGGAAGCACCCCCAAATCTCAGGCGCCCCTAGACTTTAGCCTCAGCCCAGGTATCAGCACCGATGTCTCACCACCATCCCCAGGGCAACCCAGAACATTCCTTGCTTGGGCAGCAGTGCTCCTCAGAGTGGCATGCCCAGATGGACTTCGGGTGACTTGCCTGCCCCTGCTAAGGAGTGCTATAGCCCAGCTGCCCAGCCCCTGCTGGACCATCAGTACTAAATGGCCTACTCTCCTCTGGACCCCAGCCCAGGATTCAGCAAGTGGGACCTAGCCTCTGGCCCTCTCTGCTGGACCACAGAACTGAGTGGCTTTGGCTTCCATATCTGAACTCTGACCTCTGGCTGCCTTAGCCAGAGCACCAAAACGGAGTGGCCCAGATTTCTTAACTTGACTCCTGATCTCTCATCCCTAGTCCAGGGCCTGGACTCTCCAAACTGAGGCAAGCAGCCTCCCAGCGACTCCCTAAGAGCCAAACACATGGGCTAAGCTGCTTTAAGCAGGTGGCCAGGACTGATTTGGCCTCTGGGCCTGCACTGCCTGCAGGAGCAGCCCTTTGGTTTCTGGACCCTGGGCTGAAATGTGGGAATAGTGATTTCTTCCCCCCTCCCCCCACCACCCCACCCCCGGGTTCTTCGAAGACACCAGAATTAATAACACTTTTTATTTTGGAAAACACAAACAACACTCCTGGGATCACAAAGTCAAGGGTGTGGGCAGCCCTTGAGACCTACAGACTGGGAAGTGGACACTCCTTGAGTCATACGCACAGGGGTTTGGACACTCAGGGTCACACACATTAGGGAGTAGATACTCTTAGGGTCACACATGGGTGTGGACACTTCTGGTGTCACAGGCTGAGGAATGGACACTTGGGTCACATAGATTGGGGTGCAAGGCCATAGAGAACACCCATGTAGAGAGAGTTGGTGGTGACTTTGAGGGTGTGGGCAGTGCAGGGACTAGGAGAGGACCTTTGGCTCCCTGGCTAGCAGCCACAGATCTAGAAGGGAAGGAGAGCTGGCTGGCACAGTGATTTCTTGTGCAAGTGGTGGTGGGGGGGGAGTAGGGTGGGAAACATGACGGGTGAGACCTCTGAGGTTGGCAAGGAGGGCTCCAGGAACATGTCACAGTTCTGGAGGACTGTGGATGGGTGGGTCCATGGAATAGATCTCTGAGATGGGCTGTGCAGCAGGGAGAGGTAGAGAAAGGGCAGTGGGAAGGTGGCCATGTGTTCTGGGTCTCTGACCTTCCGCCAGTGGTGGTGGAACCTGACAGTCTGATGGAGGGTGAGGAGTGGATGGGGGGGGGGGCGGAACATGGGGAATGCTAGGCTGAAGGGATATAATTCATTTATCCAATTTAGCTATTTCATAAAAACAACTATACAGAATTATAACGTGTTAAGCTCTGTACTGATCACTGTATATGAATTATCTCATTTAGTCTTCACAACAACCTTAACTGCTATTATTATCTTTACTTTATGGATGAGAGCACTGAGGCACTGAGAGGTTACCAGACTTTAAGCAGCTGGTAAGTGCCAGATCCAGGTTGGAGGGCTCCAGAATCAGTGGTTCTAACCATTGAGAAATTCTTATTTCTTCAGGTGTCTCTGCTTTTCTGTGCACACCCTGTCCTCACTCTACCGACCAGGACTAGCAATTGCATCTCCCCTGAGGGGCCCTAAAGCACCCATTTGCCTGTAGCATCAGTGAACAGTGTGGACATCTCTGTGGGGGGAGCTGGCCCCTGCACACTCTGAGTTTTTCTCTCCCCTTTCCCCAGGCATGGGGGTGAAGAGATGACAGGGGAAGCCTTGTGGGAAGAGGACAGTAAGTTATAGCATAGAAATCTAGACTATACAATGATGATTCAACAAACAGTGGTTGAGCTTCTGCATGCAGGGTCCTGTGCTAGGGTGGTGGGGATTTGGCAATGAATAAGACAGACAGGGCCCGGCCAGCCTTGCTCAGTGATTGAGCATCCAACTATGAACCAGGAGGTCATGGTTCGATTTCCGGTCAGGACACATACTCATGTTGTGGGTTCAATCCCCAGTGGGGAGCATGCAGGAGGCAGCCAATCAATGATTCTCTTTCATCATTGATGTTTCCATCCCTCTCTCCCTCTCCCTGAAATCAATAAAAACATATATTTTTAAAAAAGAGCTGGGCCCTAGCTGGTTTGGCTCAGTGGATAAAGTGTCAGCCTGCAGACTGAAGGGTCTCAGGTTTGATTCCTGCCAAGGGCATGTGCCTGGGTTGCAGGCTCGATCCCCAGTAGGGGACGTGCAGGAGGCAGCCGATCAATGATTCTCTCTCATCATTGATGTTTCTCTCCCTTTCTCTCCCTTCCTCTCTAAAATCAATAAAACATATTTTTTTAAAAAGTGCAGGAAGGTAGAGAACCAAAGACACAGAGAAGGAGCAGAAGAATTTTATCTCAGCCCCCATGTGGCACTTAACAGTTTAGGAACTCACATAGTTAACCTCAGCTCCACAAAGCTGTGTGATCTCAGGCAAGTTAGCTAAGCTCTGGGCCCCAGCACCCCTATCAGTAAAATGGAGGGGACAGTTGTGCTTACATCATGGTGTCCTCTGTGAATAGGAAATGAATTATTAAAGTAAGGCACTTAGAAAAAACTCAGAAAACACTAGATCAATTAGACATTAATCCCTCATTCAATCCTCCATTTATTGAATGTCTAGTTTGTGCCAGATACTGGAGATATGCTTTACACACACTGAGAGCTCAATGAGCAGTGTTAAAATGAATGAATGGCCTGGCCAGCATGGCTCAGTGGTAGAGTGTCGACCTATGAACCAGAAGGTCATGGTTTGACTGCTGGTCAGGGCACATGCCCGGGTTGTGGGCTTGATCCCCAGTGTGGGGCGTGCAGGAGACAGCCAATCAATGATTCTCTCTCATCATTGATGTTTCTCTCTCTCTCTTCCTCTCTGAAATCAATAAAAACAAATTTAAAAGGGGGAGGGATGATAAGCAGAGCATAATTTGGGAGCTGTGGGGAGGCAGGGGTAAGGGATGGGGAAGTGAGCTGTGTTGTTGGGGTCTCAGGAGAAAGGTGGGATCCCAGGCACTTGCCACTCACTGTGTAATAAAGGAAAAGTTTTAGCGCAGTAATCCTTCAGCACTAGGGGCCTAGGACCTCAGGCCTCCCAGGCTAACTGAATACTTTGGGGAAGAAGGAGGCCACTCAGCCCCATGACTATTCTCAATGACCGACCACAGAATGCCTTGCAGAAGTGCGGTAGTGGCCTCACTCTTGCTGCCAATCAGAGGGAGGAGGATCTCAGCCAGTCAGAGGGAGGTGGGCCCCAGAGAATAAGAAAGAAGGAATAGGACATGGGCTGGTCCAAAAGGTGGTCTACCCAGTCAAATGAGGAGGACCCCAAACGGAGGGCAGAGGGTCTAAGTCTGTTCTAGGGAGGAGGAGCCCAGGCCCACGGAGGGAGCTGTGGAGGACTTGTTTCCCTTGTGGTTTTTTGTACTTCCTGTTCCCCTGCTCACTGCGGAAGTTCCTCTTCTTACCCTGCACCCAGAGCCTAGCCGGAGAGGACAAGGGCAGGAGGCACCATGAGTGGGGGCCCTGTGGGAGGCAGGCCTGGGGGCCGCGGAACACAGGCGGTTCAGCAGAACATACCCTCCACCCTACTCCAAGACCATGAGAACCAGCGAGTCTTCGACATGCTTGGAAGGAAATGCTGGGTGAGCTGGGGACCTCCTGGCCCTTCCTGTCTTTCTCCCTTTCCTCCTCTTCCTCTCCTCATTTTCCTCCTCCTCTTCCGCATCCTCCCTCTCTCCTCATTTCCTCCCCTTCCTCTCTCCTCATCTTCCCCAATCTCCTCCTTCTCTTTTTTCCCCTCCTACGGTCCCTCTCCATCATCTCCTCTCCTAGAATCCACTTACCCCCATTCATCAATACCAGGAAGATCTTCATGTCTATTCACTTTCTCTCTGGTTGCGGCTCTTCCTTCGGGGCCACACCAGCCATGGGCAATGGAGGACCAAGTCTGGTCCCCAGACCCTCTGGTTGCCCCCTCCCAGACTCCACTGAACCCCGCTCTCCCCTCCCAGACATTGGCCACCGCAGTTATTCAACTGTACATGGCGATGCCCCCTGGAGCCGAGCGCTGGGCCAAGAAGCATTGTGGGGCTGTGTGCTTTGTGAAGGATAACCCCCAGAAGTCCTACTTCATCCGCCTTTACAGCCTTCAGGTGATCCCCGCCCTCCCCCGCTGCACATGCAAATCCATTTTCAACCTGCAAACCTAGATCTGTGTCCTGAGCCCTGAGCTCTCGGCAGATCAGTGAACCCTTGGACCCCAGAACCAAAGACTTCATCCAGATGTCAAATCTGGTTTGCCTTTCTAAGTCTGTGATGATTGACCCTAGAGTCTCCATTTCAATGTCTATAACCCCCACATATTAGTATACTGCCTAAGTCTAATCTGTTCCATAAACTCCCCTCACCCCAAAAGTGAGCACTATATTTTTTTCTGAAACTCAGTTCTACTCTAAATCAACATTTTGGGTTCCAGAAATCCCCCATCAAAACTCCTGAACCTCAGATGTTTATTTAGCTCCTAAGTCATAAACCTATACCCCCAAACCACAAACCTGAATATGCCAAAATCTGTCCTTTTAACCCCATAGCATGGACCCCAGAATTCCTGAATCTGTTCCACAGGCTCCCAACCTGAACTTCCTAGGCATATATCCCAAATTCATCCTTCTAAACCCATAAAGATGAACCCAGCATACCCACATCAATATCCCAGAGCCATCAAATACTAACTAAACTCTTAAGCCATAACTCTGTTCTTCAAACCTCAAATTGCACACACCTTGCCTGAAACCCTCCCCACAAATTCCCAAGTCTGTATGTCTGAACCTTAGCTCTCAACCCCAACTCCCAATACTGGAGCCCTGCCTGGCCAAATGAAGGCCTTCATAAGGGGGGTATGGGATGGAATCTAGAATGGGCTCAGTTTCCTAGCACTGGAGTCCAAAATCCTCAAATTCAGGCCCCCAAGTTCCACATCTAGGGCCCCAAACCCCAAATCCAAATCTCTCACTATGTTGTCTAACTCCCAAACTGTAACCCAACCCTCCACATCTTGACCCCTAGACCCCCAACTCTCTGATGCTGAGTTAGAAATATCCAAATCAGATCCCGGGGCTCCAAATTTGGACACCATGTTCCCTGCCCACATAACAGAGACCTGCCACCCAGGGCACACCTCAGTGCCAGTGTGTTCCCCTCCTCTCCAGACAGGCCTGTTACTCTGGGAACAGGAGCTATACTCACAGCTGGTTTACTCCACTCCCACCTCCTTCTTCCACACCTTTGCTGGAGATGTAAGTGACCACCTGACCTCTGGGCCTCACTTGGGATGTGTGGGGGCGTTATGGGGAAGGTATGGGTGTCCTGGAAGGCTGCTGACCCCAAGGTGTGTGCAGGACTGCCAAGTGGGGCTGAACTTTGCAGATGAGAGCGAGGCTCAGGCCTTCCAGGCCCTGGTGCAGGAAAAGATACAGAAAAGGAATCAGAGGCAAAGTGGAGGTGAGGAGGCCTTGGGGGAGGAAAGGAGGTTGGACTGAGGTGAATGCAAGAGTGGGGAGCTGTAAAAGCCCCTCTCATGGTTCTGGTTCCCAGTCTACCTGTCTCTCTACAGACAGACGCCAGCTACCCCCACCACCAGCACCAGTCAATGAAGGTGAGTCCCCTATTGCAAGTAAGGATAATAAGAGGCTAGCACAGGAACCCGTGGCAAGGTTGTCAGAGCTTTCTACCCATTCCATCTTCCCAGAGAGAAGAGGAGGGTTCCCACCCCTGCCCTCGCACCCAGGTGGAGACCAAGGGGGTGAGTGCTAATTCTTCCTTGTCTCTGGATGGACAGGTGGTCGGTGGGTGAGTAATTTGGTGGGTGCAGAGATAAGTGGGTGATTGAGTGGGTGGATGAATGTATGGATGTGTGGGTGGAAGGATTGGTGGTGGATAGATGGTTGAGTAAGGGGATGAATTGATGGGAGGATGAAAATGTAGATAGATATATAGATGTATAGGTGGGTGTATAAATGCACAGGTGAATTGCTATGTGGATAAGTGGATGAATGGATGGAGGGATGATTTAGTAAATTAATGAATGAGTGAGTGAGTGAATGACCTGAACAGTGGACAAATGAAAAAGTGATATAAAATTTCAATCAGCAAAGAAATCAATGATTGAATGAATGAATGAATGAAAAAATAATTTAAAAAATTAATTAGTTAATAAGCTAGTGAATGAATGAGTCAATACTTAAGTGATAAGTATGAGTGACTGAATAAATAATTGAATCAGTGAATGTATGAATGGTTTTTGGGAACCACCCATTCACTTCTCCATAAACCCTCCTTGAATCCCTCACCCACTCCCTCCATGACCACCAAACACACACAGAGATTTCCCCAAACAGTCTTCCTCTCTCTTGCCCCTATACTTTGGTTGGTAGGTAAGTGGGTCAATGGTTTAGTCACTCTATTTCCCCACAGGCCCAGCAGCTGGATCACTGTCCCTGGGGATGGGGACAGTGGACATCCAGAACCCGGACATCACGAGTTCACGATACCGTGGGCTTCCGGTACCTGGCCCTGGCCCAGCTGATAAGAAACGCTCAGGGAAGAAAAAGATCAGAAAGGCTGATATTGGTGCACCTAGTGGATTCAAGTGAGAACCTTTCTCCAGCGGGCCCACAGATTCCTGGGAGGGGGGCAGATGAGCTAAGTGGATGAAAGGATGGGCAAATGCTTGGGGTGGGGAGTGGGTAGATGAGTGGATGGGTGGGTGGGTGCAAGGCCAGGACTAGGGAGAGGCAAGTGAGGCACCAAGGTTGAAAAATTTTCAGGGTCATGCAAGTTCAATTCATGACTGAGAGTGAGTGCCTCCTTAAATTTTGTACCCTAGGCGTCTCACTTGCCTCACTCTAGTTTTAACCTGGGTGGGCTGGAGGGTGAGTAGATGGGTGGGTAGATAAATAGATGAGTGAATGAATGAATGAATGAATGGGAGGAGAATAAATGGATAGGTGGTTGGATGGATGGGAGGATGGGTAAATGGGAAGTGGGGATAAAAGGGTGGATCTATAGGCTGATTGGTTCACAGACAAGGTGGATGGGGATGAATAGATGGCCAGAATTGTGGATGAATGAACAGTTCAATGGATAACTGGACAGAAGTGTGTGGTTGAATGGAGACAAATGAGTGGATGAATGGAAAGGTGAGCCCATGGATAGATGGATTGGTGGATGGACAAGTGTGTGTGAGGACAGATTGTTGGGCAAATGGATAAACAGATGTGTGTAGGCAGATAAATGGAGAGACAAATATGGATCAGTAGTCTGACAGGTGAATGGGGATGGCTAGTTGGACAAATGGATGGTGGATAGATGGTGGAAATAGGATGAAATGGGTAGATGGGCACCATAAACTATGGACCCCTTCTAATTCCATAACTACTGTTCTCACTCATTCACTCATTCATTCACTTATGGCTCATTTGTTAATTCTGGTCCCTCTGGGCAAAAGATGGCAGGAGGGCTTCACTAGGAAGGGAGGGAAGGAAGGGCAGGAGGGCTTCACTGGGGTCTCCTCCCCTCCCCTAGACATGTCAGCCACGTGGGGTGGGACCCCCAGAATGGATTTGACGTGAGTAACTCCAAAGTCCCCTGGCCCCTGTTCAGCTCCCACCTACCCTTCCATAGTCCAGCTATCAGACCTACCTCCAGACCCTCCCCTTCCCACAGCCCTCTCAGCTCCCTCTCTGGGGTGGACCCGATGACAATCCATGTCCCTTCCCTCCCCACCTTATTCACCCACTCCTGCCCCTGACCTTTTCCTTCGGGGCAGGTAAACAACCTGGACCCGGATCTGCGGAGCCTGTTCTCTAGGGCGGGAATCAGTGAGGCCCAGCTCACTGATGCTGAGACCTCCAAACTTATCTATGACTTCATTGAGGATCAGGGCGGGCTGGAAGCTGTGCGGCAGGAGATGAGGCGCCAGGGTGAGTCCCTTCTACTGGACACCCCCTTCTTCTCCAACCCTGGTGGCTGATTTCCAAAAGTAATCACTTAGTCTTCTGGAAACCCCTCTACTGCTACAATTGGGAGTTGGTCAGTTGGGTACCCATTAAAAATTTTTTTTGATTGATTTCAGAGAGGAAGGGAGAGGGAGAGAGAGAGATAGAAACATCAATGATGAGAGAGAATCATTGATTGGCTACCTCCTGCAGGCCTCACACTGGGGATGGGCCCGCAACCTGGGCATATGCCCTTGACCAGAATCAAACCTGGGACCCTTTAGTCCACAGGCTGACGCTCTATCCACTGAACGAAACCGGCTAGGGCTCAGGTACCCAGTTTACAAATGAGTGAAACAGGCTTGGAAGAAAACTATAATAATAGCTATGTGTTATTTCCCCCCTCAGAGCCGCTTCCACCACCCCCACCGCCATCCCGAGGAGGGAACCAGCCCCCCCGGCCCCCAACTGTGGGGAGTAACAAGGGTCGTTCTGGTCCACTGCCCCCTGTACCTTTGGGAGGTGTGCCACCGCCACCACCACCAACTCCTCGGGGACCCCCACCTCCGGGCCGAGGGGGCCCTCCACCACCACCCCCTCCAGCCACAGGACGTTCTGGGCCACCACCCCCTCCGCTCCCTGGAGCTGGGGGTCCACCCATGCCACCACCACCACCTCCACCACCACCACCACCACCACCCAGCTCTGGGGATGTGCCAG
>NW_005359798.1:173776-181476 GCF_000412655.1 Myotis brandtii
CTGGGGCCTGTGGGGGGCCTGGCCCCTGTTGGAGGTCGGGGAGCCCTTTTGGATCAAATCCGGCAGGGAATTCAGCTGAACAAGGTGAGGACCAGCAGGATGAAGGACTGGGAGCCTGGGATTCTGGGTTGTACTGTGCAAATAAGGATGTTAGAGGACTGGGGCTGAAACTGATGGGGGTCCCAGGCTTGTGGAGTTCAGTGACAGGGTTGGGAGGTTGATGTGGAGAGGTGGGCTTGGAGCCTTGAAGGGGACTGGAAGGGGTGGGGAGAAATGCTCTCACAGGCCCTGAGCCCTCTGTGCTGGATCCTGCTTGCTGCAGACCCCTGGTGCCTCGGAGAGTTCTGCGCTGCAGCCACCACCTCAGAGCTCCGAGGGGCTGGTGGGTGCCCTGATGCACGTAATGCAGAAGAGAAGCAAAGCCATCCATTCCTCAGGTGAGAGTCTGCCCTCCCCTGCCACTTGCGGGCTGCCCTCTCTGGAGTCCAACCTGCCAGGACAGTGACCCTGCTTCCCATGGCTAGTGTTGGCCTAAAAACAACCCCAACAGTCTCCATCAATAGTAGCATTAGCCCCATCTGTTGATGATAGTGATAAGGTGAATCTTGTATCAGCCTCTCTTTTTAAAAAAAAAATCTTTTTTATTGATTTCTGAGAGGAAGGAAGAGGGAGAGAGAGAGAGAAACATCAATGATGAGAATCATCTATCGGCTGCCTGCTGCATGGGGTGCGAGCCTGCAACTCAGGCATGTGTCCTGACCAGGAATTGAACTGTGACCTCCCGGTTCATAGGTTGACGCTCAGCCACTGAGCTACGCTGGCAGAGCTCAGTCTCCTTTTGACAATGTTAATGTTGTCATTATGTAACAATAGTATAACTAAGTCTATCTTTGACAATAATATTAACATTAATGACAAGGTATGTCCACATTATTAACATCAATCCCATTTGTTCAGTAGTGTTAACATTAGCCCACTCTGTTATGATAATATTAGAGGCCCGGTGCACGAATTCGTGCATGGGTGGGGTCCCTCTGCCTGGTTGGCAGTCTGGGCCAATCGGGGCCGATCGGGCTGGCCAACCAGGGGGAAGGACCTGGGGAGGTTGGCTGGCCACAGGAGGTTGGCTGTGGGAGCGCATTGCCCACCAGGGGGGCAGCTCCTGCATTGAGTGTCTACCCCCTGGTGGTCAGTGTGTTGTCATAGCTACTGGTCGACCGGTTGAGTGGTTGACCGGTCATAATGGTCGCTTAGGCTTTTATATATAGAGATTAGAAAGAACCCCATCTTTGACACCCTACCTCTATGTGTCAATAGATTAACAGTAACTATGTGATAGTATTATAACTAACCCAATCTTTTTGTAATAATGTTAATAGGAATCCCTTAGTGTGTCAACAATATTGTTATATGACAATTATGTGAGGATAATATGGAGTTCAATCTATTAGGTGACAATAATATAATTAACTCCAATTTGGACAATAATATTAACATTCATCCCAGAGTGTATTCATAAGATTAACATGAATCCATTATATGACAATCTTCTATCTATATCTCTATATATAAAAGGCTAAGTGACTGACCGTACATACATCAGACCCTCCAACCAACCAACCGGCCAGTACATATGATGCACATTGGCAATTTAAAAATAAGCATTAACTTGTGCATGTGCGATACATATAAAGCTCTTGCTGGCACCAATCACATGCGTATGTTTTGATCTGTCATTGTCGATTGTGAATTTGGTTGTTTGTGTTGACATTCTGAAGCTGAAAGAAAGCACGTCGTCGACAGAATATATATAAGGCTAAGGCTACAATGTCTCAGTGTTGTGCCACATGCTATGCCATCGGCCATAGTACAAATGAGTTTAAAGTGTTGTAGTGTTTGGGATGTTTCAGACCTAACATAATCAAAGCTGAAGTATTAACAGGATCTGCGGAAGGAGAGGTTGTTCTAATTCCAAGAATTGATTTGTCCCCATCTGACACTGGCCTCCCATATAAATTAATTCAAAGACAGTTTCCTGTGATGTCAGCATTTGCGATGACTATTAAGAAATCACAAGGACAAACTCTAGACAGGGTAGGAATATTCCTACCTGAACCCGTTTTCAGACATGGTCAGTTATATGTTGCTTTCTCTCGAGTTCGAAGAGTGTGTCACATTAAAGTTAAAGTTGTAAATACTTCTTCACAAGGGAAATTAGTCAAGCACTCTGAAAGTGTTTTTACTCTTAATGTGGTGTACAGGGAGCTATTAGAATATGTTTAATCAATTTATCAGTCATTGTTTTTATCAATGTTGTTTTATATCATGTTTTTGTTGCTTTTATATCATGTCTTTGTTGTTGTTATATCATGTTGTTATTTATTTATTGATTGATTTATATATTATTTTCATATACATTTTACTAATTTTCTTTCATCTCTGACACTTATATTATAAAGAAAAGGCAAATAGCAGTATTAAAATATTTCTTGTAATTAATTTCCTTTCAATTTGCACGAATCTGTGCACTGGACCACTAGTATTATAATAAACTCCATATCTTTTGGAGTTAATATATTATTAACTCCATTATGTGTCAACAATATTAACATTAACCTGCTGTGAAACAATAATATTGTAATTTAGTCCACTTTTGCTAATAATATTTAAATTCACCCCATTAAGTGACAAGCCTGTTAATGTTAACCCTTTGTGTGACAATAATATCCCAACTAACCATACATTTTTGACAATAATATTAACTTAAACTCCAACTGGAGTTTAATAGGTTGAACTCCATATTATCCTCAATATTGTTGACACACTAAGTTAACCCCAAAATTCCAGACCCCAACTATATCTTGTCCCAAACAGAAACCCTAATTCTCTCTCCTCTGAGGGGGCCTCATCCTTAGCCCCAGACCTGACTTCCTCACAGGAGACTTCAGCCCCCCCAGGACCCTGAGTCCTGAGTTTTTAATCCCTAGGAACCCCCCTCTCCAGGGCTTGTGAACCCTCCTGCCCATCTGAGTTCCACTCTTTCTGTTCCCCTCCAGACGAAGGGGAGGACCAGGCCGGAGATGATGAAGAGGACGATGAATGGGACGACTAGGTCACCACCATCCCCACCTGTTCTGCACCTGATCCCCTGGCAGCTGTTGCTTACGGCCTTCTTCTCTCTGCTTCCAGGGCCCCAAGGCCCATTTCTTCTCTACCAACCCCTGCAATGCTGTAATCTCTGACTGACTCCCAGTCGCCTTAGCAATAGCCCCTTTTTATACAAAATTTCTCAGTTCTCAGTCAAGGATTTTAAAATAAAAATAAAATAACTGTCTTTTTGTTTCTCTAAATCTCAGTTTGTTTATATTCCAAATGTGGGAATTTTGGGTTCTTTTCTCCCAAAGTCCCTTTTATTCATCTATCCTATTTTTTAAATTTACTTTTTAATTTATTTTTATTATTGAAAGTATTACATATGTCTCCCCCTTTTAAAAAATATTTTTTGCCCTAGCTGGTTTGGCTCAGTGGATAGAGCATTGGCCTGCAGACTGAAGGGTCCCCAGGTTTGATTCCAGTCAAGGGCACATGCCCAGGTTGTGAGCTTGATCCCCAGGGTTGGGTGTGCAGGAGGCAGTCGATCAATGGCGCTCTCTCTCATCATTGATGTTTCTATCTCTCTCTCTCTCTCTCCCTCTCCCTTCCGCTCTGAAATCAATAAAAATATATTAAAAAAAACCATAACATGACTTTCTTTAAAAATATATTTTTTTATTGATTTTAGAGAGGAAGGGAGAGAGGGAGAGAGATAGAAACATTAATGATGAGAGAGAATCGTTGATCAGCTGCCTCCTGCATGTCCCACAGAATCAAATTGTGATCTCCTGGTTCATAGGTCAATGCTCAACCGCTGAGCCACTCTAGCCGGGCCACATATGTCCCCTTTTTTCCCATTGACCCCCTCCACCCTGCCCTCTGCTCCCCCGCTCATCTATCCTATTTCATTTATTTAGCTTTACACATACATTCTTTCACTTGTTTCCTCAGTCACTTAACCTGTGTTTCTTTGTTTCCTTCTGCCCTTTTTTCTTCCCACAAATATTTATTGTCAGGCACTACTTTAGAGTCTGGGATAAAGCAGTGGGAAAAATCGACAAAAATTCTTGCCCTAGTGGGGTTGACATTCTAGGGGAGGAGACAGACAAGAAAGAAGGAATAAAATAGAAACAAAAGATAGTTACAGACCATGATAAGTGCTGTGTGCTGAGGGGAAATGACATTCAGATATGGTGTTCAGGGAAAGCCACTTGGAGGAGGTGACAGTTATGCTGAACCTAAAGGCAAAGGAGTCAACCAGGTGAATATTTGGGGGAAGGGCATTCCAGGCAGAAGGAACAGCTAGTGCAAAGCCCCCAAAGTGGGGAAGAGCTTGGCATGGGGCTGGGTGTGGTAAACGAGTGGGAGAGTTCTTTATTCATTCACTTACTTATTTTTTAAAAACTGTTCAATCAACACAATACTAGATCAAGAGAGTTCTCAATGGTCAGACTTCCCCACTCTCCAAGCACACAACTCACACAGGATCCTAATGGGCAGAATCCCCCTCTTTTTTTTTCTGCAATAGGGTTTTTATTATTTGTAACAGGCACAATTATTTAAAGTTAATAAATTTTTATTTAAGGAATTTCACATGTTCTGAGTCCTTCCACTGCCTTAGTTCCTCCCAAGTTTGAGTCTTAATCATCTTAATCCCTTTTTTGCTCAATCCAGTTGTAATTTCAGTCAGTCCTATATAACAGGAATAGAGATGATCATGTGATCACAAACTGTATGGTCACTAGCAACCCAGAAGAATTACCTAGACAAAGGACATCAAGGCTCCAGAGATCTAAGACAGCTATAGTAAAATATCATTGATTACCAATGGCTATTACAAAATCACATATAGCTTGTGTTATATTTATAGTGGAAAACAGAGAATCCCCCTCTTAGTATTAAAATTTGGTTCTGCCCAGTACCCAATATAAACCAAGTCCTGGCCAATGGCAATGGAAGAGGCCATCGGATAGATCTGCTGTAGAACCCAGGCAAGATGCCACACCTCTGAGTCTCAGTTTTCTTATCTATACAATGGTGCTCACAACATGTAACAAATTTCCAACTGGGAGCCCACTGTTACATTAACAACATGTAACAACATGTAACAAATTTCCATCTGGAGCTGCCACCCCTGGGCCACCCCTCCTCCTCCTCCTCCAGGACTTGCCCTCCAGAATACTTGTTTTGGGAATGTATCTATAGAAGAAACTGGAAAGGAACAGGGAAACATTGTGTCAGGGAGTTTTTTCCTTTTAAAATTCCTTTAACATATTTTTAAAGTTTTAAGTAAAAAAAAAAAGATCATATTTTAAACCACTCTCATGGGTTGGACAGGTCTCTTGGACTTCAGGGAGTGGGAGGGAACTGCCTGCCCCAGGAGACTGGGAGCCTGTGAGGACGAACATCAGACTCTGTTCTAGATGGAATTAGGGAAGGAAGGGGAATGTATGGTGGGACTTATGCTGTTGACTATTCCACTTATGGCAAGCAGGGGCTGATGAAACCTGCAATTTCTCCAAACAGCTCACAGCTGGACTGACAGGCAGAATCCTATATAATAAACACTTAATATGCTAAGTGTCTGACCATTTGTTCAATCATTTGACCAGTCGCTATGACATGCACTGACCACCAGGAGCAGATGCTCTGACCGGTAGGTTAGCTTGCTGCTGGGGTCCGACCGATGGGGACTGGGTGAGATGGGCTGGACACACCCTGGAGCCCTTCTGAGGTCCCTCCCTGGCTGGCCAACCTCCTGTGGTCCCTCCCTGGTCCATCATGCAATCCAGGACCCCTCGGGGGATGTTGGAGAGCCAGTTTCAGCCTGATCCCCACAGGCCAGGCTGAGAAACCCCACCAGTGCACGAATCTGTGCACTGGGCCTCTAGTAACCTTATAACTGTATAACCATATAATTGGCTGACTATATAACTGTTTGGTTGACTACATAACTCATGGACCGAAAAAGAGAGGGGCAATTTCAGGAACTGACATAAGGACATAAGGTTTTCTGATGCTGTGCAGTACTGAATAGCTAACAATTACAGCCCACCTGGGACTGACTGGGGCTGGTGGTCTGACAGTGTAGAAGACTGGAAGCCTCCAGAGGGACTGACATGCTGGATGACTCCTGACCCATGGATGCTGTGGGTGGAGGATGACTATTGCTAGGAATCACACCTGGCCAGAGGGAGTGGCAGTGTCTGGATGTTACTCTGCCTGGTGATGTGTAAAGGAGGGCTACCCTGGGGAGACTTCAGGCTGGCTGATGGACAGATCTGTGGCCCTCTGATAGGCAGCTGTCTCTGGTGACTGATTGTCTGACCTGACCAAATTACAGCATGTTTGACAGATCATGTGCTCAGTTGGATGTTAAGCATGGCTACCTGGCTGATCTACAATATGATGAAGGGCAGACAGAATGGGTCACAAGCCAGCTGACCAAGAAAGAGCAGTGTAGCTGCCTGAGTTGATGACTATATGAGGTTAGAATCACAGTTGCCCAGCCCTAGCCGGTTTGGCTCAGTGGATAGAGTATTGGATGAGGACCAAAGGGTCCTGGGTTAGATTCTGGTCAATGGCACATACCTTGGTGTACCTTGGTTGCAGGCTCCTTCCCAGCCCAGGCCCTGGTCAGGGTATGTGCAGGAGGCAATCAATCGATGTGTTTCTCTGACATCAATGTTTCTGTCTTTCCTTCTCTCTTCCACTCTCTCTAAAAGATCAATGGAAAAATATCCTCGGGTGAGGAAGAACAAACAAACAAAAAACAACAAAGAATCACAGTTGCCCTGATGGGTGACTGTCCAATGGGGGGCATGCCTCCCTGAAAAAGGACAGACTGCTGACCCACTGACAGGTGGCTTGGAGGCTTAATGCTACCTTTAGTTTCTGTGACTATTTGCTCTGAGAGAATAAACTACCTGATCATGGTCGGAATGAGGGGGGAATGACAGTTGTTTGACAACTGATGGTGGATAGTGTGACTGCCTGACAGGGCTACATGAGATGCCGACAATGCCAGCCAGGCCTGACCTAATGGCAGCCTGCCCGAGGGCATGGCTGGTGTCTGGGGCTTCCTGAGTGGGGAGATGACTTCCCCAGGGAGATTCAGAGCAGGTGCCAGTGCAAGGATAGCTAGAGAAATCGCTGCTTGAGTGACTGCCAGCGAAGGAGGGAGGGGGATCGGCTGGGGCAGTGACAGGCTCACGAGCAGTGTGGCTGTTAGTAAGCAGAGCATGTCCGCCTCTAGGGACTTGCCGCTGGCGGGGGTGGGGGAGTGCAGGCGGATGGCTGCTGCTGGTGACTGATGGTGTGAATGGCAGGCATGGCAGGCGGAGTCTGATAAGCAGCTGTGATGAGACGCAGTGTGCCTTTTGAGTCGGGACTTATCCTGAGACCGTAATCTACCGTGGGCGGGGAGTCACGATCTGCTCGGGCTTAAAACGTGACGGGCTGCCCGGGGGTGGTAATTGGGGGTCTGACAGCACGACGGATTTCCGCCAGCAGCCTTCCAACCCCTGCCGCCCCGGTCTGGCTGGCTGACAACACGATTGGCTGACAGCGTGACAGACAGACCTGCGGACCGGCAGGGCCTCCCGCAG
>NW_005359798.1:182060-203961 GCF_000412655.1 Myotis brandtii
GACCGTTACCTGGGTGTCCACGCGAGACGCCGGAAGGAGAGAGAAGGGGAGGGGACGAACCTCCTTTGGAGAGTGGGGGGCGGAGGGATCTTGTGCTGGGGGATCTCCTCTCAGCGTGATGAGGGAAGGGGCTGCGCTAGAGAGGACTCCCTCAGGAAGAGGGGCAGGGTCTTCCGGAATGGGAGAGCTGGACTCCTCCGTGTGCAGGGGGAAAAGGGGTGATTTTCTCAGTATATTGGGGGGGGGGCTCCTCTGGGTGAGGAAAGCTGCGGGGAGGATGGGTTCCATGAGTGTGGAGGGGGACGCTAAGGGATAGGAAATTCCACCTGTGGTCAGTGCGGCGCCAGCAGCTGGAGATGTGAGTTGGGACCACTTTAGTGGGGGTTCAAATGCAAGTTAAGGGATTTGAAAGGGAGAGACGTCATAGGGAGAGGAAGGCGTGGGCACAGGCCGTGTCTCCACTAGGCCTAAGTGTGTGTGTGTGTGTCTCTGTCTGTCTGTGTGTCTGTGTGTGTAGGGGGTAGTGCACACGAAATGTTGCAGAGCTCTTATACATGTTGAGGTTGACATCTAGAGCATTTCATCATGAGTTTCAATGTTTTATTTTTTGAATGGGAGGTAGAAAATATTAACAGGGTTAGGAATGACTGTACGTTTATAATGTGTTGTGTGAAATGATCTGAGAAAATGGCTTCTAAAGCACATTCAGAATGTACCTTGAATCTTTGAATCAGAAGGCTTTTTAAAAAAGGATCTGTGTGTCTTGGAAATTTTTGGTAGCCCCAGAAACATCCCAGGTATATTTAAAGAATCATTGTCACTAACCTATTACTGCTTTGCCTGTTCCTGAATTCCTGTGGGCAAGCTTTACCCTTCACAGAAATGTGGATGTGGCTGAGAAACTCAAAATGCAGTGTGAAAAAATATACCTCGTGGGTTTAAGGCACCCAGGTAATCATTCAATGAGGTTTCCTGTATTCCTGTAATCTAACACCACTGCACACTCTCTTATTCATAACTCTGAAATTTAAAAAGCTCTGAACACTTAAGTTTGGCACCATTCAGTGGCAAAACTAGACTATAAGGTGGGACTATTCAGTCACGCTACCTTACCTCTTTATTTCTCCTATTTAATGTGAAAATTCAGACTTCTGCTGCAGAATTATTGAAGTGTTTGATTATGACTTGAAGCCCCTGAATACACTGGGGGTGTTAGGTAATATGTGGGAGATACCGAGAACTACACTTGTAAAATAAAATAAAAAATTTCCAAAACACATCTGGTCCCCAGGGATTTCAGATCAGGGCTTGCTGACCAGTCTTTCCAGTTTGTTTGGTGCCCTGGATATTTTAACCTCATACCACCTACACTCTTGGGGCAATGCTCCTCCTTAGATGGGAGGTTGTTCTCTTTTTGCAAAGTGTAGAGGAGAGGAGGATTAGGTCCTGAATGCTAGGATGGTTTTGCAGGCAGTTTTAGGAATAGTATAGAGGGAGTTGGGAGCTCTGGGAATAGATTCCTTTAGGACAATCCATGCAGCAGATCCTACTTTGAGTTCTTTTGCTCCAGGAGTGGACTTGGATAGTGAGCATTGGGGTTGAAGGAGCTGGCACATTTTTGTGGTAGAAAGATCAGCATTTGGAAGACCTCTGGGTTAGGTTTCACTGACTCTGAGGGAGTTCTTTCGAAGTCCCAGGGAGGACTTGGTGTACTCTTTGACTCCTGGCTTTGCCAGGATGCCCAGTAATGTCTTTTGTGTTCTAGGCTGCAGTGTGTGTTGCAAATCTTCTTGGAATCAGCTACAGGACCTGTGCCGCCTGGCCAAGCTCTCATGCCCTGCCCTCGGAATCTCCAAGAGGAATCTCTATGACTTTGAAGTCGAGTACCTGTGTGATTACAAGAAGATCCGCGTGAGTCTGGGGTGACCATGGCCGGGCAGGGGTGTCTCAAGGAAGCTGGCTTCCTGCTCCCTTGCCCTACTGTCTGCATTTGATTCTAAATGGAATTTTCTTCTCTGATCTTAAAAAAAATAGGATTAGTAGACCCTCTTCTCATTCCTGTCTTACTGATGGAGAAACCTAGTAACATTCTGAGGGAGCCGGGAGCCAGGATGAATCCCCAAATAAGTTTCTCTTCCCACTTCTCTAAGAATACAAACCAGTTGAGCTGCTGAGCCCAAGAGTGGGGATGAGGATAGCTAACGGTTATTGAGCACTTGTGCAAGGTGCTTTCCCTCAGAAACTCATTTAATCTCCCCAACAACACTGTGAAATGGGAACTGTTATCATGGCCACAGGAGGTAATGTTAGGATAGTTAAGAGAACAGACTGGTGTTAGCACGCTTCAGTTCAAATCCTAGTCGTGTAACCCCCGGATACTTAATGCAAATTCTCTTTACTTTATTTTCCTTATCTATAAAATGGGGATGCTTAGTATTATCTACCTCATATAGAGTTGTGAGGATTATATTAGTTAATACAGTACATTAGAACAGTACATGCTACATAATGAATGTTAACCAAAAATTTTAAGCTTTTCCCCTTATTTACAGATGAGGAAACCAAGACTCAGCAAAATTAAGTAACTTGTCCAAGGCCATACCACTAGGGAATGAAGGTTTAGAATTTGTGCCCAGGGTGTCTGTGTAGTTAAACTGTGTCCTATAGCCACCCCCAGCAAGAGAAGGTCCCTCTGGCTGCTGTTTGGAGACCAGACTATAGGGGCAAGGGCAGAAGCAAGGGGACCAGTGAGGAGGCCACTGCTGCAGTCCAGGCGAGTGGTGATAGTGGTGACAGTGATGATGGTTGGAAGTGGTCGAATTCTGGATGTAGTTTGAAGGTGAGGTTGACAGGATTTGCTGAGGGTGGATGTGAGGAATGTTAGAGAAAGGAGTCAAGGATGACTCCCAAGAGTTGGGGCCTGAGCTGCTAGCAGAGGGTACTAATGATGAGGAACACAGAGAAGGGAGTAGGTTTAGGAGATAAAATTAAAATTTAGAATTTAACCCTGGCCAGTGTGGCTAAGTTGGTTGGGCATTGTCCCATGCACTGAAAGGTTGCTGGTTCCATTCCCAGGGCACATGCCCAGGTTGCAGGTTGGATTCCCAGTCGGAGGCATGCAGGAGGTGGCCGGTCAATGTTTCACTCTCACATGGATGTTTCTCTCTCTCTTTCTCTCTCTAAAAATCAATTAAAATTACTTTTAAAAAAGTTAGAATTTAGACAGCATGAGTAGAACAGGACTTGAACCTACTGATCCTGGCTTTAGAGCCCATGCTTTTTAACCAATGCATGGAGCCATTCCAGAAAAGGGTGGGGAGTGGTTTGGGTGTTATCCATTGGTTTTGGAATGGAAGTCTCACGAGGGCTGGCCCAAGGGTCTCGCCACTTATGGTGGCCCCCATCCCCCTGGTCCCCCCAACAGGAACAGGAGTATTACCTGGTAAAATGGCGTGGATACCCAGAGTCAGAGAGTACCTGGGAGCCACGGCAGAATCTCAAGTGTGTGCGCATTCTCAAGCAGTTCCACAAGGACTTAGAACGAGAGTTGGTCCGACGGCGCCACCGGTCAAAGCCACCCCGGCACCTGGACCCAAGCTTGGCCAGCTACCTGGTGCAGAAGGCCAAGCAGAGACGGGCACTCCAGCTCTGGGAGCAGGAGCTCAATGCCAAACGCAACCATCTGGGACGCATCACTGTGGAGAATGAGGTGGATCTGGATGGCCCCCCTCGGGCCTTTGTATACATTAACGAGTACCGCGTTGGTGAGGGCATCACCCTCAACCAGGTGGCCGTGGGCTGTGAGTGTAAGGACTGCTTGTGGGCACCTGCTGGAGGCTGCTGCCCCGGGGCATCGCTGCACAAGTTTGCCTACAATGACCAGGGCCAGGTGCGGCTGCGAGCTGGGCTGCCCATCTACGAGTGCAACTCCCGTTGCCGCTGTGGCTATGACTGCCCCAACCGTGTGGTACAGAAGGGCATCCGCTACAACCTCTGCATCTTCCGCACGGATGATGGGCGTGGCTGGGGCGTCCGCACACTGGAGAAGATCCGCAAGAACAGCTTCGTCATGGAGTACGTGGGAGAGGTAGGGAGTCAGGACCATGCGTGTGTGTGCAGCTCTCCCCACCTTGTGTTTCTACTGTGTGCGCCCAGCTCTCATCACAGTGTGCCTGCAACTTTCCTGCTTTCCCTGTGGAAAATGTGGGTGGTGGTGGTGGTGGTGGTGGTGGTGTTTAACCCAAGGGCTAGGGATATCCTGGCAGGGGAGAGTATTCCAAGCTGGTAGTTAAAAGCATATTAAAACACTTCTAGACTGGGTTGATTTCATAAGGGTACCTAGCAAAGAGAAGAGTGGGAACTGAAATCCAGTCAGTGTTCCTTTTAATGGGCCGTGTGGTCTGCACAAGGTTGCGTTACCTGAAAAGGCATTTCTCATTTTTCAAGGGTCCGGCTTACTGCTAAGCAGTGTCTTCCCAGAAAGATTGCCTTTTACTAATCTGCACAAAAGAACAGTTAGGAGTAGGACATAGACATGCCTTAAGGAGGTTGGCTGCTTCCTCCTCTAGACTTGCAGGATACTGGAAAGACCAGCTATATTAGGCAGGCTAGCTGCCAGACCAAACAACTCGCAGGTATTAGTGACTTTGCACATGAGAAATCTGTTTGCTCCTGTAACCGTCTGGCATGGGTGTTTGGGTAGCGTCCTATACAGTGGTGCGGCTACGAGGCTCTTTCCCTCTTGTGCCTTTGCCATGCCTGAGAGCCTTGGAGCTGCCTGTGATCCTCAGCCTTGCCTGGTAAGTAGACTAAGAGTGGGGGGAGAAGGGGAGGTTCCTAATGGGCCAGGCCTGGACACAGTGCACATCACGTCTGTCCACCTCCACTGCCTGGAACCGAATCACTGGCCTTACCTCCATGCAGGGCAGGCTGAGAAGTATAACTTAGCTATGTGCCCAGGTGAAAAACAGGGATTTGGGTGAATAACTAGCAAGTGTCTGTAGTGTCACTTTCAAAGGTGGGAGGCATTGAGCATTTGGGGTGGGGCAGTTCTTTGTTATGTAGGACCATCTCATGCATTGAGGAACTTTTAACATCCCTGGACCTGGACCATTTAAATCCATGAGTGTGCCCTGTCATGGTGACAACCCCAAATTCCTCCATATTTCCACAGGTTTCTTAGGGGTTGCTATGATTGGGAAGTGATAGAAATTGGCATAAGGGACATACCCCTGAGGATGTCTACACAGTAGTAATGAAACCGATGAAGAGGACAGGCTCCCACTTTGACAAACTATAAAGTAGAGAGGGTCATTGCCCTGAGGGGCAGAGACGATCTGGAGGCAGAGCAGCCCACACTGCAGAGAACCCTGACAGTCTGGATGAGGAAATGTCCACACCCCAGATAATCCTGGCGGTCTGGTGGAGGAAATGTCCACATGTCAAAGGACCTGACAGTCTGGAAGAAGAAGGAGGTGGCATTACCCCAGAGGGGTCCTGACAATCTGCAGGAAGAGATGTCCACATCCCAGAGTGACCTAGAGGATAAGAGCAAACGCTCCACACTCCAGAGGACCCTGGTGGTCTGCCTTAGGAGGTGTCCGCACCCACCCTGTCCTGACAGTCAAGAAAAAGAAGTGTCCTCACCCCAGAGGGATTTTGACTGTCAAAAGGAGATCAGGTCTACACCCAAGAGGACCCTAAAGCCTAGAGGAACTGTCCACACCCTTAGGTCCTGACACTCTGGAGGAGGTGTCTAGACCTCCGAGGGATGCTAACAGTTGGGAGGAGATGTTAACACCTCAGAGGGATGTCACCATTCTGGAGGAGGATGTGTGCATACTCCAGAGCCTCTGATGGTCTAGAGGAGGAGGTGTCCTGACCCCACAGGAGCCCAGCAGTCCTAGAGGAAGTCCAGGACAGATAGTGTCTCTAGCCTCACTCTACTGACGATCTTAAGGAAAGGCTGTCTACAACACAGGATCCTGAGGCAAAGAGGAGGAAGAATCTGCAGTCCCCAGGCACCCCAAAATCCCCTAGGCCGGGTACTTTTCTGGCTGTTCTTCCTTAGTGTCCTTACTCCTCTACACTGTAAACATCAGGGTTTCCAGGGACCCTCTTGTTCCCTGTCTTTCCTCTTCCTCCTCTCCACACATTCTCTCTGAGCTATTTCTTAGCCTCCCTCCTGCTATATTCAGCAACTTCCAGGCCCCCCTGCAATACCCTCAGACCTGTGGGATCTCCTGATGGCAACAGAGGCCCCCAAACACTACCAGAGCCAAACTCATCTTGCATCCTCCTGAGGAGGCAGCATGGCAAAATGGGCAGGAGGGTGGAGCCTGGTGCCCAAGATTGAAACCTAGCTCCACCACTCATCAGCTGTCACTTCACCGCTTTGTGTCTGTCCCCTAATCTGTAGAATGGGAATGATAATTGCACCCACCTGATACACTTGTGTAAGAACTAAAACAGTTATCATGTGTGAAGCATTTAAATACTATTCAGTATAGAGTAAGTCTCCAATCAGTGTTAGCCATTACATTCCAAAATTCAGAAACCCAAAAGTTTTTTGTAACCCATCTGGCTATAAAACCTAACTGGACCTGATTTAGGCATATTTATAGTCTTTCTCTTACTTGGTATAACTATTCATAAATTTCATTGTAGAAATATTAATTGACTTGATTACGTGGTGGTGTCCCAGACCCTACCTAGTGTTATACAATCGAGGGTACACATCTCATACCTGTTCGCCACCCTATCCTACAATCTGGACACGGCATTCACTCTCCTACCTCTGTGTCTGCACTGAGAGTTCCTTTACGCGAGCTGCCCTTCCTCTCCTTTGCACCTTTCTACCTTCTGTCAGAACATCCCTACCCTCACTCAACAGAGAGCCATAGCCTGTTTCATCCTTTCTAAAACATTGTCTTCTTATTTTAAAAACTCTGAAGTGACAGCGAGTCTCGATTAGTTTAATTAAATGATTGCATATCATTTAATAAGCAGCAGTTTTTCCTTTCTTGGGGAAAGGGCACATAAAATAAAGGGAGCATCCTAGATTTTGACAAGAACGCATAACCTCTCCTAACACTGCTTTGTTCCTAACTGAAACGAAAACAGAAGCACCTTTCACATCCCTCATCTTGTCAAATCTTTACAACAGCCCCTGTCTGGCTGGGATTTTGTCATTGTCATCCCCATTCTACAGATGGGAAAACTGAGGCCTAGAGTAGTATAGTAAAGGGCTCAGAGTCAGAAAGTTAGTCAAGTGGATAAAAAAAAAAAAGGCCCAAGTGTTTAAAATTGGTGCCCTGCCAGACCTGGTGGATTTTTTTGTTTTCTGTTTTGTTTTGTTTTTTGGCTGAGGAAACAGGTGTAGGGAGAGAACATTTAGGGTCCCATATCTGGGAGGGGGCAGAGTCTTGTGGTTCTGTTCACGTCAGGACCCTTTCCAAGCTGCCAGCTTATAGCCCACCTATCTTCCGCAGTCATTCTGGAGAGTTGCTAGGAAGCAGAAACACGAACTGATTTGTTCCTGAGTTTTCAGGGTGGCCCAACCCTTACAGAACGGGACTGAAAAGAAGACAGCAGGAACGGTTTGTGCCCTGGAGGGCTTGCAGTGTGACTCATTCCTGGTGAGACAGGGAGAGCAGGTAGGGGCAGAACAGGCAGGAAGATGAGACTGGGGAAGTTGTGGGGCATTCCCTCTGGTTGGGGAGGGGCTGAAAGGCAAAAGCTGGCTCAGACACCACCCAGTATGCTGGAAGCCCAGCAGAGGCTGCCCTTTGATCCTAGGGCTTCAGAGAGGCTTGGTGGGTGGGGACTGGGAGATTGAGGAAGGCTGCACAGAGAAGTAACATCTGGAGCTGCCACCACAAAAGAATAGTGCGTGCTCTCCAGGAGGTAGAGGGAGACTGGCCTTGCCGTCCTCTTCCTCAAAATGCTGCTGTGCCTCCTGTTGTGTCCCTCAGGAGAGAGTCCCCACTCTTCAATCTAGTGTCACAGCCCTTTTATGACCTGCAGTTTGCTTTCGATGGTGTTTCTCTTTCCCATTGCTCTTGAAACCCTCCACATTCTTTCACTGTGAATGTCTGAATCCATCTCTTCTCTGTCACAAGACTGACCCATGAAAGATAGGACTGGGCCTGGTCCCTGTGACTCCCCCACTGAACTGACCCCTGAGGGCCAGGACCGAGCCTGGTTCCTGTGTTGTCTCCCCCACCCAACTGTGACCCATGCCTGCCCCTGCAGACACTGACTTCTGAGCACTAGGACCAGGCACAGGGTAAGCCTCAGAAAAACCCACTGAATGAATGAGTGGATAAATAAATAAATCCTTGGGCTACAGGGGAGCCAGGTTCCTGAAGGAAAAGCTGGAGTATGGGGCAGTGAGCAGTGTCATCTGAGGGATAAATCTTGTTCTCCTAAAGGTGTTGTTGATCAGCATTTGACAGGGGACAGGCTGGAGGTGATGGTGTAAGAGGCAGGTAGGAGACAGGACACTAGTGTGGCCATCCAGAGTGGAGAAAACAGGGTGGTCAAAGCTAGAAGGGGAGATCTGAAAGAAACAGCGTGGCTCCTAGCTGGCATGAGGATGAGCAAGAAAGGAGGCAAGGGTAGATCCAGTGTCAGAAGGGGGCTGGTGATGGGCACTGGGTCTGCAACAAAAGGAGAGGGAAGGAAGAAGGTGTGTGTGTGTAGGGGGAAGTGTTTGAGTTGCCAGTAGGACTACTGCTGGACATGGTATAGGTTGCTGGGCTAGAAAGAATAAAATGGCATTTCTTGTGAGTCTGCTGTGTGCTGTACACTGCTGGCACTTGTTTTTGAGGGCTGGGTAGAATCCTGGGAGAGGGAAAGATCTGCCTGGTCTGGAGGGACCCTAGGCTGAGGCATGGGTAGTTTTAGGTACCAGGGACTGGCATGGTCAGCTACACGTGGGGATTACCAGAAGGCTGTTATGGTTGGCCCCAGGGGGAAGAGGGAACTTGAGGGATGGAGAGGAGAGATTGGGCTGGATGTCGGTGGGGTGGAGAATCCATCTACAGCCTTTGGGAGGCAAGGACAGGTCAGGGCTAGGATCATGGAGCAGCTTCATGTTTACTAGGTTAGCAGGGGACCCAGCCTTTGAGAAATGTCTCCTGCCATCTTAAATTCCAGTAGTTGACACTCCATAGCCTCGGGGCTGAGGGAGGGGTTCCTACCCAAGCTCCTGTCTCCTCTCTTTCATCTTCCTTCTGTGTTTTTGGCCTCAGCCTTTTTCTTGCATCTGAGATTCTCAGGGATCTTGGTCTTATCTCTGGACCTGGATCTTTCATATTAAGCTTCTGTCTGTGTTTCTCACTCTGCCTCTAGCTCTCCTGTCTGAGTCTCCCATTCAGTCTCCCTGTCCCCACCAATGCAGGGCTCTTCTGCTTCTCTGTGTCCTTCTCACTGCTGTGCACATGGCCCTGTACAGGCTGTCTTGTCTTGTGCTGGGTCCTGTGAAGCCTCAGGCCCCCTTGCCCTGGATTAGTCAGCCTCTCATTCTCCCTGCTTTCCTCTCCCCTCTCTGTTGAGCCCTGAGTCTTTTTCTTTCTTGCCCTTGATTTGCATCTCCTATATCTCACTATGGGTCTCATGATGGGGCTATATCTGTGTCTGTCTGTCTGACTGACTACTTTATCCACTAGACCTTGTGGCCAGTGGTCGCCAACCTTTCGGACCTCGCGGACCACCAGTTGGCGACCGCTGCCCTAGACTATCCAGAGGCCTGAGGATGGATGGGTGGTGGGCAGCTGAGGCCCAGCCCCCTGGGAGGACTGACAGACCCTCTGCCTCACTGCGTCCCATGTGTCCATGCCTGCCAGCCACATGGGTGGGGTGCCTCCCTGCTCACTTGTTTTTCTCCTCCTGGGGGGCCAGGCACTGTGCTGGCTTTCCTGAGCCTTCTTGACCAATCCCTTCTCTCCCACGACCCTCTCCCCAGATTATTACTTCGGAGGAGGCGGAGCGGCGGGGCCAGATCTACGACCGCCAGGGTGCTACATACCTCTTCGACCTGGACTACGTGGAGGATGTGTACACTGTGGATGCCGCCTATTATGGCAACATCTCCCACTTTGTCAACCACAGTGTGGGTACCCTGCAGGTGGGCGAGGGTCGGGAGGAGCAGGCTGGGCCCCTCCTCACCCTCCTGCTGTTCTCTTTCTCCCAGTGCGACCCCAACCTCCAGGTGTACAACGTCTTCATAGACAACCTTGATGAGCGGCTGCCCCGCATTGCTTTCTTTGCCACAAGAACCATCTGGGCAGGCGAGGAGCTCACTTTTGATTACAACATGCAAGGTGGGGGTGTCAAGGGACTGGGGGCAGGGGCACACAGTGACATGGGACACAAAGACCCCTCCCCAAGGAGCTTTAAGATGCTCTTTCTGACTCCCAATCTCCCATCTGGACTTTTGGACCCCTGCCTACCCTTTGGGGGTCCCCTCATTCCCAGCCCTTGGACCAACTTCTCCCAAGACTCCTGGGGGAGGAAGATGTTTGGCTTGAGAATTAATACTTCTCCTGATTTCAATCTTGTCTGAAATATCCTCAGTCCCCCAACCCTCCCTGTTCCTAACCCTTTTTGGCTTTCCTCGTTCCAAGCCTCTGGACACCCTATGGCCTCCAACCAGTCCCCTACTTGACAAACTAGCCACCTCTGAGACACTCAAGAGGGGATCTTTGGCAGGAGAGTTCAGATATCCCTCTGATGCCCAGGTGACCCTTCATTCCCGGACCTCTGCCTGCCACAACCCTCCTGGTTCTCCCCAACACCCGCTGCCTCCCCACAACCCCTGGCCATCTTCCTTTCCCCCGTATAACCCCCAAATCCTGGCCATCTTCCTAACATGTGAACACCCTCTAGTGCTAAGCCCTGGCCCCAGCCCCAAACTACCAACTCCATGACCCCCCCTCCTGACCCAAATCCCAGACCTGTTCCCAGCCCCCAAGATCCCTGGGTCTCATGGTAAAGGGGCAGTGGGACACTACACCTAGGCCTTCTAACAAGTCCCCTCCCCCCTCCTGCCCTCCCTGGCTGTGTGACTCCACAGTGGACCCCGTGGACATGGAGAGCACCCGCATGGACTCCAACTTTGGCCTGGCTGTGCTCCCCGGCTCCCCCAAGAAGCGGGTCCGTATTGAATGCAAGTGTGGGACTGAATCCTGCCGCAAATACCTCTTCTAGCCCTTCGAAATCTGAGGCCAGACTGACTGTGGGGGCCTAAAGCCCATCTCACCCACCCCTGTACCCACTTGCCCTCCTGTTGAGGAATGACTGCCAGGGCCTCCCGCCTGCTTCCATCCGCCCCCACCTGCCCTGTGCTCGGGGTTGTGGTGAGGACTGATTTTCAGAAATCCCCTCTCCCCGTCCCAGCTCCATGGGTTGCACTTAACAACCCTCTGCCCATTTTGCGAAGTAAGTTGTCAACATCAGGAGTTTCTGCAGTTGAGATTCACAGCCTATCAAGGGGGTCCCAGGGGTGAATCCCAGCCCCAGAATAGAAAGATGGTTATTCACCTGCTTCAGCCTGGAGCTTGAGAGGTCTGTTGCAGGCCCTCTCCCTACTGCTCCAGGAGTGTGGAAGCCGCCCCAGCGCAGGCTGACATCAGAGTTCAGACTTCCCAGCCCACTTGGTGAAAGAAAGAGGGTTTGTAGGGCTGGGGACTGGTTTCTGCTTATGCTCACATGTAGGCTTTGCATCCCAGAAGTAGCTGCCCACATGCCACTGGAAGGAGAGTGGATGCCCATGGCTCACTGGTCACTGGCCAATGAGAGGAAGGCAGTCCAGACTCTCCGAACCCTTAAGGTGGACTGGGATTGAGCTCTGCCCATGAGGTGCACAGAAGGCGCCTGGGAGCCCCGTCGGCGTGTGACGACTGCTGGGACTACTCAGAGCTGGAACCAAGACCTAGGTAGGCTGTAGATAGCACTTAGGACAAAAATGTGCATTGATGGGGTGGTGCTGAGGTGCCAGGCACTGGGCTGAGCACCTGGTCTACATAGATTGTCTCAGGGAAGCCTTAAAAACTGTGGAGGTGGATCCTAGGAAAGGGCCCATATGGCAGGAGGCCAAGTACAGTCTCAAAAGTTACCTGCCCACAGATGTACAGAAGACGAAGGCTCTGATGGCTGCCTCACCCCTTGCTTCCCCTGTGAGGTCTTCTCCAGGAAGCCTTCCCTGACTACCTGTGCCCAGAGTGCCCCTCTGTGAGACTGTGCCCTGCCACCAGATCTGTGTGGCTGTCTGTGTGTCTGTGCTCCCTGCCCCTAGACTGAATTTCAGGCATGGACTGAATCTCATTCTCCTCTTGTATATTTCTTGGCCCGACCCAGCCTGGGGTAGGCATCAATAAAAAGAGTTGCTGACTGAACAAACCAAGGTGTGGGGATTGAAGACCTCACGTAGGTGGGGTTGGGGGGATGAGAGGCTGGGAGCTGGGGTACCCAGGGACATGCTCCTCAAACCTCAACCATTTGACTAGAACACCCCCACAGCATACCACCTCCACCATTGTCTCCGTAACATCTTGACTTAAAAGAAGCTTGTTTTATACTTAAAATTTTAAAATGCACTGAAAAAGCAAACTAAATCCATTGCTGTCTCAATAGACAAACCATTATCATTTGCCATAAAGAAAAATAACCTGAGAAATAAATACGGTGGAAATACAGAAATATGATACAATTCTAGCTGGGCCCTCCCGGCTCTTAGAGACTTTGAACCCAAAGCCTGCCTACTCCATTCAAACAGAAAATTGTGTATTTTTGTTGTATTTACAATTTCTGCAAATAATTATTGAGCACCTAATGTGCACCAGGGTAGAAAGTGGAGAGTAAGGAGATGATGTTTCAGATATACTTGTTTTGATCATCCCTCAACCTGAATGTGAGGCTGTGCCTTTTGTTCTTGCTCAGAGACGTCACATGCTGTGACACTTACCCAAAGATTTCAGAGACTTGACATACAGGTGACAGAATCCTAAAAAACTAAGAGACCTCCACACACAGCATGTAGGACATAGGCCTCCAAACAGCTCACAGACATGTACTCTGGGTACTAACCCCAGACCTCAGAGACCTCACACCTGGGATCCAGCTCGGAGATCTGGGACATAGGCCCTGAATAACTAACAGGCTACACCAAAACTAGGGAGCCAGACTCGCAAACAGCCCCAAGACCTAAATGCTGCCTCCTGTGCTGGGATCTGGACCCCAAACACATCACAGAACTTTCTTTTGGGATAGAAATGTACAAACATCTCAAAGACCTCACAGCCTGGGATACTGTTATCTAAGTTATTCAGAGTTTTCACACCCTGATAATCGATTCCCAGACTGCTTGGAGCCCTCCCATCCTGGGACAGATCCCCAAACAGCTGAGATGTCACACCCCAAACACCTGAGACCTCACACTCAGAACACAGATCCCTAAATGATCCTGAAACCTTACTTCTTGGACACAGACCCCCAAATTGCTCAGAGACATCCTGAAAAACTAAACACACCAAAGACCTCACTCCCTAGAATATGGTGCCACAACAACTTAGAGCCTCAAGTCTTAGACATAGACCCCAAAGAGCTTAGAGATCTCACAGCCCAGCGCCATGTTTAGAGAATTCTGACGCTGAGGAGATCTGTGTATAGCTCAGAGACCTCACACCTGACACCCCGAAATGGTTCAGAATAGGGCACCAGAGGAAAGACTACCAAATGCTTCAGAGACCTCAAGCTTTGTAACCCACACATCTGAAAGTCTGCCTACAGACCCCCACAACGCTCAGACACTTCAGAACCAGGGATACAGACCCACCAATTCCTCAGAGAACTTACACACTGGGAGAGAGATGGACAAATAGTTCAGAGACCTCACATCCTCTTCCAGACCACCAGACAACTAAGAGACCTCATACCCTGAACACAATACCCAAGAGTTCCCAAGTCCTACACTCGAACACAGGCCCTGAACCAGCTCAGAGACCATGATCTTGACACAGATTGCCGTTCAGAGAGGTCATGTACTGGACACAGACTTCCTAAAAATAGCTCAGAGCCTTCATATACCGAGAGACCCCCAAGAGGCCTCACTTGGTTTGCAGAAGAGCTCAAAGATCTGAAAATCTGAATACTAATCCTCTACATAGTTTAGAGACTTCACACTTGTGATACCCCAAATATGTCTGAGATCACACAACCTGGACACAGACCCCAAACAGCTTATAAACCTCACATCCTGGCTTCAAGTCCCCAAACAGCTCAGAATCTTCACACTGTAAGCACGAACTTCCAAATGATTCAGAAATATCATACCCTGGACTCAGACCTCAGAACCATTCATGGAACTTACCCTTTGTACTCATATCCAGAATTGACAGAGATCAAACAGCCTAGAAACCTCACATTCTGTGCAAAGTCTGCCACAAACAGCAGAGACCCATAGCAGCAGAGGGACCTTACATTGTGGACACAGGCTCTCAGACAACTCAGAGAACTTTTTAAAAAAATATTTTTTTATTGATTTCAGAGAAGGGAGGGGGAGAGAGAGAAAAACATCAATGATGAGAGAGAATCATTGATCAGCTGCCTCCTGCATGCCCCCTTTTAGGAATCGAGCCCGCAACTTGGGCATGTGCCCTTGACTGAAATTGAACCCTGGACTCTTTAGTCTGCAGGCCGATGCTCTATCCGCTGAGCCAGACCAGCTAGGGCTTCAGAGAACTTCTAACCTGGGAGATACAAAAAGAGCTCAGAGACAGCACATTTGGCTGCGTAGCCCCCACAGCTCAAGTACTTCACATTATGGGACAGAAACTCTCAGGGAGTTCATTAACCTCACAATCTGCAAAGCAGACCCACAGGTTAGACAGACAATGCCAAAATGCTCGGAGTTAACACAACTTGCACCCTAGGACACATCCCCACACAGCTCACATACATAACCACCTGTACACAGACACCCCCCGCCCCCAAACACCTGAGAGACATCACACTGGTAACAGAACCCCAAACCACTCAGAGACCTCAGACTCTGGAACTGAGACTCCCTCAATAGGAACTACAGTGGGGCCTTGACTTACGAGTGTCCCGACTAACGAGTTTTTCGAGATACGAGCCATCTCTCGTCTCTTTTGCTTTGAGTTGCGAGCTAAAATTCGGGTTACAAGCCAGCTTCAGATACCCCACCACTAGTTGGCGCAGCAAACGTCATAGTGAACGCCACAACATCAGCCCAGCATCACGTGTCTCACTTGTTCACTGTTGATTTGACATACGAGTAATTTGAGTTACGAGCTCCGTCACAGAATGAATTAAACTCATAAGTCAAGGCCCCACTGTACTGTGCTCTTGGAAACACACCCCAACAGTTAGGGACCTCACCGCCAAGGGATACGGAGATCAGATAACTCACACTCGGGGACACACCTCAGAAGTCTGAAACAGCAGACATCAAACTCAGGAAACAGATTCTGAAACTGCTCTGAAAAATCACACCGAGGACAAAAGTCACAACATCATAGAGAACTCATTCCCTCCCTAGGATATGGGCTCAAAAGTGTTCACACCCTGAGCACAGACACTCAAACATATCAGAGTCCTCATCTGAGGGTTATGGGCCCTCAGACCTGAAAAGAGAGACTTCTAAATAGTTCAGAGACACCATACTCTGCACAGACACCACCACAGCATTGAGAGATTTTACACACAAAATAAAGGCTTTCAAACAGCTCAGAAAAACTAACTGGGGCATATGTGCACACACACACACACACACACACACACACACACACACACCACTGAAAGCTCACAGACAGTACCCTGGAACAAACCCCTAATAAGTCACACCCTGGGACAGACCTCCCAAGAGGAAGAGGTTTCATACCTGAAAATATATCCCGCACAGGTCAAGGAGCTCTCGAACCAAAAGAGCTCAGGGACCATGTATTGTAGGACAGTCACCCAAACAGCTCAGTGAACTCACCCCTGGAATGTAGACCAGAAAAAGCTCAGAACTCTTGAATCCAGGATTCAGAGAACTAATATGCTGGATACAGAACATCAAATCATTCAGAGACCTCAAATCGTGGGACATACACAACCAAACAGGCCAGGGACCTCACACCCTGAGACATACACACAAAAACAGCTCAGAGAATTCAAATTCTGAGAAATAAATGATCCCAAAGAGCAGACCCCACACCCTGTGACATATGCACAAAAATTACCACATGAACTGAGCTTTATACCCACAAATATTTCAGAGAAATAGCATTCAGGGACATACACCCACACACAGATCAGAGCACTCACATCCTGGGAAATAAACCAAATGGGTCAGGTAGCTCACACATTGAGACCTATACCCACAAAGAGACCAGAGACTCAAATCATGGGGCATAAACTCGAAACACCTCAGAGACCTCACATGCTAGATCAAAGGAAAATAGGTGGCAACCTGGGACACACAGCCATAGACCAGAGACCACACACTGTTGACAAACATACAAGGACAGACTGTCACACCTGAGACAAACAACCATAAGAGATATCTCACATCCTGATGGACACCCACACACAAATCTGACACCCTGGGCCACGGACCCTCAAATGGATCAGACTTCACACCCTTGGACATACACCCACAGACAGTAGAGCTTGCAAGTTGGAAAGACACACAGAACTAGATGAAAGACTTCTCATCCTGGGACATAAACCCAAAAGAAGTAAGAGAACTCAGGTCTTAGCACACAACACCCATAATTACAACAGAGACTCCTATCTTAAGGCACGCCTGCAAAACATCAGAGCACACCCCATGGAATGTACACCCACAAAGAGATCAGATACTGCCCACCCTTTGACATACAGCAAAATAAATCAGAGAGATGCATATTCTAGGAAATACACTTCAAAATCCTGGGAAATACATTCACAAAGAGATTAGAGACCTTAAACCCTGGGATATATACCCACAAACAGATCATAAACTACACACCCTGAGAAACATACCCACAAACAGCTGGGGATTTCATATCCTGGAACAAACAGCAAGAAGCAAACCAGAGACCTCAAAAGCTTGATAATATACACGAAGAGGTTAGAGTTATCACATCTTGGGACATATAGTTTACAGACTTCAAGATATTTACAGACTTCACATGCTGGGAAATATGCACAGAAACAGATCAGAAACCTCACATCCTAGAACACACCCTCAAACAGATCACAGACATAAAATCCTGGAAAACACAACCCATAAACCATTCATAAACATTGCATCCTGGAGCAAACAACGGCAAACAAATCAGAGACCTCATATCTGGGAACTACCCACAAAGAGAATACAGATAACAGATCCTGAGGCACACACCCAGAAACATGTCAGATAAAATCCTGGGAAGACAGCCATAAACAGATCAGAGAGGCCCACCGACAAAACACAGAGTGGAGAGAGACACATTCTGGAATGCATACCACAAACAGCTCAGAAAAATCCCATATGTTGGAAAATACAACCATAAACCCCTTAGAGACTTCACATCCTTGGACATACACCAACAGATCAGACACCTCAAAAACCTACAAATCAGACATGGAAACATCGGCCCTCATATAGGGGAATCCACCCAGAAACACAGTAGAGGGCTCACGTACTGAGATATACACTGACAAAAAGATTAGTGACCTTGCCACCTGGACGTGCACCCACACACAGGTCAGAGACCTCCATCCAACAACATACATGAACAAATGGCTCAGAGACATCATCCTGGATCATAAAAAACAGATCAGAGACTTCAAATCCCGCAACATACACCCACAATCAAGTCTGACACTCCACATGCTGAAAAATACACCAGGTGGTAGACAAAGTCCACAAAGAGATCAGAGGATCCAGCATTTTAGCTTCAAATCTCTCTCTGACCTCTGCTTCTGCCGTCACATCAATTTTTATGACTCTACTTCCCTCATCACATGCCCCTCCTTGTCTTGACATACATAGTCACTTAGTCTTTTCTGATCTTGAAGTTTCGGCCTTCCTCCTGTAATGACCCTTGTGATTACAAGTGGGACCTCCTAGATCAGGGGTGGGGGACCTTTTTTCTGCCAAGGGCCATTTGAATATTTATAACATCATTTGCGGGCCATACAAAATTATCATCTTAAAAATTAACCTGCTAGCCCTAGCTGGTTTGGCTCAGTGGATAGAGTGTTGGCCTGTGGACCAAAGGGTCCCAGGTTCGATTCTGGTCAAGGGCATGTACCTTGGTTGCAGGCTCCTCCCCGGACATGAGGGGCTCATGCAGGAGGCAATCAATTGATGTGTTTCTCTCACATCAATGTTTCTCCCTGTCTTTCCCTCTCTCTTTCACTCTCTCTAAAAATCCATGGAAAAATATCCTCGGGTGAGGATTAATAACAACAAAAGATATTAACCTGCTATGTTTGGTCAAACATTTAATTAATTCACCCCTAATGTCTTGGCAGGGCCAGACCAAATGATTTCTCGGGTCTTATATGGCCTCGACCCGGATGTTCCCCACCCCTGTCCTAGATAATCCAGGATAACCGCCCATCTCAGGATGCTTGCCTACTATGTATCTGCCACGTCCCCTTTTCCAGGTAAGACAACATATTAACAAGTTGCAAGAATGCGGTGAGGACATATTTGGTGATCCATTATTTGAGCAAACAGAACACACATACACACAAAAAATAAACATCACATCCTGGGACATACATCCATGAAGTGCTCAAGGACTTCATGTCTGGAGTCATACACCTCCCAAGAGATCAGAGACCTTCCACCCTGAGACATACGTACAGAAGATGAGAAAGCCATTCTGGGACATTTACCAAAGAATGCTTAGAGCCCTCACACTCTGGGAATTAAGCCCACAAAGACATAAGAGAACTCACTCTCTGGGACATATACCCCACTAAGAGACCGGGGACCCACATTCTAGGACCCCCAAACAGACTAGATCTTTGACTTTGGGACATATTCACACAGAGAGCAGGAAAAAGCGCACATTTTCTGACATACACACAAACAGATCTCACAGACTGGGACATAACCACATAGAGAACAGACCTCCTATCTTTTACAAACACACCCAAGGAGAATGCACACTCATATATGTGAAATACAAACATAAACAGATCAAAGATCTGATCTGAGAAATACAACCCAAACCACACCAGATATCTCCAATCCTGTAGCATGAACCAACAAAGAAGTTACAACCCTTACATGCTGGTAAATTCAGCAGATAAATACAGATGCCTGAAATCTTGGGGTGTGCAGACTCAGGGAGATCAGACAGCTCAGATCCTGGATATACACCCACGAACAGAGATCCTCCCAGAAACAACATGCACGGAAATGCACCCAGAAACATATCACAGAGCTGTCAATGTGGGACACACACCCACAAACAGATCAGAGGCCTCACATCCTGAAACATACACCCAGAACCAGCTCAGAAATCTCACATCCCAGACTATATATATACATACACACCTTAGCACAGCGGTTCTCAACCTGTGGGTCGCGACCCCTTTGGCGGTCGAACGACCCTTTCACAGGAGTCGCCTAAGACCATCCTGCATATCAGATTATTTACATTATGATTCATAACAGTAGCAACATTACAGTTATGAAGTAGCAACGAAAATAATTTTATGGTTGGGTCACAACATGAGGAACTATATTTAAAAGGCCAGAAGGTTGAGAACCACTGCCTTAGCAGATAAGAATTTCACTTCATGGCATATATCCCAGCAAACAAGTGAATGCTTGTGCCCTGGCTGGCATGGATCAGTGGTTAGAGCACCAGCCTGTGCACCAGAGTGTCTCGGGTTCGATTTCCAATCAAGGGTACATACCTGGGTTGCAGGTTTGATCCCTGGCCCCAGTAGGGGTGCATGTAGGATGTGTCTCTCTCACATTGATCTCTCTCTCTCTCTCTCTCTCTCTCTCTCTCTCTTTCTCTCTCTCTCTCTCCTCCCTCCCTCCCCCCCTCCTTTCCACTCTCTCTAAAAATCAATGGGAAAAATATCCTTGGGTGAGGATTAACAACAAAACAAAAAGTGCTTGCAAATATCTACATAAGATATCAGACATCCAACAACCTGGAACATATACCCACATACAGCTCAGACCTCACACTTTGGGATATACAGTCACATAACATGAGAGACCTCACACCTAGAACATGCATTGAGAAACAAATCAGACCACTCAGCTCCTGGGAAAACACCTGAAACAAAAAGATCAGATCTTCACATTATCAGACAAGTGCCCACAAGCAGATGAGGGGATTCCTACCATGGGACATACACCCTGCTTCACTCACCAGAAAACATGTCTCATGAATACCACAGGACAGACACAAACAAACAGGACAGGAAGCCTCACTTCCTGGGATATAAACTCAGAAATGGATCAGAGGTTTCAAGCAAAGGGAATGTTCCCACAAAGAGCTCAGAATCCTTACACCCTGAACATACACACTTCAGCAGATCAGAGAACTCATGTCCTGGGACCTGTACACAAAATCAGATCAGAGGCCTCCCCTTCTAGCACATACACCCCCAAACAGCTGGGCCCACAAATTCTGTGACACACACCATCAAAGAGATCAGAGACCTCACACCTGGTTCATACACCTGCAAACAGATCTAGGCCTCCCACCATCAGACACACACTCACAAACAAATGTGGAGTTCACCCTGGATATGCACCAATATACAGAGACATCACAACCTGGGACATTGTCTTCCTTCCTTCCTTTCTTCCTTCCTTTTTAGAAAAGAAGGTCACACTTATTCCATTTCTTAAAGGAGCAGACCTTTTATCTCCTCAGGGCTCTGGACTTGCTGCTGTAACAAATCACCACCATTTTACTGTCATAAAACAACACAAATTTATTATCTTACATTTCTGCAGGTCGGAAGACTGACAAGGAGTCTTACAAGGGTAAAAGTCAAGCTCTCTCTTGGGTCCTCGTTTCCAAGATGACCAAGAAAAGAAGGAATAATGGTCATGCCAAAAAAGGCTGTGGTCATGTGCAGCCTATTCATTGCACCAACTGCACCTGATGTGTGCCCAAGGATAAGGCCATTACGAAGTTCGTCATTCGAAACATAGTAGAAGCCACAGCCATTAGGGACATCTCCAAAGCAAGGGTCTTCAACGTCTATGTGCTTCCGAAGCTGTATGTGAAAGTACATGACTGTGTGAGCTGTGCCATTCACAGCAAGGTAGTAAGGAATCGCTCTTGTGAAGCCCGGAAGGACCAACCGGATTCAGACCTGCGGGTGCTGCCCCACCACTTTCACCAAAGCCCATGTAAGGAGGTAAGTCCTTGAGGACTGAAGAAAAGTTCTCTGGGGGAAAAATAAATGGAAATTGTACTTTAAAAAAAAGTCATGGTGTCATGTCAACAAAGTTGACTTCCTTCTGGAGTTCCTAGGAGAGAATCCAGTTCCTATAGGACACCTCCACTCCTGAGCTCATGGCCCCTTCCTCCACCTTTGAAATTAGTGTTTCATCTTCTAATCTCTTTCTCTCTGTATCCATCTATCTCGACCTCTATCTCTGTTTATATCATTACATCACCTTTTCTTTTTTTAATATATATTTTTATTGATTTCAGAGAGGAAGGGAGAGGGAGAGAGAGAAACATCAATGATGAGAGAGAATCATTGATCCGCTGCCTCTTGCATGCCCCCCTCCCCCGAACAGGGAAGAAGCCCACAACCCAGGTATGTGCCCTGATGGGGAATCAAACTGTGACCTCCTGGTCCATGGGTCAATGCTCAACCACTAAGCCACGCTGACAGGGCTCACATCACCTTTTCTTTTTCTTTTTTA
>NW_005359798.1:204052-208720 GCF_000412655.1 Myotis brandtii
CAACCAAGGTACATGCCCTTGACCGGAATCGAACCTGGAACCCTTGAGTCCACAGGCTGACGTTCTATCCACTGAGCCAAACCGGTCAGGGCTTAAATATATTTTTATTGCTTTCAGAGAGGAAGAAAGAGGGAGAGAGAGATAGAAACATCAATGATGAGAGAGAATCATTGATTGGCTGCCTCCTGCACGTCCCCTACTGGGGATTTCGCCCGTAACCCGGGCATGTGCCCTTGACCAGAATCGAACCCTGGACCCTTCAGTCCACAGGCTGATGCTCTATTCACTGAGCAAAACTGGCTAGGGCTTACATCACCTTTTCTAACACTACATCATGTTCTCTGACTCTTGCCTTCATTTCTCCCTCATATAAGGACACTTGGGATGACACTGGGCCCACTTAGATAATATAGGAGAATTTCCTAATCTCAGGATGTTTTACTTAATCATGTCTGCAAAGTCTCTTTTCCATGTAAATTAACATAATCATATGTTCCAGGGATTAGGAAGTAGACACATTTGGGGTGCTATTATTCAGCCACCAGAGACATACATGCACGAACTGCTCACAGACCTCACATTCTGAGTCATATACTTTCAAATATAGGGTGTCCCAAAAATGTATATACACACTTTGAATAATTATGAAGGCAGTGTTTATTAAAATACATTTCATTTTCAAAACTGAGCTATCATCTGGTAATGTGTGTATACATTTTGGGAGGAAACCCTATATACTGTCTAAAAGAGACCCAACTTAGAAAAGATTCACATAGACAGAAAGTGAAGGGATGGAAAAAATATTCCATGAAATAGAAATGGTAAAAAAAAGCTGGGGTAGCAATACTCATATCTGACAACATGGACTTCAAAACAAAGGTCATAAAGAATACAAATAATAGGAGGGAGGGGGGTAAGAGATCAACCAAAGGATTTGTATGCATGCATATAAGCATAACCAATGGACATAAGTATCAGCTATTAAAGTGTGTATACATTTTTGGGGGGATGAACACTTCCCACCTGCTAATATAAATTCAAAAAGAACAGACACACACATTTTAGGACATATATAGCAAAAAAAGTCCTCAATCACTTGGAATTATATTCACAAAAACATAAGAGAACCCACCATCTGGGAAATATACACATAAATTGCAAAGCAAAATACATTTTAGACATAAACCCACAAACACATACCTCACAAACATGGACATGTAACAGCAAACTGAATAGACCTTACACCCTTGATAAACCCACACAAAGATATCAGACACGTACAGGTCAGAGACCTCACAACCTGAGATAGATAGATACCTACAAACAAATCAGAGATCTCAAATCCAGCAATATACATCCACAATCAAGTCAGAGACCTCATATGCTAGGAAAAAGAGCCAGAAACTGATCAGAGGCCTGAAATCTTGCAACAGGCACTCATTAAAAGATCAGAGAGTTTGTATTCTGGGATATACTCCCAAACAGGTTAAAGGTTTCAAACCAAGGGAAATGGAACACAAACCCAAAAAGACCTTGCAAACCTTACACAATCACACACACACACACACACACACACACACACAAATGAGATCTAACACCCAGGTTCATACAACCATAAACATATCAGAGAACTTATATTCTTGGCATACACCCATGAAAGACACCTCATACACTGATAATTATAGTGACAAGCAGATCAAATCCTGGGACTATATCCACAAATGGATCAGACACCTCACACTCTGGGTCATACACCCGTGAACATATCAGAGATCTTCCATTCTGATGAATATACTCACAAACAGATCAGAGATCTCACATCCTGGGACACACTTACAGAAACTACCCTAAAATTTTAGGACATACAGCCACAGACAACATGCAGACATTACACCTGGGAATTATAACCACAAAGAGATGAAAGACCTCAAACTCTTGCTACAGCTATGAAAAGATCAGACACCTTACACACAGAGACTTATTACTGGGAAGCACACCCAGAAACAGATCAGAGACCTCATACCCTGGGAAATATATGCACAAACAGGCCTTGACATACAGCAATGAAGACAGATACTAGTATCATAGTAGTATACAGCAACAAATGGACCAGAGATCTCACACCCACAAACAGAGCAGAAACCTCACATTCTTGACACACACATACATACACACAAACAGATCAGAGAACTCGCATCCTGGAATATATACCCACAACCAAATCAGAAATCTCTCATCCTGGAGAACAAACACCCAAACAGATCAGAGACCTCATAATCTCGGATACTACTCAAAGAGCTCAGATACCTCACACCTGGTACATGCATCCATGAACAGAGACCTCATATACTGCAACTTACAGCCACAAGCATGTCAGGGACCCCACACTTTGGGGACATATACCCACAAAAAGCTCAGGAACCTTACATCCTGGGATACACACCCATAAACAGTTCAGAGAGATGATACCCTGGGACACAGATTCCCCCATCCTCAAAATCATTAAAGCAATATCTGGACATAGACCAGGGGTGGGCAAACTTTTTGACTCGAGGGCCACAATGGGTTCTTAAACTGGACCGGAGGGCCGCAACAAAAGCATGGATGGAGTGTTTGTGTGAACTAATATAAATTCAAAGTAAACATCATTACATAAAAGGGTACGGTCTTTTTTTTTTTTTTTTTTAGTTTTATTCATTTCAAACGGGCCGGATCCGGCCCGCAGGCCGTAGTTTGCCCACGGCTGACATAGACTCTCAAACCCCACAGAAACTTCCTCTCTAAGGGACTCAGTGGCCAAAACTGCTCAGACACCTAACACCCTGGATGCAGACTCTGGTCACCTCAGTGATGTCTGGGACTTAGAAATCCATACAACTCACAGAAGGAACAAAACTCCTACAGGGTCCTCCAAAGAGTTCATGGCTGTGAAACCTGAGACAAAGACTTCCAAACAACTCAATGCCCCCACACCCAGAACACAGACTGCCAGAGATCTGAGACTTCAAAGCCTGGCCCCAAGGACAAAGTCTCTTAGAGACATCAGACCCTGGGATTAAGAATCCCAAATAGTTATGATCACATTCTGGACATGAACAGAGAACAGCCCAGAATTCCCACACTTGGGGACGTAGAACCCCAAACAGTTAAAATATCTAAAAACCTGGAGATCTAAAAATGTGAAACAGCTCTGGTAGGTATGGCTCAGTTGGTTAGAGTGTTGTCCGGTGCACCTAAGGGTTGCAGGTTCTTAGGTTCAATTCCCAATCAGGGCACATGCCCAGTTTCCATCCACCAGTTGGGGTGCGTCCTGGGTGGGAGGTGGGATAGGAGACCCATGGATATTTCTCTCGAGTCAATGTTTTTTTCTCTCTCTCTCCCTCTCCTTTCCTCTCTCCCTTTACAATCAATAAAAATATGTTGCCCAGCTGGTGTGGCTCAGTGGTTGAGCATTGACCTATGAACCAGGAGTTCATGGTTCAATTCCCGGTCAGGGCACATACCCGGGTTGCAGGCTCGATCCCCCAGTAGAGGGTGTGCAGGAAGCAGCTGATCAATTTCACTCTCATCATTGATGTTTCTATCTCTCTCTCCCGCTCCGAATCAGTAAAAAAATATTTTTAAAAAATGTCCTCAGGTGAGGATTAAAAAAATCCTATATAATAAAAGCCTAATATGCTAAGTGTTCGGTCCTCTGGTCATCCGTTCAGCCAATCAAAGCATAATATGCTAATGATATGCTAAGGCCGCTCAACCGCTCACTATGAGGTGCACTGACCACCAGGGGGCAGACGCTCCGACCAGTAGGTTAGCTTGCTGCTGGGGTCTGGCAGATCGGGACTGAGCTAGATGGGCCGGACACACCCTGGAGCCCTCCCACAGTCCCTCTCCGGCTAGCCAACCTCCCACATTCCTCCCCAGCCCTGATCGTGCACTGGTGGGGTCCCTAGGCCTGGCCTGTACACTCTCGCAATCCGGGACCCCTTAGGGCAGCGGTTCTCAACCTGTGGGTTGCAACCCCTTTGGCGGTCGAACGACCCTTTCACAGGGATTGTCTAAGACCATCCTGCATACCAGATATTTACATTACGATTCATAACAGTAGCAACATTACAGTTATGAAGTAGCAACGAAAATAATTTTATGGTTGGGTCACAACATGAGGAACTGTATTTAAAGGGCCAGAAGGTTGAGAACCACTGCCCTAGGGGATGCCAGAGAGCCAGTTTCAGCCTGATCCTGCAGGCCAGGTTGAGGGATCCCACTGGTGCACAAATTCGTGCACCGGGCCTCTAGTAATTAATAAAAAAGTGAAACAGAGTGCCCAAAATACCCCTATGTGGATACAGGTCACAAAAAGCTCAGAAATATCAAACCCTGGACAGAGACTCACAAAGACCCCGGAACACCACAAATTACCCTAAAAGGGAGCAGCTTAGTGCTGGCTTTTGGCTGGGATGTGTCAGTTCTGTGATCCATGGATCTCTCCATGGGCTGCTTGAGTGTCCTCATAATTTGTAAAGGGTGTCCCAAAAGGGTGTCGCAAGATTTGAATTTAATGGTGCTCGCTATCGCGACATGATAATCCAGTTTTTTGTGCCTAAATTGCAAGATATGGATGTGGACGACATGTGGTTTCAACAAGACGGTGCCACATGCCATACAGCC
>NW_005359798.1:209067-230796 GCF_000412655.1 Myotis brandtii
CAGTGATGGCGAACCTATGACACGCGTGTCAGAGGTGACATGCGAACTCATTTTTTTGGTTGATTTTTCTTTGTTAAATGGCATTTAAATATATAAAATAAATATCAAAAATATAAGTCTTTGTTTTACTATGGTTGCAAATATCAAAAAATTTCTATATGTGACACACCAGAGTTAAGTTAGGGTTTTTCAAAATGCTGACACACCAAGCTCAAAAGGTTCGCCATCACTGCCCTATACTGTATACTTTATGAATCAATAACAAATGTACAATTTTTAATTATAAACCTGTGTTTTCTATCAAAATTACTTCTTGCGTGAATTTTGGGATACCCTTTATATGGTGGCTGGCTTCCAATAGAGCGAGTGATCCAAGATAGAGCAAGGTGGAAGCCCAGTTCCTTTTAAACTTCCCTCTAAGCAGCACTTTGCTACATCTCACAAATTTGCATTTTGTTCAAACTATTTTTAAATTTCTCTTAAGGCTCCTTTGACTCATTGAGCCTCTGCACCCTCCCCTAAAGCCTTCCTCTAGAGCTCAGGCCCTGCCTCTTGCATAAATGTACAAACCTGTATCTCTTATAACCAGATTCACGTTTTCACAAGAGGAACAGTTTTTTCTTTCTTCCTTTTTTTTTTTTTTAATCCTCGCCCATGGATATTTTTCCATTGATTTATAGAGAGAGTGGAAGGGAGGGAGGAGAAGGGAGAGATAGAAACATCGACGTGAGAGAGACACATCAATTGGTTGCCTTCTGCACAAGCCCCTACTGGGGCTGGGGAACCTGCAACCGAGGTACATGCCCTTGACCAGGAATCAAACCTGCAAGCCTTCAATCTGCAGGTGGATGCTCTAATCACTAAGCAAAACTGGCCAGGATTTCTTTTTTTAAAATCATCACCTGAGGATATGTTTTATTGATTTTTACAGAGAGGGGAGGGAGAGAGAGAGAAACATTGATCGGTTGCCTCCCATATATGCCCCTACTGAGGATCGAACCCACAACCCAGGTATGTGCCCTGATTGGGAATTGAGCCTGTAACCTTTTGTGTACAGGACGATGCTTCAACTGACCCAGCCAGAGCAGAAGAATGCTTTTTCTCACTGTGCATCCCTGCCTTATGATGCACAGCCTGTTATGAATGTTCTTGAGAGAACAGCTGAAGTAATTGTGGGTTTACTAGAGGTGGAGACCCAGTTCTGGAGAGTTTTTACTCTTTCATGAATCCAAAATACATTTATGTAAAACGATATGTCCACGTTACTCCTACGTTTCAACTGAGACAGTCTCAGACACAAACGCCCTGGCCAGAGATGGCATTTACCTGGTTCATGTCTTCTCCCCCAGCCCTGAATTCTTTTAGAAGGAATGTGTGATTAAGGGGAAGGGGCTGAAATTAGGGGAGTATAGGTGTGTGGGTTGTATATTGTCCTGACTCAGAGCAGTCTTATAAAACTTCAGCAGGTCAAGTTAAGGCTTAGAAAGATGATCCAAAAAGCTAGACTCTGCCTGGCTGGTGTGGCTCAGTGGTTGAGCATTGACCTATGAACCAGGAGGTCATAGTCTGATTCTTGGTCAAGGGACATGCCCGGGTTGTGGGCTCGATCCTCAGTGTGGGGGGTGCAGGAGGCAGCCAATCAATGATTCTCTCTCGTCATTGATGTTTCTTTCTCTCTCCCTCTCTCTTGGTCTCTGAAATCAATAAAAATATTTAATTAAAAAAACCCAAAAGCTAGACTCTCCTACCATTAAACCAGGAATTGGGGGTTCCAGGCTCTGAAATAGGGTCTACCAGGCTCCAAACCCCACCTGCACTAAGTGTGAACTGGTAGTACTGGGTGTGAATGAGGTCTGAGGAGAGATGGACTCCAACGTTCATTTAAGCAATGTCCATCCTGAGACACAGGGTTCCCACTCCAGGGCTGGTGTCAGGAGACACAAGCACCTCCCTACACAGTCTCCACGAATGTTGTCAAGGGAGATTGTGACTTCCAGAACAAAGGGCATGACAGAGATTCTTAAGTAGGTTGCTACCTACTAGTATACTTCATGGTCTAAACAAGGAAGCCAGGGTTGCTATGATCCCTGTGGAGGAGTTCATAGCCAATCACGTGACTCCCACTTCTCACTGCCTTTCTGAACATGCATATGGCCAGGAGCTGCCCTGTCTCATTAACTCTTCATTCCCATCCCTCATGCTCTCCTTGTGTATGCAACCTAGAAAGGGCTGTTTCATCTTAATGTCACCCTGGCTAGTGTGGCTCAGTTAGCTGGGCGTGGTCTGGTGCACCAAAAGGTTGCCGGTTCGATTCTCTGTTGGGGCACGTGCCCAGGTTTTAGGTTTGATCCCCAGTAGGCGCCATGCACGAGGCAACCGATTGATGTTTTGCTCTCACATCAGTTGTTTTTTTTCTCTCTCTCCCCTCCCTCCCTTCCTCTATCTCTAAAAAACAATTTTAAAAAAACCTTGAATACATCTTGCCAACAAGCTCAGAAGACATTATTAAGCCCCTTTGATAGTCAGAGAAATGACAACAAAACAAAAATGAAATTCAACTTTAAGAAAAAAACAAAAAACCTGTACATCCAGGGACAAGGACCCCCAAATAGCTTAGAGACTTCACACCCTGGGAGAGAACCACAAACATCTGGAAGACCTACACCTCTGTGGCACAGACCCCCAAACAGCTGAGAGACTTCACAGTTTGTCATACCCTGAACTGAGATTCCAAAACAAGTCTGAGACTTCACATCCTGGACACAGTCCTCCAAACTGCATCCAATGTGTTAACTACCTTAGGAGTTGACTGACTTGAGAACCACTGTCCTCCCAGTCATCTATACTCAGCCCAACACATTCCCTGCCTGATGCTTAAAATCCCATCACTAAAAAGTTTACTCCTTTCAGTTTAGTCTTGCCCCTTCCTCTAGCAAAATTCTTTTCATTGCCACCCACCTTTCCATCTCAAAGCATGAAAACATGCATTTTTTAGCATTTATGTCCCACCCTCACCCTGCTCCTCCACACACACACACCTCCACACACCCCTACTCAGGCCTAGCCCAGAGGGGACAGGACGCCTCCAAGTCACCTTCTCTGAGGGAAGGTGGGTATGGCTTGGAGGAGGATCATGAGATCATCTTGAACCTTCTGTGCAGGACTCAGAGTTACAGACCGCCCGAAGTACAGATGTCAGGAACCCTGGAGAAGAATTGTTCCCAGTGCTGTTGTGAATGGTCAAGGGTTCCAGAAACTAGTATAATGGGATGCAATAAGCATTGCTTTAAAAAGAACAGGTAGAAGAGAATAGAAAAGATTACCCGACACATTCTGTGCCAGCCAATAATGCCAGCTTCTTTTACAGGTGCGTAAACTGAAGTTTCTATACAGGATTCGAACCTGTGACCTCCAATAGCCAAAGCCCTGACTCTGCAATCCCGAACGCCAGCCCAGGAACCACAGCGTCTGCGCCAAGCCGGCAGCCAATAACAATGCATAGCCAGAGGACCCGACTCACCACCCTAAAGTAATTCGTAAACCCTTTCTACCCTGGAAGAGCTTGGGGTCGGTTATCTCGCGGTGACCAATCAGAGATCAGGGAAGGATTTAATCTGGCCCTAGCCCCACCCATCTCCTCCGTTGATTCGAATATGCACAGCCGATTGGGCGGGACTAGACATAAGATCATGGCATTGGCGGCTTCCGGATAGGTAGAGGCTTTTGAGCCAGGGTGGAGTGTTTAAGGGCAGCGCCATTCTCTTCTTTGTCTGGGGTGGGGCCCGATCCACGCGTGGGATCAGGAGACCTTTCGTGTCCCCACGTATAAAGTAGTTTCTTCCAAAATACACGATCCCCCTACCCCCGTGGTACCTCCCGAAGCGGACTGTTCCATGTCCGCGTAGCGATAGGGTGTGTCTTGGAGCTGCCCTGTCTCATTAACTCTTCATTTCCACCCCTCGCACTCTCCTTGTGTATGCGACCTAGGAAGGACTGTTTCATGTCAATGTCCCAGGAATGGCTCAGTCTTCGTTTCACCCCAACACAACTAAATAGACTCATGTCTTCCCCACCCACGTTTCATCCCTGTCTCCCCTCCACATGTCCCCCAGTGGACCATCCCATCCCTTTACCCCATGATCATTAAGAGCCTAGTAAAGGTGTCCCACCCCCTGCTGCAGAGCCTTGGGCCATACACAGGCATTCATCCCCCTGGTGCCACTGACAGAAGTGGGAATTTGTGTGGCAGCATCTATAAAAAAAAAAAAATTGGCACCTCTCCCCACTAGAATGTCAATACCACCTGGGTGTGTGTGGATTTCCATCCCCCCCCCCCCCCCCCCCCCGGCACACAATAGGTGCTAAAAAGGGACTTTGTTGAATAAATGACTCCTTTGAACAGACAATTCCACTTCTAAAATATGTGTTCTAAGGAAACACACATGAACAGGTCTGTGTGCACAAGCATGGGAGGGGCAAACACATAGGAGGTAAAGTGTAAATGAAAATAGGTGGTTCATGCTATACCATGGAGTACTGGCTGACAATGAGACAGAATGAGGCGTCCCCACAGGAAACATACCCCAGATGGCTCAGGGATGCCACATCACTGGACATACAGCGCAAAGAGCTTGGACACGGTGACCACAGACCACAAAACAGCCTGCAGACCTCACACTCTGGCCACAGGCTGACAGAAAGCTCCTAGAACTCACATAATGAGATGTAGGTAATCTGTTATTTTACACATCTCTTCCTCTGGTCACAGACTCCTACAAACATCTCAGAGCTCTCACACCTTGGAACTCCAACACACCTCAGGGACTTTCCACACTGGGCCACAAACTCCAAACAGCTCACATTCCGCATGCCCTGGACACAGAGCCCAAAACAGCCCAGAGACCTCACCACCTGGGATATACATTAAAAATCTTGGCAAAGACTTCAGACTTTTTTGAAATCCTTAACCAAGGATATATTTTTCCCATTGGTTTTTAGAGAGAGTGGAGGGAAGGGAGGGTGAGAGAAACATCAATGCGAGACAGACACATTGATTGGTTGCCTCCCGCATGGGCCCCTGGGTCTGGGATCGAACCTGCAATCCAGGCATGTGCCCTTAACTGGGAATATGCTCTAACCATTTGAACACACGGGCCAGGGCAGACACACTTGACATAAACCACAAAACAATTCAGTGGTCTAGACACAAACATAATGGTGACACACGTGTGCCGGTTGGAGGGACTGTCTCAAAGACATGCTGTTAGTGGATTTATTTGAACAAACGATTCAAATTGGGCATCACCCAGAAGTGGGTAGGAGCATTTCATGACAGAAGCTGGGGCAAGGCTTTTTAAAAATATATATATTTTTATTGATTTCAGGGAGGAAGAGAGAGAAACATCAATGATGAAAGAGAATCATTGATCAGCTGCCTCCTGCACGCCCCACACTGAGGATCGAGACCACAACCTGGGCATGTGCGCTTGACCGGAATCAAACCTGGGACCCTTCATTCTGCATGCTGACGCTCAATCCACTGAGCCAAACCAGCTAGGGCTAAAATATATTTTATTGATTTCAGAGAGCAAAGGAGAGGGAGGGAGACAAACATCAATGATGAGCGAGAATCATTGATCAGCTGCCTCCTGCACGCCCCACACTTAGAACCAAGACCACAACCCGGGCATGTGCCCTGACTGGGAATGGAACCGTGACCTCCTGGTTCTTAGGTCGATGCTCAATCACTGAGCCATACCAGCTGGGCATGGGGCAAGGCTTTTATAGAGCAGATGTGGAAGCAAAACGAGGTGATCATTTGACTGGTTAGGACTTAAGGCTGCCTTATTTGGGAAGGCCTAGTTGGCTGTTTGTCTTTGGTTTTTCATTAATTTTGATTTCTCAGATACAAATGCATTGACTCTGGCTTAGTTTTCAGTTTGCTTATGCAGGATAGCAAGGCATCAGAGCTACTTCAGTCTAATGGCCCCCTTGACAGGTGGTATTTGAACTTTTCCTTCTTCGTTTCTGGTCTCCAATACACGCCTCCAGCATCACTTTCTCCCCAGTCTGTGTGACGTCATGAGCATGTACACCCCTGTGTGAAGCCAGCAATGTCCCCATCCCAGTATGTGATCCTAGGAGTAGCCAAACCCAGATCTGTGTCACACAGCAGTGTCCACGACCCAGGCCATATGATCAGGAGTGTTCAAACCACCATGTGAGTGATGCCAGGAGTGTTGACTTCCCAGTGTGTGTGGCCACATAAGTGTCCAAATACCCTTTTGTGTGACCCCTGGGCCACCCACACCACAGTCTCTGATCTCAGCAGTGTCCACTTCCAAGTCTATACGGAGGAGTGTCCATCAGCTACTCTGTGTGACCATAGGAGTGTCCTCACCTCAATGTCTGACCCCAGGGGTGGTAACTCATCATTTCTTTGACCACAAGAATGTCCACACTCCTTTCACTGAGATCACAGGTATGTCCACAACACAGTCTATGTGACCATTGGACATCCACCTCAGTCACTCTGACCCCAAGAGCGTCCTCTCCTCTGTGTAACACCATGGATACTCACACCCCAATCTGTGTGACATGAGGAAATGTCCAGTCTACAACACATGTGATTCAGGAGTGTCCAATCCTCAGTGTGTTTAACTTCAAGAGTGTCTCAAACTCCCTCTGGAGACTCCATGAATGTGGACTTTCCAGTTTGTGTGACCCTTGGAGTGTTCACATCCCTTCCTGAGTGACCTCGTGTCTATCCACACTCTAGCCTGAGTGACTCCAGGATTGTCCAACCCCCCAGCTTTGTGACTCCATGTCTGTGCACACCCATTCTGTGTGACCTCACAGTTGCCCACACCTTAGGTGGTCTGAGCCCAGAAGGGCCCACATCCCAGTCTGAATGACCCCAAGAGGCTCCACACTTCAATCTGTGCTACTTCATGGGCATCCACAAGGCAGGGGCATCTACAACCCAGGCTATCTGACCCCTGGGATGTCCACAACCCAGTATGTGTAATCCTATGAATGTCTGCAAACCTGTCTGGGTGACTTGGGAGTGTCCACCTCCTAGTGTGTGTGACCCCAGATGTGTCCACGTGCAAATTGGTTTGACCCCAGGACTTCCCACACACCAGTTTCTTTGACTTCAGTACTGTTGACATGCTAGTCAACCTGACCCCACTCTGGGTGATCCCAACAGTGTATAGTCTCCAGTGTGTGTGATTCCAAGAGTGTCCACTCTCCAGTGTGTGTGACTTCTGGAATGCCCCAAGCCCCATCTGAGTAACCCAAGAGTGTCCACACCCCTTTGTGTGTTACCATATATGATGTCCACACCCCTATGTGGCCATAGGAGTGTTCACATCCCACTCAGTGTGACTCCAGGATTATCTACACTTTGTCTCTATGACCTCAAGGGTGTCCACACCCCAGTCCATGTGGCCCTAGGAGTGCCCACACAACAATTGCACAATGGCATGTTCCAAGATAGTGTATTCCTCAGTGCTGCTGCTCCCTACACCCCCTGTGGGTGTGACCTGGGAGGGGCGGTTCATGCCTAATTCAGTGGATCATTTTGTCCCTAACTCCCTCCAATACCATGAAGTGGTCTCTTCCTATTTTCCTTTACTTTCCCCAGTTGACCATTCAATTTCTATATCCCTCTCCCTAACCACGCACACGCGCGCGCGCGCGCGCGCACACACACACACACACACACGCGCGCGCACATGCACGCGCGCGGGCGCACACACACAATGTGTCCCACATCCCCAAATAGACTGTCCCAGCCCCAGACACTGCAGATCTTGTAGAGAAAAAAAGCCACAGCAGCAGCCTCTTGCTGCAGATCCCACATTGCAGAGAGTAGTTGGGAAGAAACCATTAAGTGTACCACTGATGGGAGTAAAACCTTCCAGGACCTTGTGAAACATCTAAATAAAAATTGAACCTCTTCTCCTCCCCAACCAGAATGTCAGCCTCATGTGGACAGGAACATTTGTCTTTCTTATTCTCTGATGTCTCCCCAGCACCTAGAATAAGGCTCAGTACACAGCACACACACATTCGGTGCTTGTTGAATGAATGAACCCTTTGACCCAACAATTCCACTTCTAACACCCACACACATGCCCAGAGCTGTGCGCACAAGGCCGGTAGGCACAGACAACTGGGAAAACCTTGTAATTGTACATGTGTGGCCAATGACTGTTGCAGAGTAAGATGATGGTGGGAGTTAGTGTTATACCACAGAGCACCAGCCACATGTGATACAGAAGGACTGGGACCTGTGTTTACCTGTGAAGGTGGAGGTGCCTTCCATAGGACATGCTGTTGACAAGCAAAAGCAGGTGGGAGCTGGTTATGGTGACCGTGTGTGTGTGTGTGTGTGTGTGTGTGTGTGTGTGTGTGTGTGTAAGAAAACACTAGAAACTAATCCCAGTGGTCATTTTTGGAGGGTGAAGCTGGGGATGACCTGTGTAGTCCATATATTGATGTATTCCATATATTGATGTATTGTTGGAACCTTTTCAACAAAACTAGGTTCACATATTATTTGTATAACTCTTAAAATTTTTAAAAAATATATTTTTACTCATTTCAGAGAGGAAGGGAGAGGGAGAGACAGAAACACCAATGATGAGAGAGAATCACTGATAGGCTGCCTCCTGCGTGCCCCACACTGGGGATCAAGCCCGCAACCTGGGCATGTACCCTGACCAGGAGTTGAACTATGAACTCCTTATTCATAGGTTGACACTCAACCACTGAGCCACACCGGTGGGGCTGTATAACTCTTTATAAAGGAAAAGCATATACTCAAAACAATATCCAGAGCACAGAGTGTGTACGGGGTAGGTATCTAGGGTATGTCTAGGAGCAAGAATCCCAAACTCACATTCCCCAGGGCCGGACAGGTAACCCACAAGAGAGAGGGAGGCTAGCTCAGGGTAAGGCAAGCGTAATGGGGTTGATGAATGTTCCCTGCCGTTCAGCATTGGAGGGTGAGGATAGAGTGAGGGATGGTCGAAGATGAAGAAGACCCCAGAGCTCACACCCTAAAAGAATTCAGGAACATTGCACCCTGAGGCACAAAACATTTACTATTTTGGAGAACCAGTAAACAGACCCATAATAAGTCATAGTGGTCATACTCTAACTCAGCTCCTAACTTCACACCCTGGACACAGACTTCCAAACAGACCAAAGATCTCACACTATGTGAACATACCCTTAAAGAGACCAGAGGCCTCACACCCTAGAATAATGCCTCCCACTATTTCAAGATAGGTGGGTTTTCTGTATTACAAAGTAATCCCTTACACATGTACACCTGTTATTCACAAACTGAATGTTTGCAACCCCTCAAATCCATATGTTGAAGCCTTAACCCCCAGTGTGATGGTATTAGAATGTGGGGCCTTTGGGAGGTGATTAGGGTTAGATGAGGTCATGAGGGTGGGGTCCTCATGATGGGATTAGTGCCCTGATAAGAAGAGACCAGAAAACTTGCTCTTTCTCTCTGCCATGTGAGGACATGGCGAGAAGGTGGCCATCTACAAGCCAGGTAGAGAGCTGTCACCAGACCCTGACCATACTGACACCCTGATCTTGGGCTTCAGGCCTCCAAAATCGTGAGAAAATAGATTTTGTTTTTTAAGCCAGCCAGACCATAGTACTTGGTTATGTTGGCCTGAGCTATCTAAGACACACCTTAAGCTTTTGCTTTCAAGATCCTGAGTTTTATGTCAGAGTCCTTGTACTTGCACCGCCTACCTCTCTCACCACTAGCAGTCCTCAGCCTGTGGCCCTCCCCTTCCTGCCCCTTGATCTCCAGGCGCTGAGCCAGAAGGTTGTCTGGCGGTCCCAGGGCAAGGACACTTAGCCTGCCATGCTGTGCCGTCTGCCCTCTAGGCTGCCAGCCAGTATGTGGGGCAGGACTTCGGAGAAGCAGGTGAATGGGACGGTCCTTGGGGGTCTAGGGCACAGGTGTTGTCACCAAGGCTGGGGACCTTCCAGCCCAGACCTGGTAACCTGCTTCTCTTCTATGTGGGCTATCCTGGTGTGTGGGCATACATTTCCCCTCTTCCTCTTTCTTCCTCTTTCAAAGGCAAGCAGATGGCAGCAGAGGGACATGGAAAGGTCCTGCTCTAACACATGGTCAGTGATCAACATGTGTGCAGGAATAAGCTAAGAGCCAGCTGTTCGGCTCCCTCGGGGTGGCTCAGGGGAGCTAGTTCAGCCGGGACATTAGGATGGGCCAGGGTAGGGAGGGGCCAGGAAACCCCACTGACCTTGAGGTTTGCCATAAGAATTCCAGGGCCCCCCCGACACCTTGAAGAGGACTTCGTAGAAAGCCTTACCTGTGAAGAAGGCAGGAGGGAAGGCATCATGGTCTGAGCACTCTATTATCCATATAGAGTTATTGTGAGGAATAAAAATTTTATTTTATATAGTGCTTAGAACAAGGCACATTAAGCCTTATGTGATTGCAATTTCTTGATGATCTGGCCCTTGCCTTCCCCTCCTGCTCATGCCTCACTCACCCTTGGATTCTAAGCCACAGTGGCCTTCTTCCTGTTCCTTAAGGGAGTCAGCCCAGCTCATCCTTGAATTTACAAAGATGGAGTTTCCCATATACAAAACAGGATCTGGGGAGTGAATCTAACCTGGCAGGGTATTAAAAAATGGGAGGGTCCCTGGCCAGGTAGTTCAGTTGGTTAGAGTGTCGTCCAGATATGCCAAGGTTGTGGGTTTGATTTCCAGTCTGGGCACATACAAGAATCAACCAATGAATGCATAAATAAGTGGAATAACAAATCGATCTCTCTCTCCCCTCCTTGCTCTCTCTCTCTCTCTCTCTCTCTCTCAAATCAATAAATAAAAATTTGTTAAAAACAGAGGCAGTAAAAAAAAAAGAAAAATAAGAGGAATAGGTTGAGTAGATTTTCAAAAACTATCAAAATTGGGAACATACCCTGGCCAATGTGGCTCAGTAGGTTGACCATCATCCTGTGCACTGAAAGGTAGCCAGTTCAATTCCCAGTCGGGGTACATACCCATGGTCAGAGTGCATACGGTCGGGTGAGTATGGGAGGCAACTGATCAATGTTTCTCTCTCACACTGATGTTTCTTTCTCTCCCTCTCCCTTCTTCTCTTTCTAAAAAAAAGTCAGTAAAAAAATTTTTTTAAAAAAGAGAAAATTGGTGATGTGGCTAAGCAGTGCTTAAGGAAAGCTTTAAATGTATAGATCAGAAAAGTTGGTTCTTTGAACAGATTAACAAAATATTAGTAATTTCTGTTTTCTCTCAAGCAAGAGAAAAAATATGAACTAGCAATATCAGGAATGAAAAGGGAGTACTATTACAGATACTATAGACGTTAAAAGGTTAATAAGAGCTCTGGATTGTGTTGCTCAGCGGTTGGAGTGTCAGCACACACCCCGAAGGGTCGCAGGTTCAATCCCTGGTCAAGAGCACATACATGGGTTCAGGTTCAATCCCAAGCCCTGGTCAAGGCACATTCGGGAGACAATCAATCAATGTGTCTTACATCAATATTTCTCTTTCTCTCACCCTCCTTCCCTCCCTCCTTTCCACTCTAAAAATCAATGGGAAAAATATCCTCAGGTGAGGATTAACAACAACATGTCAGTCATTTTCTCATTTTACTGCTTCTGTGTCCCTGTGGACCCTCTGTATCCAGGAGGACAGCAGAACTCAGCAACTTTGCTAATTGCTCCTCCACTCATGAAAAGAGAACACATAGCCCTAACCGGTTTAGCTCAATGGATAGAGCATTGGCCTGCGGACTCAAGGGTCCCAGGTTCGATTCCAGTCAAGGGCATGTACCTTGGTTGCGGGCACATACCCAGTAGGGGGTGTGCAGGAGGCAGCTGATCGATGTTTCTCTCTCATCGATGTTTCTAACTCTCTATCCTTCTCCCTTCCTCTCTGTAAAAAATCAATAAAATATATTTTTTAAAAAAAGAAAATAGAACACACAATATTTTTTAAAGGTGGGCCTCAATGAAATCAATTGTTTAAAATGTAAGAACTTGAGCCCTAACCGGTTTGGCTCAGTGGATAGAGCATCGGCCTGCGGACTGAAGGGTCCCGGGTTCGATTCTGGTCAAGGGCATGTACCTTGGTTGTGGGCACATCCCCAGTGGGAAGTGTTCAGGAGGCAGCTGATCGATGTTTCTCTCTCACTGATGTTTCTGACTTTCTATCCCTCTCCCTTCCTCTCTGTAAAAAAAAAATCAATAAAATATAGTTTTTAAAAAATAAAATAAAATGTAAGAACTTGAATGGAACAGAATAAAATAACATATGGTGGAATGGAATGAAATGGGAAGGAGAAAAGGGAAAGGAAGGAAAAGGAAGGAAAGGGAAGGGAAGGGAAGTTAGACTTTGTACTAGGCACTGGGCCTAATTGTTGAATATTATTGAACATCTGCTAGTTGTTTGAGATACAGTGAGGAACAAAACAGAGAAAAATCTCTACCTTTATGAAGCTTATATCCTAATTAAGAAGACAGATATTAACATGTGCAAAAGGCCCTGAGACCAAAGGTACAAGGATGGCCCTTATGAGGAACAGGCAAAAGGGCAATGTGGCTTGGGGTTCAAGAACAATATATGAGGCTATAGAGATTGAGGGTCATTAACTCTATTGGCTACCTGTCAGGAATTGTTCTAAGCCCTTAAATATATTACTCTTTTTTAAAATGTTTACAACAGCCCTTTAAGATATGTATAAAACCATGCCCATTTTACAGAAGGGGAAACTAAGGCATAGAAAGATTAATTAAATGTCAGTCTGGCTCCAGAGTCAGTTCCTTTAACCACTATGCTCTGCTACCTATGGTGCCAGACCACAGGCACCTTACAATCCTGTAGCAGATGTAACGTAAATATAAAAATTACTAAAGAGCCCTTGCTGGTTTGGCTCACTGGATAGAGCGTCGGCCTGGGGACTGAAGAGTCCCGGGTTCGATTCCGGTCAAGGGCATGTACCTTGGTTGCAGGCACATCCCCAGTAGGGGGTGTGCAGGAGGCAGCTGATCGATGCTTCTCTCTCATCGATGTTTCTGGCTCTCTATCTCTCTCCCTTCCTCTCTGTAAAAAATCAATAAAATATATTAAAAAAAATTACTAAAGAATGCAAATCAAGAAAAAGATCTGGCAGGAGGTGTGTAGAGGCCAGGAAGCTGGGGGAAGGAGGTATGCCCTCCTACTGGGTGTCAAGGTAGATTTGTAAACACACCTTTCCAGAAACATTTTAACTGAAATGCTCCCTTCTTATTTTGTCCTCTGTGATCATAGCTATGGAGTGGGGGAAAGATGGCAAGGGGTGTGTGTGTGTGTGTGTGTGTGTGTGTGTGTGTGTGTGTGAAACTGACCAATGGAGGGCTTGTGCTCATAGCGTTGGGCCTCCTCTGGATCTTGTCATTTCTTGCAAAAGAGATGAATTCCAGTTTGGGGAAAACAAGAGCGGGTTTGATCTTGGTCTCCACTCCCCTCATCTTTACCTTTCCCCCTCTGGAAGAAAAAGGAGAACAAGAAAGCAATGGCGAGTGGTCATGGCAGACACATGGGCTCTTGTGAAGCCACACATGGGCAATATGATTCTACTAAAGTTTCCTCTCAGGACTTTCCCCTTGAAATAGGGGTGAGGAGGAAGTATAATCATTGGGGAGGTGAGTGGAGGTAAGGAGAAAGAAATAGGAAATGGGTGTGACCAGCATCAATGTGCTCTCTTCTGATTTTTTTTTTTTTAGTCATGGAGGCACAGCAGTCAGACCCCTTCCTCAGGTCTTATCCATAGACTTGACCACATCGTGATGACAGTAAAGAGTATCAAAGACACCACCATGTTTTATTCCAAAATTCTGGGCATGGAGATCATAACATTCAAGGTAATTATTATTTTTTAAAATATAATTTTATTGATTTCAGAGAGGAAGGGAGAGGGAGAGAGAGAGAGAGAAACATCGATGATGAGAGAGAATCATTGATTGGCTGCCTACTGCACGTCCCCTACTGGATTGAGCCTGCAACCCGGGCATGTGCCCTTGACTGAAATCAAACCCGGAACCCTTTAGTCTTCAGGCCAACATTCTATCTGCTGAGCCAAACCAGCTAGGGCTCAAGGTAATTATTTACATAAATGCCAAATTATAGGTGGAGTAAAAGTTGATGATAATACTTTTTAAATTAACTTAAAAAAACCCCCAACCAATCTGTGAGAAAAATTTAAAGGATCAGTGAAGGAGATTCCAAATTCTGAATAGTGGAACTTCCAGAGAGAGAATGGAGAAATGGAGGGGAAGAAATTACCATAGAAATAATTCAAGAGAATTTCCAGTCCTTACATGGAAAAGGTTAGCTGAATATCCAGTACATGGACACTTAGCTGTGTTCTTAAGAAATTATAGAACATCAAAGTGAAAATGAAAACCCTAGGAAATTTCAGAGAGGTTAAAAAGAAAAGTAGTTCAACTACAAAGGAAAAAGAAATATGCAGATGTCAGATTTCCTAAAATTTGCATCAGAGACCAGAATACAATACAAGATTTTTAGAGAAAATTTTCAACCTAGAATTCTATGTTCAACTAAACTATTAATCAAGATGAGGGTAGAATAAATCATTCTTAGACATAAAAGAACTTGGAAAATTTGCCCACTTACTTTGAAAATTGAGATTATGCTACATCAAAATGAGTGATTAAGCCAGGAGTAAGGAAGACATCAGTCAGGATACAGTGGATTCCAAGGAGAAGTTCCCAGATGTGGGGAAGCACCGGACTTAGTGGGAAAGTCTGTTAGAAGGATTCTCTGAAAGGTCAAAGGCCTCTAGGCACGACCCTGCCTTGACTTTTCCAAACAAGTCTGAGCCCCCGGGTGTTTTACTGGAATCTTTATGTTTAGACTTCAAAACATCCTAGCTTAAAGGGCACTACAGAAGCATGTGTCTTCTCAAGGATGCTTACCCTGCTGATAGTATCTAGAGCAGCGGTTCTCAACCTGTGGGTAGCGACCCCTTTGGCGGCTGAACGACCCTTTCACAGGGGTCGCCTCAGACCATCCTGCATATCAGATATTTACGATTCATAACAGTAGCAACATGACAGTTATGAAGTAGCAACAAAAATAATTTTATGGTTGGGTCACAATATGAGGAACTGTATTTAAAGGGCCAGAAGGTTGAGAAACACTGATCTAGAGGTTAATTTTAGTTCCAGCTGTTGCTCCAAGAAAAGCCTAAGGAGGCAGGCAAACGAGCTAGCCAGGCAGTCCCTTAGTCCTCTCTTTCACAGAAACGTGTGTCAGAGTAATCATTCATCCATAGCTCAGGGTCTGTTGGTCAGCCCCGGCACCTAGAAAGATACCTAGAAGATAATCAGTCCAATTTGAAACAGGAGAAAGAAAGTTCCTAAGAAAGAGAGCTCCCGGGAAAACAGGAGGTTTCCAGAGGTTGAATACTGTATTATCCTTGAGCATTCTAAACAACTGCAAAAGTGGGAAATGCAGAGAAAGCAAAAAATATTATCTCTTAAATTGAAAGAGCCCATATAATGGCAAAAAGGATAAAACATTTAAACTTAACATGAAACACTATGCATCAAAATAGAATTATGCAAAAACAGACTGGATATACATATATATAATCAAGATGGACAGTTCTAAAAAAGAACATGCTGAGTGAAAAACAGGATCAGGTCTACAGCATGGTACCACTTATACACACATAGAACAATAATACAGCTTTTACAATAACTCATTAAAACCAAACATTAAACACATTATAATGGTTGACTAGGGTGGGGACAGGACTGGAGAATGGAGATAAAAAGAATGAATGCATAAAGAAAACTACAGAGGTGCCTTGCATGGGTGGGCAAATAGTAATAATGAAGCATATGATGCCTCAACTCCCTGTACATGGACACAGTGGAATACAATTTCAGTACACCTAGGATCAAACAAGTCCTAAAAGCTGCAAGAATGGAGGGTGGATGTATCATCTACAAAAGAATGAAAAACAGATTAATATCAGACTTCTTATCAACAACACCAGATTCAGGAAGAAAACAAAGCCACGTATTTAAGAGGCCATTGGAAAATAACTTGCAACCTTGAATTCTATACTCAGCCAGACTATCATTCAAATGTAAAAGTGAAATAAAGTCATTTTCTGATAGAGTAGATGAGGTATCAATCATCCTATATAATATCCTATATAATAAAAGAGTAATATGCAAATCGACCGAATGGCAGAACTACCTGTCGCTATGATGTGCACTGACCACCAGTGGGCGGATGCTCAATGCAGGAGCTGCCCCCTGGTGGTCAGTGTGCTTCCACAGGGGGAGCGCTGTTCAGCCAGAAGCCAGGCTGAGGGCTGGTGAGCGCAGTGGCAGTGGCGGGAGCCTCTCCTGCCTCCAGCGCTAAGGATGTCCGACTGCTGGCTTAGGCCCGCTCCCCATGGCGTCAGTCCATGCACCGAAGAGTCACAGGTTTGATTCCTGGTCAAGGGCATGTACCAGGGTTGCAGGTTCAATCCCTGGCCCCAGTTGAGGCACATGTAGAAAGCAACCAATTGATGTGTCTCTGTCACATCGATGTTTCTCTCTCTCCCCCTCCCTCCCTCCTTTCCTTCTACTATCTCTAAAAATTAATGGAAAAAATGTCTTCAGGTGAGGATTAACAAAAACAAAAGAAAAAAAATGACAGAGGTTGAAAGGCACAGGAGAGGGAGGAGACATGACGAAAAGAATAGTAGGGTCAATGAGATACTAGCTGTAGTTCATCTATCAAAACATACAGGTACAAATGGGTTATTTAAAAATTATCAAGTAGCCGCTCCCTGGTGGTCTAGTGGTTAGGATTCGGCTCTCTCTCTCTCTCTCTCTTAGAAATTATCAAGGAACTGACCATTGAACCTCAGAGGGAAGGCAGGGGAGGGTGGGAGAGGGGCCAAGTGATCAACCAAAGGACTTGTATGCATGCAGATAAGCATAACCAATGGACACAGACAGTAGGGGTGTGAGGGCATGTGCTGGGGGGCAGGAGTGGTGGGAGATGTCAATGGGGGAAAAGGAGACATGTAATACTTTCAACAATAAAGAATTTAAATTAAAAAAATAAAAAATAAATTATCAAGGAACCAAAATGATAGAATTCTATTGGGAGGGGTAGTAATGTGGATGAGCTAAATTCTCATGTATCATAGGGAGAGGATAGAGATGTCTAAAGTTGTTAAATCAAGAAATAGTGACACATCAGTTAGGGACTGTGTCTAGAGGCACATAGGAGAAAACCCAACTAACAGTGGGTAAAGAAGACATAATTTTCTTTTTCTCTCATTTAACAACCACTGGAGAGGCAGGCAGGCAGTCAGGGCTTGGGCCTTGGCTGGGAAGAAGGAGGAAGTGAATGGGCAAAATGTTCCAGCTCAGTGAGGTTGGGAGGTTCCCAGAAGCCCCACACACAACCTCTGCTGATATAATTTGGGTTGTGTTTATAAGAAAAAAGGGAAAATTTATTTTAAGTTGACAAACTGCTGTTTCGGTGATGGGTAGTATAAACACATTTGGAGATAAGGAAATAGTTTCCAGAAGAAATAAACACACACACACACACACACACACACACATTAAAAGCCTGGATCTGAGAAAACCTCGTTCCTGAAGTTTCGAGGAAGACCTCCCTGGGTCATGCTTCTGTTTTCTCTGTAGGGAATGAGACTGGGGTGGGGCACAGGGTTGTTGTTTTTTCATTAAATAGCCCTTTTCTATATTTAAAAAATCTATTTTATTGATTTCAGAGGGAAAGAAGAGAGAGACATCAATAATGAGAGAAAATCATCAATTGACATTGGGAATTGAACCGTGACTTCCTAATTCATAGGTTGATGCTCAAACACTGAGCCATGCCAGCTGGGCCCTGTTCTACATTTTTTAAAGCTTGTTAGGGTAGGTAAAGGGACTTTGCCTCACTCATCTTGGTGGTATAACTCTAGGTGGTTTTCTCTCCCCCAATAGGGAGACAGGAAAGCATTGTGTTTTGGAGACCAGAAATTTAACCTTCACGAAGTGGGAAAAGAATTTGAACCCAAAGCTGCTCATTCAGTTCCTGGCTCTCTGGACATATGTCTGATCACAGAGGTACCTTTGAATGAAATGGTCCAGCACCTCAAGGTGAGTCAGACTTCCATTCTTTTCAAGAAAGCTGCTGCAGATGCAGTGAAAACAGAAGCATGACCCAGGGAAGTCTTCCTCAAACTTCAGGCATAAGACGTTTCCTTGAATCCAGATAATGCCTGTACACAATTGTTTACTCATTATTCTTATTGACATCTTTTTTTCCACATAAACAAATGTATTTTATTTATTTTTTATTTTTTTAAAATATATTTTATTGATTTTTTTATAGAGAGGAAGGGAGAGATTTTATGGTTGGGTCACAATATGAGGAACTGTATTTAAAGGGCCAGAAGGTTGAGAAACACTGATCTAGAGGTTAATTTTAGTTCCAGCTGTTGCTCCAAGAAAAGCCTAAGGAGGCAGGCAAACGAGCTAGCCAGGCAGTCCCTTAGTCCTCTCTTTCACAGAAACGTGTGTCAGAGTAATCATTCATCCATAGCTCAGGGTCTGTTGGTCAGCCCCGGCACCTAGAAAGATACCTAGAAGATAATCAGTCCAATTTGAAACAGGAGAAAGAAAGTTCCTAAGAAAGAGAGCTCCCGGGAAAACAGGAGGTTTCCAGAGGTTGAATACTGTATTATCCTTGAGCATTCTAAACAACTGCAAAAGTGGGAAATGCAGAGAAAGCAAAAAATATTATCTCTTAAATTGAAAGAGCCCATATAATGGCAAAAAGGATAAAACATTTAAACTTAACATGAAACACTATGCATCAAAATAGAATTATGCAAAAACAGACTGGATATACATATATATAATCAAGATGGACAGTTCTAAAAAAGAACATGCTGAGTGAAAAACAGGATCAGGTCTACAGCATGGTACCACTTATACACACATAGAACAATAATACAGCTTTTACAATAACTCATTAAAACCAAACATTAAACACATTATAATGGTTGACTAGGGTGGGGACAGGACTGGAGAATGGAGATAAAAAGAATGAATGCATAAAGAAAACTACAGAGGTGCCTTGCATGGGTGGGCAAATAGTAATAATGAAGCATATGATGCCTCAACTCCCTGTACATGGACACAGTGGAATACAATTTCAGTACACCTAGGATCAAACAAGTCCTAAAAGCTGCAAGAATGGAGGGTGGATGTATCATCTACAAAAGAATGAAAAACAGATTAATATCAGACTTCTTATCAACAACACCAGATTCAGGAAGAAAACAAAGCCACGTATTTAAGAGGCCATTGGAAAATAACTTGCAACCTTGAATTCTATACTCAGCCAGACTATCATTCAAATGTAAAAGTGAAATAAAGTCATTTTCTGATAGAGTAGATGAGGTATCAATCATCCTATATAATATCCTATATAATAAAAGAGTAATATGCAAATCGACCGAATGGCAGAACTACCTGTCGCTATGATGTGCACTGACCACCAGTGGGCGGATGCTCAATGCAGGAGCTGCCCCCTGGTGGTCAGTGTGCTTCCACAGGGGGAGCGCTGTTCAGCCAGAAGCCAGGCTGAGGGCTGGTGAGCGCAGTGGCAGTGGCGGGAGCCTCTCCTGCCTCCAGCGCTAAGGATGTCCGACTGCTGGCTTAGGCCCGCTCCCCATGGCGTCAGTCCATGCACCGAAGAGTCACAGGTTTGATTCCTGGTCAAGGGCATGTACCAGGGTTGCAGGTTCAATCCCTGGCCCCAGTTGAGGCACATGTAGAAAGCAACCAATTGATGTGTCTCTGTCACATCGATGTTTCTCTCTCTCCCCCTCCCTCCCTCCTTTCCTTCTACTATCTCTAAAAATTAATGGAAAAAATGTCTTCAGGTGAGGATTAACAAAAACAAAAGAAAAAAAATGACAGAGGTTGAAAGGCACAGGAGAGGGAGGAGACATGACGAAAAGAATAGTAGGGTCAATGAGATACTAGCTGTAGTTCATCTATCAAAACATACAGGTACAAATGGGTTATTTAAAAATTATCAAGTAGCCGCTCCCTGGTGGTCTAGTGGTTAGGATTCGGCTCTCTCTCTCTCTCTCTCTTAGAAATTATCAAGGAACTGACCATTGAACCTCAGAGGGAAGGCAGGGGAGGGTGGGAGAGGGGCCAAGTGATCAACCAAAGGACTTGTATGCATGCAGATAAGCATAACCAATGGACACAGACAGTAGGGGTGTGAGGGCATGTGCTGGGGGGCAGGAGTGGTGGGAGATGTCAATGGGGGAAAAGGAGACATGTAATACTTTCAACAATAAAGAATTTAAATTAAAAAAATAAAAAATAAATTATCAAGGAACCAAAATGATAGAATTCTATTGGGAGGGGTAGTAATGTGGATGAGCTAAATTCTCATGTATCATAGGGAGAGGATAGAGATGTCTAAAGTTGTTAAATCAAGAAATAGTGACACATCAGTTAGGGACTGTGTCTAGAGGCACATAGGAGAAAACCCAACTAACAGTGGGTAAAGAAGACATAATTTTCTTTTTCTCTCATTTAACAACCACTGGAGAGGCAGGCAGGCAGTCAGGGCTTGGGCCTTGGCTGGGAAGAAGGAGGAAGTGAATGGGCAAAATGTTCCAGCTCAGTGAGGTTGGGAGGTTCCCAGAAGCCCCACACACAACCTCTGCTGATATAATTTGGGTTGTGTTTATAAGAAAAAAGGGAAAATTTATTTTAAGTTGACAAACTGCTGTTTCGGTGATGGGTAGTATAAACACATTTGGAGATAAGGAAATAGTTTCCAGAAGAAATAAACACACACACACACACACACACACACACATTAAAAGCCTGGATCTGAGAAAACCTCGTTCCTGAAGTTTCGAGGAAGACCTCCCTGGGTCATGCTTCTGTTTTCTCTGTAGGGAATGAGACTGGGGTGGGGCACAGGGTTGTTGTTTTTTCATTAAATAGCCCTTTTCTATATTTAAAAAATCTATTTTATTGATTTCAGAGGGAAAGAAGAGAGAGACATCAATAATGAGAGAAAATCATCAATTGACATTGGGAATTGAACCGTGACTTCCTAATTCATAGGTTGATGCTCAAACACTGAGCCATGCCAGCTAGGCCCTGTTCTACATTTTTTAAAGCTTGTTAGGGTAGGTAAAGGGACTTTGCCTCACTCATCTTGGTGGTATAACTCTAGGTGGTTTTCTCTCCCCCAATAGGGAGACAGGAAAGCATTGTGTTTTGGAGACCAGAAATTTAACCTTCACGAAGTGGGAAAAGAATTTGAACCCAAAGCTGCTCATTCAGTTCCTGGCTCTCTGGACATATGTCTGATCACAGAGGTACCTTTGAATGAAATGGTCCAGCACCTCAAGGTGAGTCAGACTTCCATTCTTTTCAAGAAAGCTGCTGCAGATGCAGTGAAAACAGAAGCATGACCCAGGGAAGTCTTCCTCAAACTTCAGGCATAAGACGTTTCCTTGAATCCAGATAATGCCTGTACACAATTGTTTACTCATTATTCTTATTGACATCTTTTTTTCCACATAAACAAATGTATTTTATTTATTTTTTATTTTTTTAAAATATATTT
>NW_005359798.1:230807-247887 GCF_000412655.1 Myotis brandtii
ATCAGCTGCCTCCTGCACACCTCCTACTGGGGATGTGCCCGCAACCAAGGTACATGCCCTTGACCGGAATCGAACCTGGGACCCTTCAGTCCGCAGGCCGACGCTCGATCCACTGAGCCAAACCAGTCAGGGCACATAAACAAATGTATTTTAAAAGGAAACTTTACTTTACCCTTGTAAAAATTATACCTAAATTATCTTTATATAAATACATTTATGTAAAAAGAAAATGTTCAACCAAATAAATGAAAAACTCATATCTTGGCACAAAAGGAAGGTAACTGTAAAAACAAATAGTTATAAAAGCATCACAATCGGCATTTGATTCTATCTATATCCACCCCCTGAACACTCCAGGCCTGACATTCCAAATGGAGATTTGGCAAGTGGCTAAGGAGGTGCTAATGACTTGTTAGCATCCACCAGAGACTTTCTTCTTGCTATAATCAAAAGGATTGAAGAGGGAATAATTTATAATTTGCTATTATTTAATGTTGGTGTCCCTGTAACACTTAAAATTATTTCATGTAAAGGGGGCATTGGTTCTCCTGTTGGGGAAAACAGATCAAGGTCTTAAATGTATTCTGTGAAAATATCCTGGACTCCTTTTTCAGAAAATATCAGTGAAAAAGTCTTGTTTGGAAGTAGAGAAAGCATAGGGGTGAAGAGTATGAACTTTGGCTTAGACTGCCTGGGTTTAAATTCTGACTCTACCACTTACTAAATAATACTAGACATTATTATCATCCCCATTTCACAGATTAAGAAACTGAGGTACAGAGCATTTATCTGCCCAAGGCCATAGAGCTGAAATGTGGGAGCAGAGAGAGGGAGGGGAGAATGGTAGATGAGATCAGAAAGATACAGGGGTCTTCTAGGCCACTATAAAGAATTAAATTTTGGTCTCATGCATAGAATATAATGAATGACTTTTGTCTTTTCTTCCTACTTCAGGCTTGTGATGTCCCTATTGAGGAGGGTCCAGTCCCCAGAACTGGGGCAAAAGGGCCCATTATGTCCATCTACTTCCGAGACCCTGACGGAAACCTGATTGAAGTGTCCAACTATATTTCCCCGTGATTGAAACTCGCCCTCCTCCATTTTGTTCCCTGAAGTGTTACCCATTTCCTTCCTTCCTCCAGACCCTCACCAGACCCAGAGGCCTCCAAGAACTGATGACTTTGGCACTTCACACATCCTGTTGGAGGAACCTGAGATGGGTCTGGGACCAAACCTACATGACTGAATGTTCTCCTTCCAAGCTGCCCCAATAAATTAATAAGCTCTCAATTAATATAAGCTCTTTGTTATTATTGTCTCGGCATTACATATGGGTGTTTGTCTAGCGCATAAGGTCTCTGAGCTGTTTGGGGATCAGAGACTAGGGTATGACATCTCTGACAACCAAATCCAGGGTCAGGCCCTTGGGATTCAAGGTCTCCCGCAGATTTTTCCTTGCCCATGAACCCATCTTTTTTTTATCCTTTTAGACTCATCTCACTCCTTCCAGGTGATGCCTGATGTTTCCACCTCAAAAGGCTCACTGAACCCCAAGATCTCTATGATGGGACCTTCAAGGAGCATCCCAGATACTACCTCCTCTTGGTGTGCCTTATCTGATCTCACCCCCAGGGGATGTGGAACTTTCTATCTTTGGATCTAGCAAGTCCGAACTCATCTCAGTTGAGGCTCAGCTCCTGACATATATTGAGCACCTCTGTGTGCTTGGCCCTGTTCCAGGCTTTGGAGAGACAGCATTGAACCGAAGAGATAAGCAAACCTTTGTTCAGAGAGCTACCACTCTAGTGGGAGAGATACAAAATAAATAAAATTAAGCAAGGAAAATACTAAGTATGTTATAGGATGATAAATACTTTGGAGGAAAAGAAAACATGGGAAAAAAAGGACCTCAGATACAAATCACTGTGGCAGTTTCCAATGTGTAGTAGGATGGTCAGGGGAAACCTCACTAAGAAGGAGATATTTGAGCACAGACCTGCAGAGATGAGGGGGAAGCTGCACTGGGGGCTGGAAGAAGAGCATACCAGGCAGAGAAGAGAGCCAGTGCAAAGGCCCTAAAGCATGAATGTGCCTGGTGTGTGTGAGGAACAGCAGGAGACCAGTGAGGAGGAAGAAGGAGCAACGAGTGACAGATGGGATGAGTTCCTCAAGAGAGAAAATGTCAACTAGAGAAGAGGCCTAGAGACATTTAGAGTAGAAACAAGGGGAAGAACCAGCACATGAGGTAGGCATAGAGGGAAGGGAAGAGTATGGCTTCCTGAATGAATGAGTGATGGATGAAGGAGCTTGTAAGAGAGTCTATTTGAGGTGAGGGAGTCCCTAGTCTTGTGGACTCTGGTCTCTAAACAGTCCCCACCCAGATGGTAATTCAACCAGGACCCATGAGTGAACCCTCAGGGAGCCCCAAAAATGCTGGGAAGAGAGGATGTGTAAGGATGTGTGCGTCAGCACATGAAAGGCTTTGCCAAAAGCTGTAGCAGGTTTCCTGCCTATTTTTAATCCAGATGTTATGTGCCTGGAGATAGATGATTTATGGAAGGAAGGAAGGAAGGAAGGAAGGAAGGAAGGAAGGAAGGAAGGAAGGAAAGAAGGAAGGAAGGGAAGGAAGGAAGGAAGGAAGGAAAGAAGGAAGGAAGGGAGGAAAGAAGGAAAGGAAGGAAAGAGAGACAAGGAAGGAGGGAAAGGAGGGAGGGGTGGGCAGCAGATGGGTGGATGAATGAATGTTTAGCTGGGTGGGTGGATGGACAGTTGGGTGGGTGGGTAGATGGATGGATGGATAGATGGACCGATATCTCCCGCCCCTGGAGAAACTCTTTCACATGTTTGTGCTCAGAAAGAAGAATATGATTTTGTAAATTCCAGATTTGCTGTAATAGGGAAAACACTAGAAACAACCCAAATGTCCATCAGCCGATGAATTGTTAAACAAACCATGGTATATCCATTACACGAACTACTTCTCAGTAATAAAAGGGAATAATCTCATGAGGCCAGCACTGACCTGATATTAAAACCAGACAAAGACATAACAAGAAAAAAAAACTACAGACCAATATCTCATGAATATAAATGCAAAAATCTTCAATAAAATACTAGTAAATAGAATTCAGCAACATATAATAGGATTATACAACATAATCAGGAATGCAAGATTGGTTCAACATATCAAAATCAATCAAGGTAAATACACCAGATTAATAGAATAAGGTACAAAAACTATGTAATTTCAATAGATGCAGAATTTTTTTTTTTATAAAATTCAACACCCTTTCATGATAAAAAAAACACTCAACAAACTAGGAACATAAGATAACTTCCTCAATCTGATAAAGGGCATCTACAAAAAGCCTACAGCTAACCTCATACTTAATGGCGAAAGACAGAAAGCTTTCTCCCAAAGATCAGAAACAAGTCAAGGATGCTTCCTCTCACCACTTCTATTCAACATTGTACTGGAGGTTCTAGTCAAGGCAATTAGGTAAGAAAAAAAAAAAGTCATTCATATTGGAAAAAAGAAGTAAAACTATCTCTATTTGCAGATGACATTTTTGTACACAGAAAATCTAAAGAACCTACAACAAAACCATTATATATACCATATGCATATACATGTACATGTACATACATATATACACATGTGAACTCAGCAAGGTTACAGGATATAAGATCACTCAAAACTTAATCAAGTTTCTATACGTTAGCAATGAATAATCCAAAAGTGAAATTAAGAAAACAATTCCATTTACAATAGCATCAAAAACAATTAGTATGCCCTAGCTGGCTTGGCTCAGTGGATAGAGCATCGGCCTGCGGACTGAAGGGTCCCAGGTTCGATTCCAGCCAAGGGCACATGCCTGGATTGCGGGCTCAATCCCCAGTGGGGGTGTGCAGGAGGCAGCCAATCAATGATTCTCTCTCATCATTGATGTTTCTATCTCTCTCTCCTTCTCCCTTCCTCTCTGAAACCAATAAAGAAATATATTTAAAAAAACAATTAATAATAAATTTAACAAAAGGTGGGCAAGAGTTGTACACTGAAAACTATAAAACATTGCTGAAAGAAATTAAAGGAGACCTAAATAAATGGAAAGACATCACATGTTTACAGATAAAAGAGTTTATAGTGTTAAGATGGCCCTAACCGGTTTGGCTCAGTGGATAGAGCGTCAGCCTGCAGACTCAAGGGTCCCAGGTTCGATTCCGGTCAAGGGCATGTACCTTGATTGCGGGCACATCCCCAGTAGGGAGTGTGCAGGAGGCAGCTGATCAATGTTTCTCTCTCATCGATGTTTCTAACTCTCTATCCCTCTCCCTTCCTCTCTGTAAAAAATCAATAAAATATATTTTTAAAAAGATGGCAATACTCCCCCAGTTGATCTACAGATTTCATGCAATCCCTATCAGAATCCTATCTTGCTTCTTTGCAGAAATTGAAAAACCAATCCTAAAATTCATGTGGAAATGCTAGGGACCCAGAATGGTTACAACAATCTTATCTTTTTAATGTTTTTATTGATTTCAGAGAGAGGAAGGGGGAGGAAGAGAGAGATAGAAACACTGATGAGAAACATCAATTGGCTGCCTCCTGCATGCCTCCTACTGGGGCTCAAGCCCACAACCTGGGCATGTGCTCTGATGAAATCTAACCAGCAACCTCCTGGTGCATGGGACTAAGCCCAGCCAACTGAGCCACTGGCCAGCTACAATAGTCTTGAAAAAGAAAAACACAGTTGGAGGACTCACACATCCCAATTTAAAAACTTACTACATATCTATAGTAATCAAGAGTGGTACTGGCATAAAAATAGACAATATAGATCAACAGAATAGAATTGAGAGTCAGAAATAATATATATGGGCAATTGATGTTTGACAAGTATGCCAAGGCAAGCCAATGGAGAAAAAAAATAGTGTTTTCAACAAATGGTGCTGGGACAGCTGGCTATCCATAAACAAAAGAATGAATTTGGATTCCCTACTAACACCAGATACAAAAATTAACTCAAAATTAATCAAAGGCCTAGCCAGTCTGGCTCAGTGGTGAGGAGGTCACAGTTCGATTCAGGGCACATGCCCATTGTGGGCTCAGTCCCCAGTAGGAGGCGTGCAGAAGGCAGCCGATCAATGATTCTTTCTCATCATTAATGTTTCTATCTCTTTTCCTCTCTCTTCCTCTCTGAAATCAATAAAAATATATTTAAATTTTTTAAAGAAAATAAACATATGAAAAATAAAATTTTAAAAAATGAATCAAAGACCTAAAACTACAAAACTCTTATAAGAAAACTTAGGCATAAATCTTTGTGACCTTGCATTAGGCAATGGTTTCTTAAATATGGCACCTAAAACATAAGCAACCAAAGAAAATGTAAATTAATTGAGCTTTGTTAAAACTAAAAACTTTTGTGCTTCAAATGTAACTCTCAAGAAAATGAAAAGTCAACCCACAAACAGGAAAAAATACTTGCAAATCACATATCCATAAGAGTCTAGCATCCAGAATATACAAAGAACTCTTAGAACTCAACAATAGAAAGACAAATAACCCAATTAAAAATGGGCAAATAATTTGAACAGACATTTCTCTAAGGAAGATGTGCAAATGGTGAACAACCACATGAAAAAGAGCTCAACATCATAAGTCATGAGGAAAATGCAAATCAAAACTACATTGAGTCCCGCCTGTGTGGCTCAGTGGTTGAGTGTTGAGCAAGTGCGGGTTGCCAGCTCAATCCCCAGTAGGGAGTGTGCAGGAGGCAGCCAATTGATGATTCTCTTTCATCATTGATGTTTCTATCTCTCTCTCCCTCTCCCTTCCTCTCTGAAGTCAATAAAAATATATTTTAAAAACAAAAAAACTACAATAAAATAGCACATCACACCTGTCAAGATGGCTAGAATAAAAAAGCAGAACAAGCCCTAGCTGCTTTGGCTCAGTGGATAGATCATCGGCCTGTGGACTGAAGGGTCCCAGGTTCGATTCTGGCCAAGGGCACATGCCTGGGTTGTGGGCTCGATCCTCAGTGGGGGGGGGGGGATAGGAAGCAGCCGATCAATGATTTTGTCTTATCATTGATGTTTCTCTCTCTCTCTCCCTCTCCCTTCCTCTCTGAAATCAATAAAAATATATTTTTTAGAAAGCAGGACAATATCAAGTGTTGGAAAGGATGTGGATAAATTGGAGCCCTCCTACAGCTTCAGTGGAGAACACTTTTGTAGTTCCTCAAAAAGTTAAACAGAATTACCTGTAATTCTGTTCCTCATATTGTATGATTCCATTTATATGAAATGTCCAGAACAGGCACATCCATGACAGAAATTAGATTAGTATTGCCAGGGACTTGGGGGAAGCAGAAATGGAATGGGAAATAACTGCTAATGGGTACAGGGCTTCTTTTGGGGGTGATAAAAGTGTTCTAGAATTGATAGTGTTGATAACTGCACAACTGTATGTGAATAGACTAATCACTGATATGTATACTTTAAAAGGGTGAATTTTATGGTATGTGAATTACATCTTAATAAAAAAGAATGAACTATGGATACACACAACAATCTGGATGAACGTCACAGCCATTATGCTGAGCAAAAGAAGCACATACTGTATGATTCCATTTATATGAAGTTCAAAAACAAGCCCCCAAGCCCCAGTATCCTATATTGTTTATACATAGGTACGAATGGAATAAAAAGCATCATGAGGAAGATAAATACCAAACTCCAGGCATTGGAAGGAGAAAGGGAGATGGAATTGGCGCAAGGACTTCAACTGTACTGTAATATTGTTCCTTTTTAAACATATCTGAAGTAAATAAGGCGGGATTCTGTCCCCGTCCTGGTGGACTCCACAATCTGCAAGAGGCATGAATAGTCCAAATGCCATGGGCTGGCACCAAGCTCTAGAACCCTGAAAGATGCCAAGAGAGAAGGAACCAGTCAGGGAAGACTTCAAGGAAGAGAGGACGTTGGGGCTGGTCTCAAATGGCGGTCTGACAAAGTGGATGCTTGGCTGGGACACTCCACCCCCACCCTCACCCCCACCTCCCGCCCTGCCCTCGTGGGTCTCCCCCAAAGCCTTGCCTGGCCCCACTGATTCCCTTATCTGCCCACTCCCAGCTGCCTCCCTGCTGGCTGAACTGTAGCCGCAGACTTCTGGGCCTGTGCCCCCTCCACAGGGATGGGGGAGGGAACAGGGTGAGGCCTGGCCTCAGAGCCTTAGAGTTTCTAGCTCTTGATGGAGGCAGGGCTCTGAGGCCCCCATTCCCCACCCTTCACTTCCCTTCCTGAGCCCTTTCTCCCCCCAGTTATGAAGAAATGGGCCATGAGTCTAGCGGCCAAATCCTTGTGTGAGATGTGCCACCAGTCTGCCCTTCCCCTGGAAGACAGATTTCCCTACCTCTCCCCCTACCCTGCAACTGCTGTTTCTAGTAATACTAACATTGAGGAGAGTTACCTTTACAGAGCTCACCATTTATGGTGTGCCAGGCAGGCCCTGTGTTGAGTGGCATCTCAACAATATTTGATGGGGATTCTATGATTTGCGCCCATTTTCCAGGTGAAGGAACTGGGTTCAGAGTGTGGCTTGCCCAGGAATCATGAGCAAATCAGTGTCAGAACTGAGACAAGAACCTAGGGCTTGGATGAACATCTTCATTTCTCTGTGCCTACTCTAATCTGGAAGATGGAGGCCATTATATGCCCTTACACACAAGGACCTGAAGAGAATGGGATAGATACTATGATGCAGGGAGAGCACTTAGCACAGTGCCTGGGGTGGCTTGGCAAGCATTGTTGCTGTTGTTGTTATTATATTAATGCTAAGAAAAGTATCCAAATCAGTATTATTATCATTATTGTTGGTAGAATTAGGATGAATAATAATCATTAGTTTTAGAAATAGTATTAACAATAGTATTACTGCTAAATTGGAATTAGCATTAGTATTACTATATTATTAAAATTAGTATTAGTGCTAGTATCAATATTAGAATTAGTATTAGTAATTAGAATTGGTATTGGCGTCAGCATATTATTAGCATCAATATTAGAATTAGTAGTAATTCTAGTAAAAAAGGTCCAAGTACTATCCCTCATATACAGTAGGTACTCAATAAATAAATAAGAATATTTAAGTTATTGAGATTTCAGATTCAAGTGAGTTAAAATCACTTTAATGGATTCAATCTTGTTTAGTGGCCCTGTCACCCTATGGAGTAGCCACTATTATTACCCCATCTTTACAGATGAGGAACTGAGGTCCAGAGCAGAAAGCAACTCACCCAGTGGGTGGCAGGGGGTCTATAAATGAGGGTGGGCTGGCTCCAGAGTGGATGTCCTGAAACCATCTTCACTTAGGTCATTGGGTCTTTTCTTCATTCTTACCAATGAGGGCTCGACATGGGCGTGGCACAAAGCAGTAGCTCAATAAATTCCAAGTCGTGGTCTTGCTCTCTTTCCTCCTTAAAACTCCCATTTTGCATATGAGAACACTGAGGCCAGAGGGACAAGATGAGGATGGGAAACTCCCTCTGGGGTGGGTCCACGGGTGAGCAGACCCCACTGACCCAGGGCTCCATCCTTGCCCTCTGCCCTCAGTGGGTCTCGGTCTCCCCATCTGTAGAATGAGTGGTCAGGAGAGCTCCCTGTCCCATGGAGTTCTGGGGCCGTGACTGGGTAGTCTTACCCGCTTCCCTATGGGGACCCAAGTTGGACACCTACTTTGTGAACTGTGCACATGTGTCCAATGTTTTCATATGGAGAAAGTGCTCAGAACAGGCCAGGCATGAGTCTATGATAGCATGAGACACTGGTTGTTGTCACTGCTGTTACTATTCGGGGGAAGTAGGACAGGGCAGGAAGGTGGGAATTGTGGTGCAGAGGAACAGCGATTCTCTGAGGGCCCCTCTCAGCCGGTTGAGGGCAGAGCCACAGGCCACATGGGTCCACATCAGTCCACATTCCCGTGTCCCACCACCCTCAGCACCACCTGCCCAGGGTATACCAGGCTGCCACGTGGGGTCCCATGGACTTCTTCTCAGGCTCTCTGTCTCTGAATATCTCTCTGTCTCTGTGCCCCTCTCTGTAGCATCGACTTCGTCTCCCTTCTGTTTCTCCACCTGTTGTTGGCCTCTGTCATTTCCAGACTTTATCTTTCCCTTCTGTCCATCTCTGTCTCTCGTTCTCTTTGCTTATCTATCTGTTTTTAACTGTCTCTGGCTCTCTCTCTCTGTGCATCTCTCTCCCTCTCTCCTTTCTTTCTGTGCCTCCTTCCAGCTCTGTTTCTTTCTTATTTCTCTGAGTCTCCCAATTTCCATCTCTGTGTCTCACTCTTCTCTATCCCTCCAATTTCTCCTTTCCTTCCCCCACCCCATCCCACTCCTCAAGGACCGGCAGAGGGACTAACTCCTAGTTCCACCTGTTTCCCGCCACCAGAGCAGCATGGCGGGCAAGAAGTTGAGGCCGCTGTCCCTGGGTGCCCCCCAGCTCCGCCCCCCATCCCAAGTCAGCCTGTTACCGCGGAGCCAACAGCCACAGTGGCCTCCATCTGATAAGACTTATCTGCTGCCCCAGGACAGGCCAGAGCTGGCGTAAGCCCCAGTGGGGTGCTGAGTGAGTGTGCCCCTGCCTCCCACCAGCCCTGCCCTGGCCCCTGGGCTGGGCCTGGGTCGTCAAGATGTCCCATGGGCTCTGGTTTAAATCCTACTTAACCTTTCTGAATCTCATTTTTCTTGAGTGCACAATGGGTACAGTCACTCCCCTCCTATTCCTATGGCCAGTAAGACTCACATACATAAGTGCCCAGCCCACACCTGGCCCAGCACATAGTAGGGGCTTTACACTCACTCACTGAAAAGCCAAGCAGAGTCATGAAACCACATCTGCTATTTTCATTTTATCTTGGCTTCAGCCCATACTGTTTGGTTGGACACTGAAGTCCATGGGAGCCCAAGTCAAATAGGGTCCAAGAATCCATGGGGTGGGCAGGTGGGATGGAGGAGGGTCCCCACGGCCCAAGCGGTACCCCACCAGCAGGAGGCCCGCCCCCTCCCCTGGTCTGCCCCACCCACTGCTGCACCAGCCACTCCCTGGGGAGGAGGGAGGAGGGAGAGGGGAGGGAGGGAGAGAAGGAGGAAGGGAGCCTCAAAGGCCAAGGCCAGGCAGGACACCCCCTGGGATCACACTGAGCTCGCCACATCCCCAAAGCAGCTGAACCCTCTGCACCAACCAGCCCAGGTCAGTCTCAGCCCCCCGAGAGTCCCCAGCAAGGCAAACTCCGGGCCTGCTGCCTCTTACCTCAAGGCTATCCCCCTAGCCTGCTTCAGGTTCCCCAACCTACCCCTGGCCCCCAAAGTGTCTACCACCCCTGAATCCCTTGGTAGATCCTCCAGACCACCTCTGCCTTTCCAACCCCCATTCCTATCCCAAACCTACCCCTCTACCCTACTTTCTGCCCTGACTCCCATCTACACCTTCCAAAATACCTACGTTCCTCTGATCCCTAAATGTTCCCCATACCCCATTTCTGCCCCTAAAACATGTTTTTATCCCCCAAATCCTACTTCTGCCCAAAATCTGATTTTCCCTCACCTGAACTTGTCTCTGTATACAAATTCTCCCCCAAAACTCACTCTCCCACCCCAACTATTTCTGCTCCCCAAGTCCTATCTGCTCTACAACATCCTTGCCTCTGCCCTAATTTCTCGCTTTGACCTCCATACCTATCTCTGGCCTGCCAAACCCTAGCTCCATCCTCTTACTCCCATCTCTGACTCTCAAACCTTGTATTTGTTCCCAGTGACTTCTCTCTGATCCCCCCAAACCATTTGTCTCCCCCAAATCCTTGCCTGCTCATCAGAATGTCTTTGCCACCCCAAACGCCAAGTCTACTTCTCCAAGTCTGTACTGTCACATTAATTCTTGTGTCTGCCTTCCCTAAACCCCATCTCAGCCCCCAAAAGTCTGTCCGCCAGGTCTCTCTGGCCCCAAATCTTTCTCTACTCCAATTCTATCTCAGTTCTGAAACTCCTCCTATGCTCCCATAACCCATCTTTGACCCCTAAACTTCATCTCTGCTCCATTAAAACTCTTGGATCCCCAAACTTTTCCATGACATTCAGAATCCATCTCTGACCCCCAAACTACATCTCTAACTTCTCAACTTTCTCTCTCCCAACTTCACCCTGATCCTCAACCTTGTCTCTGCTTCCCCAACCTATTTATGATCCCAAAATGTGACCTTTCAAGGTTGTCTCTGCTCCTCAAACCCCGTACCTGCTTTCCAAGGCCCCATAGCTATACCCCAAACCTCTTGGACTCCTCAATCCCTATCTGACCCTCAAACCCTCCCAAGATGCCATCTGCCCTCAGACCCCACCTCTATTCCCTTTAGCCCTGAGGGACCCTCCCTTGAGGGCTGGAATAGGGACGTTACCTGGGGTGAGGGACTGGGCGAGGGGCTGGGCCGAGGGAGAGTTGAGGGTGCCGGCCTGCTGCCTGCTGCCCGTTGGGGCAGCACTTACTCTAGTGGGGCAGCTGATAAGGAGCTTTCATATCCCCCAGCCTTGAGATAAACTTTATCTCTGTCTGGAGAGTGATAACTGGGCAGGGGGGGCTGGGCCCCTGCCATGAGAGGAGTGGGCAGCCCTAGACCCGCCAAGGTGTCAGATGCAGGGGGGTCAGAGGGGGTTGGAAGGAGGTTATGGGGGAGTGAGGTGAGGATGAGGGGATAAGGGAACAGTGGTGACAGAGGCAAAAAGCAAAAGACACACAGGAAGACAAAGAGAGAAAGGAGGAAGAAACAGAGAGAGATGAGAGGAATAATAGAGAAAAAAAGAGCAAGAGACAGATATACAGAGAAAGGAGAAACAGAGACTCAGAAAGAATGAGATAGAGAGACAGCAGGAGAGCAGGAGACCCCGGAAACAGAAGTGAGAGTGAGACAAGAACGGGGGTGGAGGGATAGAGAAAGACTCACAACTAGAATCATGGAGAGACAGAGATGAAAGAGATGAAGGCTGAGATGAGGAGACAAGACCCCTCCCTGGGGAGAGATCCTGGAGTCTAGGTTGGTTGTGGGCACATCCACAGGGCCATCTCTTTACCAGCATAACCCCCAACCCCGGGCCTAACCCTTCACATAAGCAGGGGGTTGGAAGGGGCCTTCCATTCTATCTCCATCACTCTAGCCTACAGACAGGGACACTGAGGACTTTAGGTTCACAGGACAAGTCATGGTCAAGGGTAGGTTTCCTGGATCTTCATCTGGAGCTATGTGCAGTGGGGTCTGGTCCGGGATATGGGAATAATAAAACAGATATGGAAATAAGGCCAGAGGGCCCAGAGAGAGAGAGAAAGCAGGGAGAGACAAACAAGCAGAAAGAGACAGAATGTGAAAGATGTAGATATGAGTAGAGAGGGAGAGAGAAGAGAAAAAGGTACAAAGAAAACTAAGAAAAGGAGAAACAAAAAGAGATAAAAAGACAGAGAGACAGCCCTGGCCGGTGTTGCTCAGTTGGTTGAGTGCTGTCCCATGTACTGAGGGGTTGCCGGTTCAATTCCCTGGTCAATGTTTGTTTGTTTTTCTTCACCTCTCTCTCTCATAAATAAAAACATATTTTAAAAAAAAGACAGAGAGATACATCAAACCTCAGAGGGAAGGCAGGGGAGGGGGCAGTAAGAGATCAACCAAAGGACTTGTATCCATGCATATGAGCACGACCAATAGACAAGGACAGTAGTGGGGTGAGAGCATGTACTGGGGGTGGGAGCGGGCAGGGAGAGGTCAATGGGGGGAAAAGGAGACATATGTAAAACTTTCAACAATAAAGAATTGTTTAAAAAGACAGAGAGAAAGATGGAGAGAAACAATCATAGAGATAGAGACATGGAAAGACAGACAAAGCGAGAGAAAACCACTAGACATTTATAAAAGTAGAGAAAGAGAGCAATATATACCATGGTAGCATAGAAATGATATGAAATACAGAGAGCAAAGAAACAGTGTTACAGAAAAAGACCCAAGGAGACAGTGATATACACAGAGAAGTATAGTGGCAAAGGGGCATAGACCAAGCTGCCATCTCACAGGTCTTAGCTTGGCCCTGTCACCACCTATCTGGCAAATGGGGAAACTGAGGCCTGGGGATGGCGGGGGCTGAAGGAAGCAGAAAGCAGAACTAGGGCCAGCCTCCCCAGGGAAGTGGGTATGGGTAAAGGGAACACCTCCCACCTGTCCCCCTTCTCAGAGGAAGCCAGTGGCCTTGGGGTGATTTCAAAAGTTGGGCGGGGATGGCAGAGATAAGCAGTGGGAGGTACTGACCCCCCCATCAGGGAGGAACTCTCTCTGCAGATGCAACTGAGGTGGGGGAGGGGGAGTCAAGCCGGAAACCTTGGGGTTTCTGAGAAAGTCAGAAGGCAAGATGCAGCAGATAGGGATGAAACTGGGGAGCATAAGAGGGTGAACCCCCAGGTCCAAGGGGGTGACCAAGGAGTTCATGGAACTCTAATTCTACACTCCATCCCACCCAACCCAGACTCCTCTAGAGGGGGAGAGAAGGGAAGATGGGGGCAGGGGAAGAAGAAGAACAAGAAGAGGAAGAGGAAGAGGAGGACAGGAGGAAAAAATGAGCAGAGAGAAAGAGATGAACAGAAAGAGAGGGAGAGGAGGATGAAGAAAAAGGAGGAGAGGAGAGAGGAGTGGAGGAGATGTAGAAAGGGGGAAAGGGATAGAAGGTGGTTTAGGGGGAGGAGAGGAGAGAAGGAGGAAGAGATAGAAGGAGAGAAGAGAAAGGGGACCAGGGAGAGAGGATGAGGGGGTAAGGGAGAGGAAGAGGAGGAGGGGAAGGGGGGGGAGAGTGAGGAGGAAGAAGGAGGAGTGGAAAGAGAAGGAAGAGGGGGAGAGGAGAGAAGAAAGAAGGGAAGTTGAGTGAGAGGAGGGAAAAGAAGAGATGGGAGGGAGGGAGGAGGAAGAGGGAAGAGAAGAAAGGGAGGAAAAGGAGGAAGAAGAGAAGGAAAGGGAGGGAGGAAGAGGAGAGGAAGGAAGAGAAGGGGGTGTAGGAGGGAGAGGAAGAGGGAAGAAAAAACAAATGAGGCAAGAAGGGGAGGAGAATGGGAAAGGAGAGGAGGATGGGGAGAGATGAGGTAGGAGTGGTAAGGGAAGAAAAAGAGGAGGGGAGGGGGAGAAGGGACCTACAGAGATGGAAAGGAGGGATATAAAGATTGAGTGGATGGAGTGGGAGGAGAAAGGAGGAAAGAGGGTGTGGAGAGGAGAGGGAAGGGGAATGATTTCAGTGTCTGAGGACCCCTCCTGTCCTCACAGGTCAAACCTCAGAGGCCCCATGGAGTTCCCTGGCCTAGGGGCCCTGGGGACCTCTGAGCCCCTACCCCAGTTTGTGGACCCTGCCCTGGTGTCCTCACTACCAGAGTCAGGGGTCTTCTTCCCCTCTGGGCCTGAAGGCTTGGATGCAGCAGCTTCTTCCACTGCCCCAAACACTGCCTCGGCTGCAGCTGCTGCACTGGCCTACTACAGGGATGCGGAGGCCTACAGACACTCCCCAGGTAACTCCTTTGGGTGGTTTTTCTGGCATGGGTTCCATGCTGTTGGGATTGCCATGGAGACCCTTGGCTAGGGTAGAACCGCACAAAGAGGCCATCATGGAAATGGCCAGACGCCTTCATGAGGTATGTGGACCACGTTCCCCACTTATGTGCAGACCCGGGACTGTCCATCCACCTCAACCCGCCACATCGGGAATCAATGTTGTAAGTAGGTGGGGGTGGCCCTAGTGGTTGAGTGACCCCTGGAGCTCCACACAGTTATGCTCAAAGCCCATTGGGAAATGGCTGCAGGTGACTACAGTTGCCAGAGTGACCAGTGGGGCTCAGACCCAGGAGTCCTTCAGGGCCAGCAGCTGCTCTGGCAACCTATGGGAAGGTTGGCCACCATGTGGGGCTGTTGGGCATCACTGCACCCTGAAAGCAGTATGGCTTAAGACCTTCTGTCCCCTTCTTTCTTCCTTCCCATCCCCACCCCCTAACAGTCTTTCAGGTGTACCCATTGCTCAACTGTATGGAGGGAATCCCAGGGGGCTCACCATACACCAGCTGGGCCTATGGCAAGACTGGGCTCTACCCTCCCTCCACTGTGTGCCCCACCCGCGAGGACTCCCCACCCCAGGCCTCAGAAGATCCGGATGGAAAAGGCAGTTTCCTAGAAACGTTAAAGACAGAGCGACTGAGTCCAGACCTGTTGACACTGGGACCTGCAGTGCCTTCATCCATCCCTGTCCCCAGCAGTGCCTATGGGGGCCCTGACTTTCCCAGTAACTTCTTTTCTCCCACCGGAAGCCCCCTCAATCCAGCAGCCTATTCCTCCCCCAAGCTTCGTGGAACACTGCCCCTGGCCACCTGTGGTGAGGTTCCCCAAAAGGGACAGGGAGGTTGAGGAGGGGGATGGGGTCCAAGGCAAAGCTGGGCTGAGCCTGGTTCCCTCTTCTTCCCCCCTGTCCACCTCACCAGAGGCCAGGGAGTGTGTGAACTGCGGAGCGACAGCCACTCCACTGTGGCGGCGAGACAGGACAGGCCACTACCTGTGCAATGCCTGTGGCCTCTATCACAAGATGAATGGGCAAAACAGGCCCCTCATCCGGCCCAAAAAGCGCCTGGTAAGACCCCAGGCCCGCCTCCCCTCACCCAGGTACTCTGTTCTCACTCCGTGCAGGGATCTCTGTCCTCATACTCTATGAGAACCCACATCCCCCCTCCCTGTCCCATTCATTCAGGAACCCAGCTCTGTACAGGAGTGTCTACCCTCAGCCCACCCTCAGGCTGCAAGCAGGCACGCCGTCCACTCCCTGCACAGCAGTTTTCATCCTTGGCTACACACTGGGATCACCGAGGGGCCCTCCCTAGATGGGTTGATTTACTTGGTCTGGGGCGCTGCCTGGGCATCAGGATTGTTTTCGACTCCCCCAGTGAGTCCAATGTCCGCCAACATTGAGAACCACTGATGAAGCACCCCACGCCATTTGGAAAGCCCCAGGACAGGAGGCCATGTCCTCGCCCCTCAGAGAACCCTCAGTCTACGCCTTGTCCAGGAAGCCCTGCCTGCACCCTGACCCTCACCTCCTGGGTCCTCCACCCCCCAGTGCACTGACCCTCACATTCTTGCTGCCCCCAGATCGTCAGCAAGCGGGCAGGTACCCAGTGCACCAACTGCCAGACAACTACCACGACACTGTGGCGGAGGAATGCCAGTGGGGACCCCGTGTGCAATGCCTGCGGCCTCTATTACAAATTACACCAGGTGTGGCCTGTCTCCTGAGACCTGCCCCTCCCCCATCCCACCAACACTCCCTTCCTTCTCCTTCTTTTCCTTTCCTGTATTCTTCCTATCTCCCTTCCTCTCTTCTCCCTGTTATTCTCCTCCCTCCTCCTTCCCCCTCACCCCTCTCTTTTCTGCACCTCCATCTCCTCTCCGCCTTTCTTTCCCCTCCTACTCCCTTCTCTCTCCTCCATTTCTCATCTCCTTTCCCCTCCCCTCCAGCCATCAGCTAGTCCTATGGTTAGAGGCTCCCCTGGCTTAGGGCCTCACAAGCTCATGATTCCTTAGGGCATTATCTGTGCCACAGCTGGGGCTGCTCCCCTAGTCCTTGACCCAGTTCCCTACTCTTAAGGAGTGGGGTGGAAAGGGTGGAGACACAGGGACAAGAGTCTGAGGTTGGGGAACACTCATGGCCTCTCTTTCATCAGGTGAACCGACCACTGACCATGCGGAAGGATGGTATCCAGACTAGAAACCGCAAGGCATCACAGAAAGAAAAGAAGCCAGTGTCAAGTCTGGGAGGCACAGGAGTGCAAGTATGACTGTGTACTAGTATGTGAAACCGCGTGTGACAGCAACCAGGGTGTATGATATGGCGTGTACATGCACACGTCATGGGCAGAGACTGTGTAGTGGCTGATTGCTCTGTGAGGTGGTGACCATGGGGTGAGATTGTGAGAGATGGTGTGCATGACACCAGGCAACTGTGAGAAACGGGGCACAAGTGACTGTATGAGA
>NW_005359799.1:0-232 GCF_000412655.1 Myotis brandtii
TAATTAAATTGGCAAACACCAATGACAAAGTAAAAATCTGATAAGTGGCCAGAGAGAGATAGAAAGTTACCTAAAAGGATCCCCCATCAGACTAGCTACTGATTTCTCAACAGAAACACATCAGGCAAGAAGGGAATGGAATGAAATATACGAAGTTATGCAAAGGAAGGGTCTGAATCCAAGAATACTGTACCCAGCAAGGCTATCAATCAAAATTGAGGGTGAAATCAGG
>NW_005359799.1:250-482 GCF_000412655.1 Myotis brandtii
GACTAAGGGAGTTTATTACCACCAAACCAGCAATGCAAGAAATGTTAAAGGGTCGGCTGATAAAAGAAGAAATAGGAAGTGAAGAAGGAACACAGGCGTACAAAATAAAAATGGTGACAAACAAGAACCTATAAATAATAACTTTAAATGTAAATGGATTAAATGCCCCAATCAAAAGTCATATGGTAGCTGAGGGGAAAACATGACCCATATATCTGCTGTCTACAGGAAA
>NW_005359800.1:0-843 GCF_000412655.1 Myotis brandtii
TCTAATGTAGTTGGGTCTTGAATGTTAGTTTCTCATTCGTGGATGAAGTCTTGTCATGGGTTGTCTGACAGTGTGACTCACCCCAGCCTCGTCTTGCAAGCTGTTGTGGATGTGTTTGTGGTTCCAGCTCTTGTGGAAAGGGTTGCCTGAGGTCTCACTGGTTTATGCTCACTGTGAGATCCCGGAGTCCACAGCCTGGGAGGAAGGAGTGTCAGGGCCTGAGGCTCAGTAAGTATGACTCTGGCCGGTGTTGTGTGACTCTTGCTGGGGTAGTGTCACTCTGAAAACCACTGCAGAACTCCCAGAGCCTGTGACATTGGGAGGCAGCTGTCCCGTAATCTGCAGATGAGGCAGTGGGACTCTGGCCAGGGTGATTTCCTTCTGCGAATCACAAGGTGGTCCAGGAGCCAGCGGCTGGGGATGTGGGAATCTCGGAGTCTGTAGCTGAAACAGTGCAACCTTGTCTGGGTAGATGAGCCCTCAGTAGCTCACCGAGGTGTCCAAAGCCGGCAGCCCAAGAGTGGGAAGTCTCACATTCTGCTGAGGGAGCCATGCACCCTTGGTTGGAGAGGCGCGTGCCCAGTGGCAACTCACAGAGGGGCCCAGGAGCCGTTTGCCAGGGTGGTGGGCTCTCAGGGCCTGCTGCTGGAGCAGCGTGACTGCAGTGTCTGGAGGTCAGCAGCCTGGGAGGGGGAAGTCCCAGTTTCTGCTGCGGAAGCCATGCACTCTTGGACTTGGACATCCTGGGGTCTGCAGGTCTGTGGGCGAGGCAGCACGATTTTGGCTGGTGCAACTGCAGGGTCCCGGACAGTGTCCAAAGCCAGTCTGGGTGGTGGTCAAGCT
>NW_005359801.1:0-534 GCF_000412655.1 Myotis brandtii
GGGAACTGGCCGGCCATCTGTGAATTTAAAGTGCTGGAAGTCATGGGGACAGAGATTCGGCAGAGCGCACAGTGGAAGGTGGGAAGTTAGAACTTACAGAGGGCACTGCATGGGGTACAGGATACTAAGGCAGGCCTGGAAGGGGAGGGGAGAGCGCAGGAGAGGTGGCCTGGGTGGGCGTGGGAGAGGCACTGGAATTCTTTGATGCACGCAGTGTGGTCGTTGAGGACACCAGGTGCTTCTCAATTGCGGTTTAAAGTCGAAACCTCCCAGGGGCGGGGAACGAAGGAGGGACAGAAGGAAGGTTGAGCCTAAGGACGGATGCGTGTGTGCCTACTGGGGAAGTAGGCAAGGGTGGGACGGCAGGGGACTTGAGTTTCCTGCTCCCGCAGCGGCTACGGCGTTAGCCACGACGCGGTGCGCGGCGGAGCGGGCGGACGGAGGACTGCGCGGCTGCAGAACGGAGCACAGTGCACACGGCGCATGGCGGCAGCGTTCAGGGGCATGGGGTTGTAAAAGGCGGTTTGAGTTTCC
>NW_005359802.1:0-1234 GCF_000412655.1 Myotis brandtii
GGAAGGGGCTGGAGTGGATGGGGTGCATATGCTATGAAGGAGACAGTTACTACAGCCTCTCCCTCAAGAGCCGAACCTCCATGTCCAGAGACACGTCCAAGTTCTCCCTGCAGCTGAGCTCTGTGACCACTGAGGACACGGCTGTGTATTACTGTGCAAGAGACACATTGAGGGGAAGTCAGTGTGAGCCCAGACACTAACCTCCTTGAGGAGACAGCAGGGCTGGGCTTTAGGGGTGCCCCACACACCAGGGGGCACTCAGGAACCACAGCACAGAGAGTAGCCCCAGGAGCAGGGGCAGAGGGAGGTTGGGAGGGAAGGGCCTTCCTGTTGGGCACAGGGAGTTCCTCTCAAGCTCTCATCTGTCTCCAGGAAGGGCTCTTCCTTGTCATGTTCTCCCTGCAGACAACAGTGAAGAAGGGACATTGTGTTTGCAGGTGCCATGTCAGCAGGGAGTGGGAACTCTCTTTTACCAAGTCTCCTTCACAAATTCTAAAAGTGGCTTTTTTCACTGTCTTTTCAATATTTCGCTGAGGAATATGAACTCTGCAGCTGGGTTACTGGGATTGGGCTGTGTGCACAGCTCTGCATCCCTTCCTTGGGGGTGGGGGGGTTACAGCTCCTTAAGAGTCTGACTCTTCATGTGCCCTCCCTGTCCTGGTTCCAGGGAGATCACAGGGCCCTCCCTCTGCCGAACGGCCTGATTCACTCAGGGCTGGTGGACCTCACCCATCCTCTCTGGATCCACATTGATCCCCAGAAGAGCTGTCATCTCAGTGAACCAAACGCAGGGAGCCCCGACATCCATCCAAACAAGGGGACCCCTGTTGTCCATCAGGAAGCAGTGCTAACCCCACAGCGGGAACAGAAGTCCTTGATGGCTGGGATGTGCATCATTGAACTCCTGCTCCATCTTTCCCCCTGGAGCCAATGTTTCCTAGCTTCACTCTGGGTGAGATGTGCATCGGGAGCATGTAGAGAGCTGAGGAGCATCCATGGGACCCCCTGCGTCCATACCATCCTCTGATGACTTGCCCAGGAAACACAGGATCACATAGACACACAGACACACACACACACACACACACACACACAGACATGCCCACAGTCACAGTCACACACAGTCACACACACACAGTCACACACCGAGTCACAAACAATAAGACACACACAGAGAAACAGTCACACACTGTCACCCACAGTCACACACAAACACACACACACACAGTCTCAC
>NW_005359803.1:0-546 GCF_000412655.1 Myotis brandtii
GATAAGGACACATATATAATACTTAATCAATAAAGAAAAAAAATAAAACGAAACAAAACAAAAAAATAAAAAGGTAAAAAAAAAAAAAAGAATCTGTTCCCTCCACAACAGTGTTGGACTGCTAAACAAGTTTGTGAATTTAAAATGATATTCAGAGAGCCAAGCCATCATAGCTCAGTGGTTGAGCGTCGACCTATGAACCAGAAGGTCATGGATCGATTCCCTGTCAGGGCACATTCCCGGGTTGTAGGCTTGATCCCCAGTGTGGGGCTTGCAAGAGGCAGCCAATCAATGATGTCATCATTGATGTTTCTCTCCCACATCCTTCCTCTCTGAAATCAATAAAAATAATTTTTTAAAAATAAAATGATATTCAGAGATCCCAAGGACTCAAGAATGACCATCTATTTAAATGCCCTCTGAAAAAAAGGTAATTGAAATACTAGTACATACTTATTTGAAATCATGAGGTTTTTGTTGGCAAAAACTGTAACGTGGCCCTAGACGGTTTGGCTCAGTGAAAAGAGCGTTGGCCTGCGGACTGAA